>NC_083718.1:41744043-42056430 GCF_028564815.1 Eubalaena glacialis | reverse complement strand
AACCGGGACTGTTCCAGATAAACCAGGACATTTTGCTATCCTCTCTTCCTAAAATCTTTCAGGGCCTAGGTGTGCGTGCAGCTGAGGTTTTAGGCAACCAGAAAATTAGCTTCAAATATCGCCCTCAGCACCTCAATTCTATTTGAAGATTTTAGGAGAAATATGATTACTATGCTAAATAAAACATATATATATACACATATATACATACATATATACATATAGAGTATGTGTGTGTCTGTGTACTTATGAGTAGTATATGTGTGTGCTGTGGTAGACATATATACACACCTATGTCTATATAGGTAGATAGAGATATATACACATATAATACAGAATTTTCAAAAAATATTTAAATTAAAATGAGAGACCTCAAAAAACTTAATTCTTGTAGCAACCCTCTTGGGACTATGTCCCCAGCATCCCAAGGGGCACTATCATAGATATATGTTATTTGTGGTTGCCCAAATCTTTTAGACACCCTCTCGATATTTTAATAGCTCTTCAGAGCATACATCCTACTTTCCCAAGAAAAGTAAAACAAAATGACACTGCCCAGGTTTTCCAGTTTCCCTTGCTGTGAGGGGCAGGTAAGGGCTTTAAGTTCTACCTGTCAGATGCACTTTTGACTGAGAACAGAGTTACCTAAAGACAGGGATGTAGCAGGGGTCATCCTTTTTTTGCTGGCATCAGATTGCAACAGGCACAGTATGGGTCAGAGCTAGCAGCTTCCTGCTCCTGATAGAGGCAGCAGCTCCCGTGGCAGCCAGATCTGCAGTGTGGCTCTGGGAGTTGTCCTAGAAACTCAGCTGGAGTCTATTTTTTCAGTACTCCCAATATCCTTAAAAAATCTCATTATACTTAAGCCAGATGGAGAAGATTCCCGCTTTTTTGTTTTGTTTTGTTTTACAAGGAAGGACTCCGATAATACAGATGATTCAGGGGCAAAGTTTGAGGAGAATTTTGCTACACAGTGCAAGGGAAGGGGCTCATCCCAGGGGAAATTTAGTCCCAGGGAATGAAGTGGGACTCTAAAACAAACCTATCTCATTTATCGAGTGCCCAGCCCTGGCCTCTTCAACCGGGGTCCACATCCACTTGCTTCCCTCTGTTCTTCCCTCCACTGTCCTGCATCTCTGGAGTTCCATTGCGTTTCCTGCCTTTGTGTCCTCACACTGACCCTCAGAAGTAAGGAGTCAGGGGCTACTTCTCTCTATGGTTCAGGAAGGGAAAATGAGGTCCAGAGAGGGCGGAGTCGTGGCCATGGTTGTGCAGTGGCAAAGCGTAGAGCTGAGACGGCACATCCATTCTTAGTCTCTATCTTGCTTCCGAAGCCGTGATTCCCTGGATCCATGAGCAGCCAGCTCAGGCCCCTGCAGACCTCATTAGCTTGGTGAACAGTGAAAGGAGCAGCCTGACTCAGATGTCCCACCTCTGCCCTGAGGCCTAGTAATGCTGGGTACATCACTAGCCTGCTTTGAGCCTCAGTTTCCTTATCTGTTCAGTGAAGGCATTGGAACAGCTCTCTAATTCTTAACCTTTTGGACGTCATAGACTCTGTTAAAAATCTGATCCTCTTTCTCCTTGTCTCTACTCCCCACCCCCAAAAATGGACACATAATATGTTCTGTAAAATTTCAAGGGGGTTGTAGACCATTTGAAGTCCAGGTTTTCAATGAAGGGATTCAAAGCTTTAACCAGACTCCCCCAAAAAACTAAAACCCCCAAATTTCAAGAACTTTGCTCTCAGGTCTCCGTGGGCGATGATTTTGGAGAATTCGATGCTGGAAAGGCCTGCTTATCTTGGTGCTGCCCCTTGAAGGAGTCTTTTGCTTCATTGAGCCACACAGTTCTCTCATCTGTAAAATAAAGATAATAATACCTGCCCTGGCAACGTTATAGGATTGTTAGGAGAATTATACCGCAATTGAGGTAAAAGGTTTTATAAGCCAAAAAGTATTTTATAATATGAGAGCTCAATTAGCCAGCTTACTTTTTCCTTTTCTAACATCTGGGGGTTGGTGGTGACATCCAGCCAGAGCTCACCGAATTCCTGGTATGAGAACTGAACCCCACCGAATTCCTGGTATGAGAGCTGAACCCCTCTTGCTGACAGGTGGTCCTCTCCCCACTCCCAGGGCCTCACTGAGGCTGCACCATGTTCCACAGTCCAGGCCTGTGAACATCATTTCCATCAAAGCTCTCTGCTCCTTGTAGCCCCCGTCTCCCTCTACTCAACATACTGATGGTGGGGACAGTCACGTGGTCACCCACCCACTTCTATTCCACAAGGTGGCAACGAGCAGTCCGGGAGGAAGGATGGACTTGATGAGTACAGTGCCATCTGTCCCAGTCCTGTGGTCCTCTCCATCACACTCCCATTTCTCATGTCTAAATTTGGGGGTCAACACATGAACCCAGAACTCATTCCCCCGGGATACTCTCAGACTGGAGGGATGCAGAGACAGGCAGGTGCAGCCTGATTAGAGGCTGGGACACACACTCACACACCCAGTCACACTCACCCGGGGTGGGTTGTGTCTGTCACAGGCTTGACCTGGCCTGCATGGCACCAAGGCACGACATCAAAGGAGGGGCGTGGTGGAGTTGGCAGTTACCCGGGCATGTGGCTCACCTTCCTGCCAGTATTTTCCCCGACAAGACTTCACTTGCCGCCTCTCTGGTAGCACAGAGGATTAAAGACTGCTCTGCTTCTAACAGAGGCCTTTGCCACCCTGGGAACACAGCTGTCTGCAGCCCCTTCCCACCCCGTCCTGGGGAGTGGTGATGATGTGAGGAGAGAATGGACCAGAGCCAGGCCAGCCCAAGATGTTAACCCCCTGGTGCTGGGAGTTTTCATCGGAAATCGCTGGGAGCGGCAGAGATTTTGATGCCTTCCTCTGGTCCCATGGCCTTGAACTAGAGGGCTGGGCCTGAGGGTCCCCAAGAAGCATGAACATGGTGCCCGGACAGCAGGGAGGAGAAGGGATGTGATTGTGAGCCAGGTGGGAGCTTCATGTCTCCCTGTACAAGGGATCATGGGGATCCAGGCTTAGACCCATAGCCAGGCCTTGGCCCAAAGGGTCCAGAACTACACTGTCCAGTATGGTAGCCACTAGACACATGTGGCTATTGAGCACTTGAAATGTATCTTGTCCTAAGTGATATGTGTTGTGTAAAATACACACCAGACTTCAAAGACTTAATATACAACAAAAAAGAATATGAAATATCTCATTCATTATTTTTCTATGGATTACACATTGGAGTGATAATGTTTTGTACATATTGGGTTAAATGAACTATATTATTAAAATTAATGTCACTCATTTCTTTGAAATTAAAAAATGTGGCTAATAGAAAATTTAAAATCACATACCTGGTTTGCACTATATTTCTACTGAACAGTGCTGGTCCTGCAAAAGTGAAGCAAAGAGCCCATCCAGGGTGGTCAGCTTTGGAGAGAGGACCAGCAAGGAAGGGCCTGCTATGCCCTCCTCACAGGCCTCACTATGAAGTTCATCTGGGGTTAGGAGCCTCCACAGAGCTTATCTGAGAATGGGCCAGACCTGGAACTAAAACCAGAGCTCCTGACGCCCATTCCTATGCTGGATTCCCTCAAGACAAGCCCCCATCATTCCCTTACTCTCAGGGCTGGGTTGATGAACTTGTGGCTTGCGGTGGAGGGGACGGAGGAGATGCCCCCCGGGATGCTGTGGCCTCTGTCTAGGGGAACATACCTGCTGGACCCACTGAGGTTTCAGGGACCAGGGGAGGGAGTAGTGGTGGGGATGGTACCCATTTCTTCCTGCTGGGAGGGCTTGTCACAGCCTCTGAGCTCAGAGAAGAGAGAGACCCCTTCCAACACAGGGCATGTTCTATTATTTATTAACCCCGAGGAGGGCTGCCCACGCCGGCCTTCCAGCTGGTTAATTGGATTTCATGACAACTTTTTTAAAGGGAATTTTCTGAGGAGCAGTGTTGTGTCCTGCCCCAGGGGTCCTGTGAGGTTTCCTCCATCTCCTTGAAAACACAGCCGCTGCTGTATAACACAGAGCTTTAATCATATATGTCAGGCTAGTCCCAGCCCCATCGGAAGCTGTGGTGAGGCTCACACAGCCGCTGATGCTCAGGGATGGGAAATGAGTCCCTTTCTTGGCTGAGATGAAGAAAATATACACTGTGTCTGGTATGCCGGGGACTGCTGGTTAATTTGTGTGCCACTTCTGTTTTGATTACAGACCCTGGTAGGTGAAAGTGTGCTGCTTATCAGAATCAGAATGTCATAGGTTTGCATTTCCTTCTGATGAGGAGACTCTAATAAACATAAGGTCTTGTGATAATAGTTATTATCAAGGCAGAGGCCCTATTTAAACAATTACTTGGAGAATAGGCAGCTAAACACTAGTGCGTTGTGATCTGTTCATTGTCCTTCCTCTGTGGTCAGTTCTGCCGTGGTTAAGACTTCATCTAAAGGATGCTCAGGGGTGAACAGCAGGGAAGGCTCCTGCTCATTCACGGCCACTCACTGTCTCGTGGCCTAAGCAACAGATAAGGAGAGGTGCAAGGTCTGCTGTGCAAAATCCTCCGATGTCCTAAGCTATGTTTTCAAGCGCAGGCAAGAATTCTCGATGTTATGGTAGGATTTACTGGAGAGCTCTTTTTAACTGTTAGATCCCTGCCAGAATGTGTTCATTTACAGGAAGGGTTGCTGAGGATGGAGGCTGAGAAACTTAAAGCAAGAAGGCAAGGAGCTGACACCCACTGTCCAGTGTCTTTCTTCTGCAGAGTTCTGACAGTAGATGCTTGTAGTAAGTATGTGCCCAAAAACCACTGCCCTGTGGTCCCCAGAGAAGAGTCCTATCCCAGGGTTTGGGAGGAACCCTGGAGAGAAGGGATGAAGGGGAGGCACTGAGGCACTGAAACCCCTAGAGATGTGGCTAGCAGAAGTTCAGGTAGCCAGGGAATCCCTTTGACTGTGGGCTCTCTCTTCCTGGTGTACTTGTTCATACCCCCTGAATGGTACCCAACATCAACAATAACAATGAGCACAGAGCTATTAGTATCATATGCCTGCACTGTGTAAAATGACTTACATGCATTATCTATTTACACATCCTAATAACTTAGTGATGTAGGTATTATCATTAGTCTCACTTACTCATGAGGAAACCAGAGCTTAGGGAAGTCAAGCCATTTGCTAGACACGAGATATTTATAGCAAGGTTGTGCCCATAAATCACTTCACAAATTTATGGAAAGCCAGGATTGTAACTAAGGTCTCTGATGTTAAAACCCATGTTTAATTCCGACTTTATAATTATATATATATATAAAAAGATTCTAGCTGAAAAGCATTATAGATGGGGGGGGGGATATTACATTTTATAAGTCATGGACCAGCCTATAATAGCCTGGGAAGTGCTCATACAAAATGTAGACTTTGGCTGCAAGCTAGGAAGGGTGCTCTCGCTAGAGACCAATCAGCCGGCATCTTGATCTTGGACTTCCCAGCCTTCAGAACTTCCCAACTGGCCCAGAAAGCTGTTTTCTTGGTTTTCCGCCAGCTCATCAGCCACAGGATCCAATCCATTGTCAGCACAGGCTGTTACAAATCCAACCTGGGTCCAGAGATGGGCTTTGGACTGTGCAGGCATAAAGGATAATAGTTTAAAAAAACAAATATACCAGAGGGCAGACAACAGAAGCAAGAAGAACTATAATCCTGCAGCCTGTGGAACAAAAACCACATTCACAGAAAGAGAGACAAGATGAAAAGGCAGAGTGCTATGTACCAGATGAAGGAACTAGATAAAACCCCAGAAAAACAACTAAATGAAGTGGAGACAGGCAATCTTCCAGAAAAAGAATTCAGAATAATGATAGTGAAGATGATCCAGGACCTCGGAAAAAGAATGGAGGCAAAGATCAAGAAGATGCAAGAAATGATTAACAAAGACCTAGAAGAATTAAAGAACAAACAAACAGAGAGGAACAATACAGTAACTGAAATGAAAACTACACCTGAAGGAATCAATAGCAGAATAACTGAGGCAGAAGAACGGATAAGTGACCTGGAAGACAGAATGGTGGAATTCACTGCTGCAGAACAGACTAAAGAAAAAAGAATGAAAAGAAATGAAGACAGCCTAAGAGACCTCTGGGACAACATTAAATGCAACAACATTCGCATTATAGGGGTCCCAGAAGGAGAAGAGAGAGAGAAAGGACCAGAGAAAATATTTGAAGAGATTATAGTCGAAAACTTCCCTAACATGGGAAAGGAAATAGCCACCCAAGTCCAGGAAGCGCAGAGAGTCCCATACAGGATAAACCCAAGGAGACACACGCCGAGACTTATAGTAATCAAATTGGCAAAAATTAAAGACAAAGAAAAATTATTGAAAGCAGCAAGGGAAAAATGACAAATAACATACAAGGGAACTCCAATAAGGTTAATAGCTGATTTCTCAGCAGAAACTCTACAAGCCAGAAGGGAGTGGCATGATATACTTAAAGTGATGAAAGGGAGGAACCTACAACCAAGATTACTCTACCCAGCAGGGATCTCATTCAGATTCGATGGAGAAATCAAAAGCTTTACAGACAAGCAAAAGCTAAGAGAATTCAGCACCACCAAACCAGCTCTACAACAAATGTTAAAGGAACTTCTCTAAGTGGTAAACACAAGAGAAGAAAAGGACCTACAAAAACAAACCCAAAACAATTAAGAAAATGGTCATAGGAACATACATATTGATAATTACCTTAAATGTGAATGGATTAAATGCTTCAACCAAAAGACACAGGCTTGCTGAACGGATACAAAAACAAGAGCCATACATATGCTGTTTACAAGACACCCACTTCAGACCTAGGGACACGTACAGACTGAAAATGAGGGGATGGAAAAAGATATTCCATGCAAATGGAAATCAAAAGAAAGCTGGAGTAGCAATACTCATATCAGATAAAATAGACTTTAAAATAAAGAATGTTACAAGAGACAAGGAAGGACACTATGTAATGATCAAGGGATCAATCCAAGAAGAAGATGTAACAATTATAAATATATATGCACCCAACATAGGAGCACCTCAATACATAAGGCAACTGCTAACATCTTTAAAAGAGGAAATCGACAGTAACACAATAATAGTGGGGGATTTTAACACCTCACTTACACCAATGGACAGATCATCCAAAATGAAAATAAATAAGGAAACAGAAGCTTTAAATGACACAATAGACCAGATAGATTTAATTGATATTTAGAGGACTTTTCATCCAGAAACAGCAGATTACACTTTCTTCTCAAGTGTGCATGGAACATCCTCCAGGATAGATCACATCTTGGGTCACAGATCAAGCCACAGTAAATTTAAGAAAATTGAAACCATATCAAGCATCTTTTCTGACCACAACGCTATGAGATTAGAAATGAATTACAGGGAAAAAAACATAAAAAAGACAAACACATGGAGGCTAAACAATACGTTACTAAATAACCAAGAGATCACTGAAGAAATCAAAGAGGAAATTAAAAAATACCTAGAGACAAATGACAATGAAAACACGACAATCCAAAACCTATGGGATGCAGCAAAAGCAGTTCTAAGAGGGAAGTTTATAGCTATACAAGCCTATCTCAAGAAACAAGAAAAATCTCAAATAAACAATCTAACCTTACACCTAAAGGAACTAGAGAAAGAAGAACAAACAAAACCTAAAGTTAGCAGGAGGAAAAAAATCATAAAGATCAGAGCAGAAATAAATGAAATAGAAACAAATAAAACAATAGCAAAGATCAACAAAACTAAAAGCTGGTCCTTTGTGAAGATAAACAAAATTGATAAACCATTAGCCAGACTCATCACGAAAAAGAGGGAGAGGACTCAAATCAATAAAACAAGAAATGAAAAAGGAGAAGTTACAACAGACACCTCAGAAATACAAAGCATCCTAAGAGACTACTACAAGCAACTCTATGCCAATAAAATGGACAACCTGGGAGAAATGGACAAATTCTTAGAAAGGTATAACCTTCCAAGACTGAACCAGGAAGAAATAGAAAATATGAACAGACCAATCACAAGTAATGAAATTGAAACTGTGATTAAAAATCTTCCAACAAACAAAAGTCCAGGACCAGATGGCTTCACAGGCGAATTCTATCAAACATTTAGAGAAGAGCTAACACCCATCCTTCTCAAACTCTTCCAAAAAATTGCAGAGGAAGGAACACTCCCAAACTCATTCTATGAGGCCACCATCACCCTGATACCAAAACCAGAAAAAGATACTACAAAAAAACAAAATTACAGACTAATATCACTGATGAATGTAGATGCAAAAATCCTCAACAAAATACTAGCAAACAGAATCCAACAACACATTAAAAGGATCATACACCATGATCAAGTGGGATTTATCCCAGGGATGCAAGGATTCTTCAATATAAGTAAATCAATCAATGTGATAAACCAAATTAACATATTGAAGAATAAAAACCATATGATCATCTCAATAGATGCAGAAAAAGCTTTTGGCAAAATTCAACACCCATTTATGATTAAAAAAAACCTCCAGAAAGTAGGCATAGAGGGAACTTATCTCAACATAATAAAGGCCATATACAACAAACCCACAGCAAACATCATTCTCAATGGTGAAAAACTGAAAGCATTTCCTCTAAGATCAGGAACGAGACAAGGATGTCCACTCTCACCACTATTATTCAACATAGTTTTGGAAGTCGTAGCCATGGCAATCAGAGAAGAAAAAGAAATAAAAGGAGTACAAATTGGAAAAGAAGAAGTCAAACTGTCACTGTTTGCAGATGACATGATACTATACATAGAGAATCCTAAAGATGCCACCAGAAAACTAGTAGAGCTAATCAATGAATTTGGTAAAGTTGCAGGATACAAAATTAATGCACAGAAATCTCTTGCATTCCTATACACTAATGATGAAAAATCTGAAAGAGAAATTATGCAAACACTCCCATTTGCCATTGCAACAAAAAGAATAAAATACCTAGGAATAAACCTACCTAGGGAGACAAAAGACCTGTATGCAGAAAACTATAAGACACTGATGAAAGAAATTAAAGATGATACCAACAGATGGAGAGATATACCATGTTCTTGGATTGGAAGAATCAACATTGTGAAAATGACTATACTACCCAAAGCAATCTACAGATTCAATGCAATCCCTATCAAATTACCAATGGCATTTTTTATGGAACTAGAACAAAAAATCTTAAAATTTGTATGGAGACACAAAAGACCCCGAATAGCCAAAGCAGTCTTGAGGGAAAAAAACGGAGCTGGAGGAATCAGACTCCCTGACTTCAGACTATACTACAAAGCTATAGTAATCAAGACAATATGGTACTGGCACAAAAACAGAAACATAGACCAATGGAACAAGATAGAAAGCCCAGAGATAAATACACGCACCTATGGTCAACTAATCTATGACAAAGGAGGCAAGGATATACAATGGAGAAAAGACAGTCTCTTCAGTAAGTGGTGCTGGGAAAACTGGACAGCTACATGTAAAAGAATGAAATTAGAACACTCCCTAACACCATACACAAAAATAAACTCAAAATGGATTAGAGACCTAAAAGTAAGACCGGACACTATAAAACTCTTAGAGGAAAACATAGGAAGAACACTCTTTGATATAAATCACAGCAAAATCTTTTTTGATCCACCTCCTAGAGTAATGGAAATAAAAACAAAAATAAACAAATGGGACCTAATGAAACTTAAAAGCTTTTGCACAGCAAAGGAAACCATAAACAAGACGAAAAGACAACCCTCAGAATGGGAGAAAATATTTGCAAACGAATCAACAGACAAAGGATTAATCTCCAAAATATAGAAACAGCTCATGCAGCTCAATATTAAAAAAACAAACAACCCAATCCAAAAATGTGCAGAAGACCTAAATAGACATTTCTCCAAAGAAGACATACAGATGGCCAAGAAGCACATGACAAGCTGCTCAACATCACTTATTACTAGAGAAATGCAAATCAAAACTACAATGAGGTATCACCTCACACCAGTTAGAATGGGCATCATCAGAAAATCTACAAATAACAAATGCTGGAGAGGGTGTGGTGAAAAGGGACCCCTCTTGCACTGTTGGTGGGAATGTAAATTGATACAGCCACTATGGAGAACAGTATGGAGGTTCCTTAAAAAACTAAAAATAGAATTACCATATGACCCAGCAATCCCACTACTGGGCATATACCCAGAGAAAACCATAATTCAAATAGACACATGCACCACAGTGTTCATTGCAGCACTATTTACAATAGCCAGGTCATGGAAGCAACCTAAATGCCCATCGACAGACGAATGGAAAAAGATGTGGTTGGGCTTCCCTGGTGGTGCAGTGGTTGAGAATCTGCCTGCCAATGCAGGGGACACGGGTTCGAGTCCTGGTATGGGAAGATCCCACATGCCACGGAGCAACTAGGCCCGTGAGCCACAACTACTGAGCCTGCGCGTCTGGAGCCTGTGCTCCGCAACAAGAGAGGCCGCGACAGTGAAAGGCCCACGCACCGCGATGAAGAGTGGCCCCCGCTCGCCACAACTAGAGAAAGCCCTCGCACAGAAAAGACCCAACACAGCCAAAAATAAATAAATAAATTAATTAATTAAAAAAAAAAGAAGATGTGGTACATATATACAATGGAATATTACTCAGCCATAAAAAGGAACAAAATTGGGTCATTTGTTGAGATGTGGATGGATCTAGAGACTGTCGTACAGAGTGAAGTAAGTCAGAAAGAGAAAAACAAATATTGTTTATTAACACATATATGTGGAACCTAGAAAAATGGTACAGATGAACCAGTTTGCAGGGCAGAAATTGAGACACAGATGTAGAGAACAAACGTATGGACACCAAGGGGGGAAAGCGGTGGGGGTGGGGGTGGGGGTGGTGGTGGTGGTGGTGTGCTGAACTGGGCGATTGGGATTGACATGTATACACTGATGTGTATAAAATTGATGACTAATAAGAACCTGCTGTATAAAAATAAAATAAAATTTTAAAAAAAAATGTGTACCTTGAATTGGCCTTGAGGGGCAGTTACTCTTTGCATAAGCGAGGACAGGGCAAGGTTATCCCAGGCTAAGCGAGAAGCAGGGGTGAGGGCTGGGAGATGGGAAGGAGCGGATCAGCAGGAGAGGATACTGAGAAGACAAAAGTGGCTGGAGCAGATGCTTCCCTACAGGGAGCAGGAGGTGGGGTTGGGCAAATAGCCTGGGCTGAAGTCTGGAGGGCACTGAGAGGCCTGAGAGGTGAAGAAAACTGCTAGCCTGGCGATTTTGGACAATCAGCCAAAGGAAGGAAGGAATGCCTGGAGACAGATGGGGAGCTTTTGAGAAGAGGTGAGGTCTGGGGTAAATCAGGGCTGTCATGGTAGTTCATTTCCAATTTAAAGATAACTAGAGGGAGAAAACTGGCCAATTATGGGACAGAGGGAGAAGTTCAGGGGACTCTGAGACTCCAGTTGGAGAATGTGGACAGAGGATCTCTCCCCACAGCTGTCCCCCAGCACAGTATGAGGCCACCCAAATCTGGGGTCTCCTGTGCATCCCCCGACACTACTGTTCTGCAGGCCTGGCTTGGAGCTAGCATCTCCCTTCCCAGCTCCTCCCTGCCCCCTTCTGCAGAAAGGCTGAGACAGTCCTCATTTCTCCAGCCTCTTGTTTCTCTAATTTTATGATTGTATGAAAATAAGGTTCCCAAATTGCCTTTAATTAGCTTTAATAAGACAGCTTTTTTTTCTAATTAAAATGATTATTAAGAAACCATTTATTGAGAATGAACGCAGTTGTTAGAACGTAGGAGAATTCTGAACTCAATAATAATAACAGCAGCCACCACCATCCCCTTTAGACCACCGGTTCACCTGCCGCACTCCTTAACTCCAATGGGGTGGCACTCAGGCTAGGGGCCCAGGGTTTCAACCCTCTTCGTCTCCAGGACACCTCCAAGAGCAGCTGCTGCCTGCATTCCTAGTGCGGCTCCTTTCCTCGGCACTGGGGTTCTTACTATAGACTATGGCCCTGGTAAGTAAGCACCGGGGTTTGTCTATCAAAGAGTCTGTGCAGCTGAGCAAAGCTGGGCAGGCAGACAGAGGGCGGTGAAACTTGGAGATTTACTTCATCTCCCAGGGGCCTTGGTCTCCCAGACGGTGAGAAGGGTGAGTGGGCCCCGGTGGCCTGAGAGGGAGGCCTCTTCGGCTCTAGAGCTTGGCGATGCTAAGGCGCCTGATGCAGGCTGCGCTTGTGGAAATGCACACCTCCGGGTAGTGGGGAAGCTTAGGAATGGCAGAGCCCCGCAGCTCGTTCAGTTCTCCTCCCCTCCCTCTCCGGGAGGGCTGTGCAGGCAGCCGAGGCCAGGGACTCCTGTCACGGAACGCGTGAGGAGCCTCAAAGGCGCCCGGAGCCCGCAAGGAAGAAGCGGGCGCGGAGCAGCGAGGCGAGACCCAGGCGCTGGGCCCGAGGCACGGAGGTGTAGCTCCCTGGTCCCCCGGTCCCCGGGTCCCCGGCTGCAGCGCTCTCTCCCTCCAGCCCCCACCCCGCCCCTGGCTGCGCAGTTGCCGACAGCTCCCGGATGGCGGCGAATGGCTTGTGCCGTCATTTTCCCTTCCTGTAGGGAGGGGGCTGGGGGCCGGAGTCCGCGGAGGACTGTACCGAGAGCCGGGTAGAGCGGGGAAGGGGCGATCAGGTCGAAGGTGGCGCAGAAATCGGGGCTGGAGGAGAGGCCCTGGGCATTTTCTAGGGACGTCGTCTGGTCTGTGTCTGCCTTCTCGGGCCGTGGGTCCTTCCAGGGACCTGGTCAGCTTGAGGTCTGCTGCGCATTAAACAGCGGTGTTTGTTTTTGTTGTTTAATGTCACAGTGGAAAGAACGTGGGCTTCGAGTCCCACAGCCCTGGGCTCCAATTCGGTCGGCCGAATTACTGCTTTGTGACCTTTTGTGATACTTAACGGAGCCTTAGTTTCCCGACAGCTTTCTTCCCACGGGCAGCTCTAAGGATTATATGCAAACACTGAGATGAAGTTGCCCAGTCGGAAGCTTGAGACCCAAGCGCTAGTGTGGGAGGAATGTGCACTTGACCTCAGCCAGTGAAGGCGAAGGCAAAGCTTCGAGGCCCTAAACGCAGGGCTCGGAGGTCCTTGCCTCCTCGGTCGCTGGCTGGCGGCCGGGTCAGCCAGTCCTCACCTGTTCTCACCCCAGGGGCGGGTCGGAATCCGCGAGGGCGGATTAGGAGACACCGCGCTGGAGACCCCCGCAGGGGCCTGTTATTAGCGAGTCGGGGGCCGGGGGCTTTGTAAAAGCTCCCCAGGGGGTGCCACGGGGCCGCCAGAGTTAAGAACCGGTGATTCCTTTCCTCTCCAGGGAAGGAATAAACAAAGAGGCCTAGGTGGGGAGGGAGCGAAGGGAGCTAGTAGGTCCCCTCCAGTCTGCAGGTGGCCTCTTCACATGCCCACGGCCACAGTCACATGCACGCCCATGCACACACTCACGCACACTCAGAGGGACCCACAGCATCCCTACACAGGCGCGCGCGCGCACACACACGCCCACTCACGTTGTCACGGGCACTCACACCCACACGCACTATTTTCTCCGGGCGAGCCCGGCGGCCGGGACTCTGGCCCACCTCGCGCTGGCGCGGACGTCTGCAATGGGGTCCCGCCCTGCAGCTCCGAGGGTCGCCGGTCCCGCGGCCCGGGGTGCGCTGCTGATGACAGCGCGGCTTCTCCGAGCCCGGGGCTCTCGGCAGAGCCCCAGCCGGGCCGCGCGGCGCTCGCTCCGGCTCTTTGTTATGCTAATTCCCCTTCCCAGCTGGTGCCAGCTGCCTGCACAATGAGCGCCCCGAGCCCTCGCCAGTCCTCGCCAGCCAGGGAGTGGGGGCGGGGTGTGGGGTTGCTCTGCGACCTGCGCTCTGGATCCCAGCTTGGCCCAGCCTGGCGGGGTGGTGGGCTGCTCCCCTCGAACGCAGCTTCCCCACGTCCTCCCCTCCCCCACGCTAGCAGGGCCGCGCCCCTCGGGGCCTGCAGGGCATCCACTGATTCATTCCAGTCACCCCGGCTGCCTGCCTTCCAGGTGCCAGGGCTTGATGAAAAGTAAAAGGCTCCTCGGCGGCTCGAGAGCAGTGCGGATGAAAGAGAAGCAGCCGCCTCCCAGACCACACAGCTAATCCTCCCATAAACCTCGAGCAAATAAGGGGAGAGGAAGGACAGGCCGGCTACAGATGTGGAGTGCAGCCTCCGGGGATCCCCAAATTAAAACTCGTGCAGGGGAAGCACTTGGACCACCACCAAATGAGACTAATTGGGTTACGGGACCATAATCTTGGCTCATATGAAAAAAAAAAATAAGTTACAGTCACAGCTGCAAGGACTGTCTTCACAAAAAGAAGGGGGAAAGTCCGCTATTTCATTACTCATAAACATGAGAGAGAAGAGGGTTCTCGGATCTCCTGCCCGCGTAGGACAGGCAGGCTGGTTGCTTGAAGGGGAGGACAATCTTGTGTCAGGAGGAGCGGCGCTGCGCCTGGCTGGCTCAGAATGTGTGGAGCTAATGGGCTAATGGATGGGGGGAGCCCTCTCCGGGGAGGGGGAGGGTAACGGTACTGAGACACCGCGGGGGAGCGTGGCCTATCTGGAGGAATGCATTTCAGGCAATTGGTTAGCAGCCATGTGCAGAATAGAATCATCTGGACGAAAACTCAGAGATTTATTCTTTAAGAAACATCCAGAAGCAGTTATCTCGGTTTCACTGGGGGAAAAATAATAAAGGCATACTGGGGAAGTAAAGGAAGGAGTGACACGTGTAGCAAATTCAAGTGAAAATCTAAAGAAAGATTTCCGGTTGTTTGAATCACAAATGTCAGGGCCAGAAGAGACCAAGGCCCTTTGAGTGGAGCCTCATCATTTGACAGATGGGAAATTAAGACTCAGAGAAGTTAAGGGCTTGTTGATGGTTAGACAGCTAGTGAGTGGTAGAGCCAGGCAAGAACCTGTCTCCTAACTCCTAATCTAGAGCTCTCAACATACTTGGTTATATTTCTATGGTTAAGAAACAGAAGTCATTTGATCAGAAACCAATGCAATAGACTATAGGTAAAAAGTTAGAAAATTTTAGAATGAGTTAAACCGTGTCTGCTCTATAATGAGCATAAGGATTGGAAATCAATCAATTCTTGCAAACTCCACCCCAGGGTTCTTCCTAACATTTATCTATTCATTCATCCATTGCAGCACCCAGATAGACAGATGGTCCCAGGATTTCTTTATGGGTCCTTTCTGTGCAGACTAATACCTTTTCCAGAGAGATCCCCCCGCCACACACACCCGCCAATGCCTCATGTCCCTTGCACATTAAGTCATCTTGGCTAATACCAGCTAGGTTAAGGCTAGACTGGTTAAGAATTCTAACTGAGCATGCTTACTGGTTGGAATACTACCCGCTGGAAAATAAAAAATCTACTCCAGGGGACTGCCGTGGTGCGCAGTGGTTAACAATCCGCCTGGACTTCCCTGGTGGCGCAGTGGTTAAGAATCCGCCTGCCAATGCAGGGCACACGGGTTCGGAGCCCCGGTCTGGGAAGATCCCACATGCCGCGGAGCAACTAAGCCCGTGCGCCACAGCTACTGAGCCTGCGCTCTAGAGCCCACAAACCACAACTACTGAGCCTGCATGCCACACCTACGGAAGCCCACGCGCCTAGAGCTGGTGCTCCACAACAAAGAGAAGCCACCGCAATGAGAAGACAGCACACCGCAACGAGGAGTAGCCCCCGCTCTCCGCAGCTAGAGAAAGCACGCGCGCAGCAAGGAAGACCCAACGCAGCCAAATAAATAAATAAATAAATTTATTAAAAAAAAAATCTCCTCCAGCTGCTGAGTTTCCAGGTAAGGGGAGAACAAGAGTCTGGAGATGGCCAGCCTGGATCTCCCTGGGCAGGTTGAGGTGTCCTCCCCCCCACCCCATGCCCCTCTCAGCTGTTCTGCTAGCTCAAATGGCAACTACTGGTGTCACTTATGAGATCCTAGAGCTCGGTTGGGTAGGAGGAGAAACTGTCCCAGAGAAGTTCTGGAACCATCACAGCACAACACTGCATTTTCTCTCACTCTGGCACCAATTTCTCATTCTCAAACTATATGGTTCAGTTTTGTCCTCATTTCAGTCCTAACAATCAGCAAGCATCACTACAGGTGAGGTACCTCAGCTTATGGAAAAATATATACTCTTGGAACATCGAGAGAGACAGAAATGTAATTTTAAAAATGAAATCCTATTCTGAAGTCATCAATTGGGCTCTGAGTTTAAAGGCAACATAGAAAGAAATGAGGTCTTGAAGTAGGGACAACCACTCCCTAGTTGAGCTGCTTTTAAACTTAGATCTTCTAAGTGGAAACTGTATCGAAGTTATTTTATAACTACTTTGAGGCCATGTCCTCAAAGTTATAATTATACAGAAAATTCTGCTTTGGCCTCCATTATCAGATATAGGAACATAAGGAATAATGCTTGGTCTGTATTTATTTACTCCATATTCTTTTCTGAGGAAAAACTAGGTCTAAGAGAATCATTCAATATAGTAATTGGATAAACTTGAACTTTGGCAAATCCTAGGGATGAATCAGAGGTCAGTGGTTTTTAATTTTTTCATTTGTAAAGGACACCTCTTACGCCTTTCAGGTAGCCAATGTTCTGAAAGATACTATCCTCAAAATAAATATATTTATTAGGAAAAATGACTTCATTTTCCCAGAGTTTCTTCTCAGTTTGTGCTGTGTTAACCCAGAGCTGATTTAATTCCAGCCAAGGGTAAAGAAATCTGACAACGTAAAGAAATCTGACAATTTCCTGCACAACTGCTTTCAGGAAATTTTATGATTTCCAATAAGCTTTTGAAATATTAAACATATCTCAGGAACACCAGTGACTACTTTCATAGCTGTCTAAGGGTCCTGGGTCCCCAGGTTGACACCATCCCTCTATTTAATTTCAAACTTGCTGTACAAAACCCAGGAGGCCGAATACTTTCCCCGAAAAGCATCTGGTACTGTCAGCTCCAGCTTTCAGGGGGTCCAGGGACATTAGCGGAGAAGTCATGGAGGCTCACTGCTATTTCACACCCATAATGTGTGCCCAGGCAAGGTCAAGCCACTTCCCCAATATTAAAGTCTTTAATCCTGACAAACTGACAAGGTGGGTACGGCATGCCACCCCATTTTACAGACAAGGAAACTGAGGTGCTAGGAAGTGAAGTGGCTTGCTGGCCAAGGCCAAGTTTGCACAGCTACACTGGCAGAGCTGGAATTCGCGTCCAGGCAGTTTGACTCCAAGTCCCGCACTCTTAACCCTCTGCTATATTCCAGTTTCACGAGAAACCCACAACCACTGTGCCTGAACTGAATAGGAGAGATGAGCTAATGCCTATACTTAGTCACAAAGACAGTTTGGTTGGTTTATTGAAAAGCACAGCATCTAAGGACTTGAAGAACAACAATGAGAACCCCTCCCAGCTCCCAGAAAGGACGGACAAGCCATTTCTCTCTTTTAGTACCTGAAATGGTTTTTCTTGTCTTCATAAAGAGGTTTGACCAAAAAATTGCCTTCTTTCCTTTTTAATCTTTAGACTTCTCCGTAAAGAAAGTGAATACACTCCTCAGTGCACGTGGAGTGCTGGATTTCCCAGACTTCTTCCCCTCCACTCCATCAGAGATCAACTCCCCAACCTTTTGCTGAAATCCCTTGCCTTGAAGGCTGTCATTCTCCATCTTTTCCTTATTATGCACACAGGGGTTGTGTGAGTTTGAGGATGGTATAGATGCCTGAGCACTGTGCCAGATGCGTTTCAGAGAGATCTGCTCACTTCTTAATTGACAGAATACAAGGGATACGTCACATCTGAGCTTAGCTCATTGCAGTTGCCTCAGAAGACATCTGCAGAAAAGCACCGTGTCTAGAAGTATCCGGGTTGGGTTCATGTGTGAGCTGACCAATCAGATGGGGTGGTGGAGGATCACACACCTGATGCCTGGACTCAGCTGCTCCCATGGAATGACCTGATTGGAGGCAATTCCTGCTGAAACCCCCCCCCCCCCGAAGTTCTGCTATTTACCCACTGTCTTGGGATCTCAGCAGGAAGCAAGATCACAACTTACATCTCTGCAGTTCTTTTCTGTGTGTGTTCTCCCCCCAAAATATGGCATTTTATACGATTTCATAATGTTAAATGAAGGGAACAGTTCCATTGAATGGGGTTGAGAAATACGGGAAATTTCATGAGAAACGACTAATTCATCTCCATACGTTCCATCAATTTCATTGTGGTCAAAAGCAGGTGTTTCCAGGCTGTGAATAAGTAGTTTGCATTTTAAAAATTAACAAATTGGACCAACACCAAGGAAAAAAAAACAGCAATAGACAGCCCACCAGAGAATTGTTTACCAAAGAAGATGAAGCTCATGGTGATGGTTTGCAAACACCACCAGACTAGCTTGTGTAAATTCCCTTCGTTTAGTCATCATTCTTCAGCCTGTCACAGATACTGAAGGGAAATGCAGAAACAGGAAATTACAGACTATTTTAAACAGCATGTTTTATTAAACTCACTTGCTGATGCACTTTATGGCAGGATGTGAGATTCAAGTGTTCATAACTTACATCTTTGCAAGTGCTTTTCCTAAGTGAATTCTCCCAGCTAAAATATGGCAAGTACACAGGGCTGGAAATAATCTCTAAACTAGTAACTGATTTACTCCAGGTCATGTAGCTATATCACATAAAATGGAGAAGTTTTAGCCAAGTGAAGAGAATATACCTTGCTTATTCACTATACTATAACTAAGAAAGCACTGGAGGCATCGTGCAGTTAACTTAAAAGATTCTTAATGCATTTATTTTAAACCACAGAATCAGAGCACAACAATCTTAAAATGAATTCCTAGAAAACATACATTGTCTCTTTTATTATTTAAATATTGATTTCATTCTTCTCTTCACAGGACATTTCTGTATCTAGTTTAAACCATCATTATTAATGCCATGTTGAATCCTTGTTTTTGAAAACGCCTAGTAAAACTGGCAGGAATGTGATTTCACTACAAATACAATGACTACAAATTTCAGGGACTGTCATAAAAGTGGGTTTGAACAACTAATTATTTTCAAAAACGTTTTCTGCTCATAATTTGTTTGAGGGATATAAAAGCTTAGCTGCATTGCAAACAAATCCTCATATCCCTGTCTGATATTTATTGTGAGGCTGGCACCTCTTAACACCCATGTCTTCTGCAAGTTGTTCTTGGCTCTCTTCTTGATACACAGAAAGGAAGTACTCAAGGGAAGCTGTAGTGCAAGTTCACGTTTGGAGGGGTGGGTAGCCATGATTTGATGGAGTTATAATCTATGAGCTCTAAAAGCAAATACCTTACATTCACTCGCTTCAGCATCTATTTAATAAAGTAGCAGGTAAAATGTTCAACATTTCCATTGTCTTAAAAGATCAGGCCGAAGATGCTTTACCCTAATTATTGATTGTCAAATAGTCACTGCCACTAGGTTTAAGTTCTTCCTACCTACCTTCCTCCCACGTCCCTGTCCCTACAATCCTGTCCCTAGGACACCTTCAAGGTGAACTATAGAATAATAGGATTTTAAGAGTGGAAGCATATAATGATACCTTTGCCCTTTTAAAGGGCCTTTGCCAGGCTATCCTCTACAAATCACCCACTTTAAGAGAGGAAGGACCAGAGGCAGAGGTTAATGATTTGGTTACAGACATGCACCTAGATGCCTAGGGGAGTAGCAATTAAAGGCACATTTGGGGAGCTGGGCCATTTTCTTAAGTGAAGATTTCCCCTCATTCAACTTTTAAAAGTCTGGATTCGGCCATATGAGGTTTTCCTTAAAGCAAAGAAAGCAGAGCAGTAAGAAAAGGTGTTACTTCCAGCTGGAGAGACAGCAGTGTGCTGTGGAGGGCGGTCTTAGCTTTTCCCATCTCTGAGGATATAACTATAGAACCCAATTCACAGACTTAACTATGAAGGGGAGCCTTGACCACTCTGGAAAATCTAACTTAATATCTCTTGAGTAGAAATCACAAGGTAGGCACAGAGGAGGCCCTAACGCTTTCATACCAACACCAGAAACATTTTTGTTACTTGGATGGGTGTTTAGGGATTATTTTTTAGTAAAGAAAAAGTATGCTGGAAATGTCCTAGAAACAAAAACCTGATTACTAAATATTACACATTTTAATGCTGCTGGATTCAAAGGCACCCGTCATCCTGCAAAGAAGCGCTAGTGGGTTCTGTGGAAAATCACCAACTCCATCATTTTACAGCTTTGGCCACCATTATCTAGTAATGCTGGGGGCTTTTAAAAAGCAAAAATATAAGTCCTTTCTTTCATATTTAAATCTCCATGATGTATTACGCTCACAATAAGAATGCTACTTTTGGCAAATTAACTAGCTTCCAACTAGCTTGCCCCTTTTATCAAATGAAATATTAGCTTCTAAGAATAACAACAATACAGAATTGCACGGACTACTACCGGCAATAACCTCTGTAGCTATTTTAACCGTTTACATATGGGCCATCTTCTTGACAATCTGACATTTCATAAAGGAATCAGCTAGGATTCAGTATTTCTGGCTTCATGTTATGCTATTTTTTTCAGAAACTTTATAAAAATGAAAACCTTCGGATCCTTTCAGATAAAACCTTATCGATCACAAAGCACATCATTTACTAACACTGTGCTCTTAATCAACAGAAATCTAAACCTACAAACTAGGAGCATTCTGAAACACCTGTTAGATGGGCCTCTCAAAGTACACTTTAACTTTGAAAACGCCTGTGTGGCCACTGCCCATGACAGTTTCTAGACATTTTGAGTTTTTTAAAGGAGAAAGAGCAACGGAAAAGAGAAACATAGCCAACAGTCATTAAAGTAAGAAAATCTGAATGAATTTTGATCATTTTAATAAATATATATCAAGAAAACTTCACTTTATTACAACAACACATTCATATACAAGCATCTATCATCTAAGTTTTCAACATCAAATGTTTATCAAATATTGAAAATAAAGGACAAAACATCACTAGACTATTCAGCCATAACACAAGAACAGGTTTTAAAACTTGGTCCTTGTGGACATTGTCCAAATGATGATCCTACTCATACACTGTATGAATGAGACCTATATTTAATATTAATAGCAATAATAAAAAAGCTTTATCTTGGAGAAACTGGGAGGACTTACTTACTTCCTCCGTTTGGCATTTGGTTCCTGTGAAGTATTGTGTAAGGAGGCCCAAGTCAGCCAGTAACCTTGGAAATGGGAATACAGTTTAGCAGGAGGAGTTGGCTGGTGTGGAAGGAAGGATGGTCAGAGGGGTACTCTGGTACCTTGCCAATGCACAAATGAAAGAAATGATTGAGAAAAACGTTGACCAAATACATAGGAGCTTTTGCCGACTGAGTCCCATTTCTCCAAAATAACTTTCCCCAAACTAAAATCTTTACATTCTTTAAGATAAAACCTTATTGATCACCACATCATTTATCAACATTGTGCTTCGTAATCAACAGCAAAAGTCATATATAAAAAACCACATGCTTTTATAATCTAAACGAGTGAAATGATGCAAAACAGATTAAAGTATGATGCATGCCACTGGTTCATGAACTTCATTGGACAAGAAAACAAAACAAAACAACCCAAAACCCAGAAAACCCAAACCCCAGCAACAGACCGTTGCCATAGAAAAGCTCGAGCAGCCAGTGCTGGTTTCTAACAGCTCTGTCTATTGTTTCCTCCATCCTTTTCTAAAAATGCCAAATCCGAAAGCAATTGGGCATCAAAAACAAAGGAAGAATAGAGATGTTGAATCAAAAGTTGAACGCAATAGTTCGACATTAACGGTTTCCAAACAATATTGATCCACCCTGTGTTTTTTTGTTTTCCTGTTTGTTAAATCCCTGCTGTACTCTGATTTATCCTTAATTTTCACATTGGCAAAAATTAAGATAAAGTAAGGCACCAAAAATCGCCCTGTATAATATATCTCTAAAAGCCTCATCACCCATCACAGGCAAGCTGGGAACTTGCAGGGATTAGCCTCTACTCATATTGTTGATTGCTGCCCCTAGACAGGTGTGCTTCATTACGTTCTATCCTATTTTCATCTGTCACACAAGACTGTTGAATCCAAATACTTAACAGCACCAGGAAGCCATTTCACCTAGCTCCCTGTCTTCAGTCTTTTAGTCAGAAAAAAATACTGTATCATAGAGAAGAAGCAGACATTCTTTGCTGGTTATATTGATTTGCTTACCAAATAACTACCTAATTAAGTGGCAAACAGGTGGAAGGTTCTTCGCTAGTGACAGGCTCCTGGAGGTCACGGAAATATCACAGGGGCACATTGCCCCCTGTTCTAATCTACTGATCTTTTCTGTAAGAAAACTAAGATATACTTTTAAGCGTCAACTGTTTTCTTGGTAACGTCACCACATTTATAAGTAGCTCGCCGATGCCTACTATACAGATGTTTTATGCAATCTGCTCTCCAGGCATTAAAATGACATGGCATGTTCATGGCATAATTGTATCAGTTGTACAAAACTATAAAATCCATTCAAAATAAAATTTATGAGAGCTAATTGATCATGCTGTGCATGCTTCAAAGTTTCGGTGAGAAGGTGGCTCATATTTTACTTCCTTTGCTGCAGCACAGTTTGTTACTTGGTGAAGGCTCCTTTTTCCTTAAGGACTTTTTCCACGACTCACTTACATTGCTTTTTTCATTATATCCAGTCTCAAAATAATCATAAAATTGGCCTTTGCACTCAAAAGCAAGGTCATTTCCCACAGGTTCATGGCTTAGGGGGCCACCATCCCTGTTGGTGTCATCATTTGCTTTCTCATTCAATTTGGCCTTTTCCTGAACACCAAGTGACCTCACATTAGTAACAAAGATTTCATTGGCAGGTATCTGGCCATCACCCTTGTAAATAGGTGCACTGCCTACATCAAAATCCACCTGGTGGGAACAACTCGGTAAAGGCAGAGGGGGAGAGGAAGAGGAAGATGAGGAGGAGGAGGAGGAAGAGGCAGTGGTGGAGGCATTTCCGACATGAGCATTGACAGAAAGGGGTAAATTTAGGTAGTGACCACCACATTCTTGGTACAAGCAGCAGGCATGAAACTTTTCACACTCCTCTTTGGCCATCCGAGGTCGTTTCCGGTAAGGACAGTCTTGAGCCATAAACCACTCCTGGGCAGAGGTGCCATTGAAAGAACAGGCAGGAAAGCACCAGTTATTCTGCATGATAATTTCTCCATGGATCCGTTTCATCAAATTGTTTATAAGGACAGATCTTCGGAGGTACACTTCAGGATCATCGATAAACTTTAGCTTTTCTAAGGACATATAAAGGATGTGGGCTCGTTCCTCAAAGATTGAGATAGTCTAAAAATCAAAAAAGGAAGAGAAAGCTTAGGAAATGGTCTATGTTAAAATATCATCACAGCACATTTCTCTCTTGGCAGTTTCTGAGTCTGGGAATGTTGTGATCTTGTTTCCCCAGGTTCATTTAGAGATGCTGTCCCAGAGACTGCTAATGTCTCCCATTCCCAGCAGACTCACTGGTGATGTCGAGCATCGGGGAATCCAGCCACAATGCAGACCTCGGCAAGGACAGGTCAGGATGTCTGCTTTTTTACGGCTCAGTGAGGGGGATGCCGAAATGCACAAAACTAATCTATGCTGTTAGAAGTCAGGAGAGGGGGTTCTTTGGAGGGCAGAGAGCTGGTGACTAGAAGGGGACACAGGAGAGGTTCTGGGTTGCTGGTTATGTTGTTTCTTTATCTGGATGTTAGTTATATGGCTATTTCACACTTTGTGAAATTCATCAAGCTGGACTCTTTTGACACTTGGGCCTTTATGTGACACATATATATGTCAATAAATGCTTTTTAAGATGCCAACATGCAGGTCATCGTAAGTATACTTCAAACCCTGGCCTAGCCATCAAGGAGCATGAGATCTGGCTGTCAGATCTCATGGCTCTCTCTGGCTGTTTTTCTGGGTTTCATTCTTGCAATTATCTTTGCTTCATAGGGGGACAAAAATAATGAATGAGGCTCAAACCCTAAAAGGAACTGTTGGTTGAAGGGCCAAAGTAGGCTTTTTCTGGTGTTGGGCAGGAGGAAAGATGCAGAGAGGGAGTCAGAGGACTCAATCCTGAGCTGTGTGATACCATCACTGTGTGATCATTGCTACAAACCCAGTGGCAATTTGGAAAACTGCTATAAGCCACAACACAGAAACCAAAAAGGACTTAAAATGCTTGGGACCTGGGGGCCAGCTCTTCCAGGTCATAAAAAAAAAAAAAAAGCTAACCTGAGGAGCTGTGAATTAAACTAGCCCAAGCTGACCTAACGGAGGAACTACAAATGCAGGGGAAAGCCCAGCACCTGCCAATGCATGCTGATGACTTTTTATGACCAGAGTCAAAGCAACATCTAAAGGGTAGGGGTGGGGGAGAGGGAGTAAGAAGTGAGGAAGATGATTAAAAAATTAAAAATCTTCTCTGCGTTTCAAAAAACTCTGGTCTGGGTTATCCTCTCCTCGATTAAATTAGCGGATTGTTTTTGAAGGAAGGTAGCCGTAAGGAAAAGGAACTGGTATTTCAAAAGCTTAGATAGCCAGTTTCGTACTTCTGTGCACTTTCCCAATCCTGTTATTTTCTTCTTATACATGCAAATAAGTTAGCTTTGGTCTTTTCCTGGGAATGAATTATATATTTTAACAAATGAAACATGTGTAATGAATGCACCATGAAGGACGTTTCTACTTTCATGCACACATTCAAAGGATGGTGAGTCCCCCGCTGAGAGGTCAGGAAAAGCCCTGGGTGACCACCCCCGTGTAGGCACATACATGTGGCATTGGCCATGGTAGCTGGAGCTCAGATACGGGGAACAGGTCAGGAAAGAACAGGTGCATTTCTGCACACGTGAAAGCACCAGTCGCCATGACCCTTAATGCAACTTGAGAAAAATGAAATCATTAGTAAAAAAGACATTCTTCAGATTATATAATTTTGTTATTTCTGGGCAGAGGAGCTCTTGCTGGCTCTTTCTTCAAATACTTGTGAAAAATAACACAGGACCCAAAAAAGTGACAACGATTAGTATGGCTCTGCTGAGAAGTGGCTCATTTTCATTGCTTGGGTGGAACACTTTAATTTCTGGAAATGGATCAAGCAACTGTTACTAAGTATCTTAAACTCTTAATAAAAATAATGACTATTAAAAAAAACATACTTTATGGCTACAGCTGCTGAGTGGTGGGTGAAAATCCTCTTCTTCCACATACTTCCTCTTAAAGTATGTGATCTTGGATGTTGTTATAGGATTTGAAATTCCCCTGTAATGTGATCCTGTGGTAATAAATCAGATACGACAAATGACATGCGGTTTGCCAGAGGTTCTCCAAACAAAATACTTTCCTTGCCTTGCCTTTTAGAAGATAACTTGGCTACGTATTTGTCTGTACATGTGGTGATTAAAAATAAACATTAGTCTTAATAGTTGCTATCATACAGAATCCTGTGACCCAGGCTAGGCAAGGATTTCTAGACAATTATAGAGGAAAATGACATATTTCAGCATTTACTAAATACTCAGAATCTTAACTCTATGCACAGGCAAACAGCAACATTCATAAAGGGGAGTAGTGTAATAACTCCGAAATAATATTAGTATTTATTCCAATTATTTAATTAAACCCATGATAATATAACACCACTGTTCTGATGTATATATCTTTAACTGTAAGCACTAATAACCAAATAACATTTAAATATTACTGGCTCTCAGTAAGTAAGCAAATTATTATCTGCACACTGGAGTTATAATATTCCTTCTTTTAAAATATAAAATTTAAATTTTTTAAATTTAAAATTAAAATTCAGGGTAACAAAAGTCCTTTTTGCTCTCAAAAATGTAACATATCAACCATGAATAAAAATAGGGTCTAATTTTTAAAGACCAAGCTTTTAATCCTTTTTAGCAAATCTGACTTCAACAAGTACTCATTTTACATTTTAGGTTTTTGTTTTTTTTCCAATCGCTGGTACTACACAAAAATCCAAAGGAACTCACCTTAAAGTATAAGAATAAAGAATCAGGGAGAACATATTTTTTTCTGGGCTTAAAAGTTTTTTTTCCCTATAATACCAAAGCCAATTGCGCGCTTAATAAAAAGAAGAGCCACATAGCTGCTGGCCCAAAGTGCAGATTCCCTTATGTCTCATGGGATAAAGATTTCATTGTCAAGCCCACCAGGGCTTGTGTAGCTCTGAGAGAACCATATAGTTCCAGAAGGTAGAAAACTGAAACTCAAACTGAAGTTTCAAGATCTGGTTTGGTTCTCTTAAAAATACAGATGCCTGACTTTTACCCGAAGCAGCAGCACATGGAAACTCAGGTTTGAATGCAATTAACATCACTCCTGGTCCTTTCCCTGGAGCCTTGGGCTCACTTATGAGCGGTACACAGGCAGCCTGGGACGTCCCTGGAGCACGAGCTCTCTCCGCTCAGAAGGGCGCCCCAGACACCACCGTTGCCCATCAGTCTGGCCGCAGAGGGCAGCAGGGGAAGGTCAAGGGCAGTACCTGCCAGCGGGGGACCAGCTCCCCGGTCTCCCTGCAGAGGAGCCTGTGCTGGCCCTGGGGGGCTTGGGCCTCCGTAGCTGTCAGCCTCCCATAGTGTCTGGTACCCGGCAATTTCAGCAGCTCCTTCCGAGACAATGGGCTCGCAGAATCTATTCATGGACAGAACCAGAGTCATCTCTGACAGCCTCAGATCTGGAAAAAAAAGAAAACAGCCCTAATCAAGAGCAAGCCAGGGGATGGCCTTGGCTCCTCCTTCCCTTGCTTTGGGAAACTTTTACGTCTCAGTCCTCCCCTTTGCCCTGAAACATTTTATTATTTTTTCAAAGAAAACCTCAGCAAACTCTCTTGCTGCTATTAGCTCAGCCTCTGTGTTCAGCAATCTGCATTTCATGGGCGGATCTTTAAAAACCCCATTTCTTATTGTTCTCAGATTCCCCTCAGCCCTCTTCCAGACAGCTGCTTTGCCTCCTAAACACATTTTCCTCCTGACCTTCCCGCAGAAAATGTACCGCTAAGAGGCAAGGCCAAAACCCTTGCCGCTTCCTTTCTATTAATAAGGCAAAATCAATTTTCTAGTCAATCCCCTGAGAGTCTCCTTTGATGAAATCCGCTAATCAATCAAAAGAAAAGGAAGGAGGAGGCAGAAGTCTTCCCCGGAATCCCTACTGATGCTCTCAGGTTCAGTCTGTTCCGCTGCCCGCTGCCCCCTCTTCCTCTGTTTCTGCAGGGCCAGTTCCTCTACAACATTCTGGGGCTCTCTCCACTTTCTTCTCCCAAAGCGAAGCAGACAGAGACACACTTGGTAGTTGTTTCCACCAGCCCTGATTGGCCTGAACTGGATCTGCCTCCAGTCAAAACACTGAGAGATGAAGACAGAAAATTGGCTCCAGTTTCCAGCCGTGAGCTGCAGTCCCACAGGAGCCAAGCACAACATCAACGGAGCAGGCGGAATATTAAACAGGAGCCAGGGCTTCAGGGCCAGAGGCAGCGGACAACTCTACACCGCAAAGCCCAGAGGCGAGGCAGAAACTTTCCAAGAGGCAAAACACCACTGCCCTTCTGTCCAGTTCACGCCCTTCCCTAGGGTCTGCGGGGAAACTGGAAGCCTCTCTCCTCTTGGGATGCGCCCTGGGCTCCTCGGCACCTTGGGTGGTGGGGGCCTTTCCCTGGGGGCTCAGTGTCTTCACCTGGTCCTAAGTAGGGCTCAAAGTGGGGTCCAGAGTGAGTGCAAGGGAGAAGAGGATCTAAAGCCAAAAGACCTGGGGGCCATAGATCAGTGGTGACTGCAGATCAGCCTCAGTGCCTTATTATCCACCAATTCCTTTACGAGACCCAAACCTCCACTATCTCACTTTGCCGTTTAAAGAACTGTCACAAAGAGTGATGACAGGCCTGCTTTCTTGAAGATTGATTGTCTTTCAAATAGATGCTAAGGGTCTAGTTCTTGCTTTCTTCTCCAAATTATACAGCTTGTAATGTTTGGGGGAAAGAGTGAATCTACTATTGTCTCGTGGGAGACTATTATTACCTACATGTTATAACAAGGGTCCACTTCCAGGTAAAAGGAGGAAAGGCACAAGGGGAAGGGGAAATAGCTTCATTAAGTGACAATGTCCTTCTGGCTAACAGAGCAGCTCTTGGCAGCAATGACTCCGTCACCCAGACTTCTCTCTGAGACCTGAAATTCTGTCCCAACCTCACTGAAGACGTAAGCCAGGCTTTCTGACATACAGGGGAGGTGTCCAGGTCAGTGCCTGGAATTAGGACCCAGCTGATTTGGGCTGCTAAACTACCTACCCCCTTTCTTTTAAAATGCCCTCCAAAGAGGCAGCAGCAAGGACTTATTAGAAAACCTTATTTCAAGAGAATAAAAAAGGTTCAATTAATTCTCTAAAAAGAAATGGTCGGACATGCCATTTATTCTGTTCTTTGAGTCATCAATCAAGAAATTTAGACCACACTGATTTCACAAACTAAGCCATTCTATCACCCCTCAAACTCGACATCCAAACAAGGTATTTATTTCCTGGAAGACTCTCATGAAATGGTCCAATTTCTTAACTTATCTAAGAGACAACTGTATCAGGAAGTGCTATTGCCAGGAGCACATGAATTATATAGCTTTTTCTCAGAGTCGGTAGCCCTGTCTCATTGACTGCAACAGTATTTTCTCGCTTGAAATTTACACTCACTTTGTGCTGGATTCTGGGAATAAGATCCAAGCTTTTTGCCTACATGGAAATTTTATTACATATAAACCAAGGCACATTGACAAATCCATATCCCATAAGACAGAGAAGCATTTGCAGGCCCCTAGCAGCAATTACCTTTGTTTAAAAGGACATTATATGGGCCCTGTGCTATTTTATGTTAGTAAGAGTTTGTTTATATTTTAATGACTTATCCTTGTAGCTTTTTGGTTGTTAAGGATTTCAGCGTTTCTATTTGTTAGTATTGTTTCCGGCACAAAATTCTACTCATGCATTTGAACTTGAAACATGGCACAATAGTTTTTATCTTGGCTGTTTCTTTCCTTTTATGATATCTAGTTTCAGTAAGTTTTTCTTTTTTTGAATGGGAAACTTTTACACACAAATTCCTAAACTGGAGAGGTGAGTTCCAAGAGTGATTTATGTAAGTCCGAATAAAAAATAAATGAGTTGGGATTATTTGGGAGCGGGGAGGAGATTTTGCAATTGAGTCTTCCTAGTCTATCCAGAACTTACACTGGGATGTTAGGAAATTAAGAAGGCAAGTTTAACATTCATGAAATATTGGAGTATGGGGCACGAAGCCATGATTCTTTTTATTTGTATTATATGTACAGATCCAAAGTGTCATTTTTTCTCAGTACAATGAGATTTACATTATAATTCTGCTACTGAGTTCAGAAGTTGAAATTCACAAATTTATGTGCTGTTAATACTAGAGTCACAAAGATGTACATGTATAGTAAATTTTGTTTTTTTTAACATCAGCGGTGAGTGAATTCAAAAGAAGGGTGTTAAAGTGTGTTTTGTCTACACAAGTGTTTAAAAAAATAAAAACTAGAAAGGTCCTAACCTTTTATCCTCAGGCTCCTGCATGTCTGTTTCGTCAGCCAAGGGAATGTAGTAGAATGACACCTCAAGCATTCCCAGAAGGCCAAGGGCTAAAATGTCAAGTTTTTCCAGCAAATGTTCACAGTAAAGTTACCAGGCATTTCTATACAATTTGTTTTTTCCAGATGAGTTGGGCTTCTTCTTTCCTTGGAGCCATGATGATGCTAATAGAAGTGGCACACATAACAGGGTAGCTGCAGATTCAGTGATGCCTTCCATCCAACAGGCGATCCTGGTCACTCTTTGCCCACCCCTCCCCCTCATCCATCATTAGAAAACATTTTATTAAGAACATTATAGAAGTTAGAGAGGGCTGATTCCAATACTGAAAAGCAAGAAAGTAAAGGGCTGGTATTTTCGATACACCTTTGACACTGCCGGTCTTAGCTGTCCTGCCCAGGTGGAATCAAGCCCTTGACCTGACACTGTTCCTAACAAGACCTCAACAGCTTGTCCAGCTGTTAGTAGTGGTAGTGGTGGTGGTGGAAGGGGCTGGGTGGGTGGAATGAAATCCTTCAACCCTTCTAAATAGACAGATACTACTTTTCTACCAGTCCCTGCAGCACACCTGTCTGCCCTGGGAAATGCATTTCCTCAGCTGCAGCTCTGAAAGGCCAAGATCTTTAGGTCGGGTTCTGGGGCTGGAATGCGGGTGCTGAGCAGGAGGGAGACGAGGGGGTGCCTGCGTGTCCGAGCCCGGGCGCCAGGTCTCCCCATCCCAGGCCTAAGACTGGGGTCCGAGGTTTAGAGACCCACTCCCTGCAGGCGGGCAGCAGACACCACGTCCGAGTTCCCACACTGACACACCCTCGGGTGTCGGTGCCGCAGCCCAAGCCCCTCTCCGGGGAAGCGGGCAGAGCCCTGCAGGCCGCCGACCGAAGGAGAAAGTAAACAACACCCCAAGTGTCTGGGAACAAAGGCAAGTTGTCTTTCCACGGTGCTGGAGCCGTGCGCCTCTCCTGAAGAATAAGAGCTATGATTATTCTTCCTTTTCTTCTTCTTCTTTTTTTTTTTTTTTTAAACCAAGTTTCCTTCTAAGGGCAATAAACACCAAAGGTAGGATTCCAAGGAAATGACTCACGGCGGTTGGCAGGGCTCTAGAGAGGCTGGCCCCGGCCCGCGCTCCAGCCCGCAGCAGATGCCTGCCCGGCCCTCCCCCCTTCGCCGGCCAAACCCACTCGGAGCCCGCGCCTGCGGGATCGCCCTGCGCATCCGTTGGACCCGGGCGGCCAGGACTCTGCCCGTGCCTCCCGCAGGCGCCCGCCGTGTCCGCGACACCCTCGGCCGCGGGGCCGCCTCTCCCCCCGCCTCTGTGGTCCCGGCCGGGCACTCCGGAAAGTTGCTAGGGCAGTGGAGGCGGGAGGGGAGGCAGGGAGGAGAGAGGCGGAGGCGTGGACCAGGCGGGCAGCAGCCGAGCCCGCCGGGGAGGTGAGCTGAGGACAGAGGAGCCGCCGCCGCCCGCAGCGCGGCTCGGCTGCCTGGGAGGAGAGTGCGGGGGCGGAGGTGGCGGGGGGGACAGAAGGTGTCAGCTCCTGCAGCTATTCCTTTTTCTTGCAAACGCGCGCTCCTGACATCCACCATCCCTCCCTCCCCACCTGCCAAGCGCCGCGGCGTCCAGACCTGGTGGCATCCCTCCTACTGACCCCCGTCCCCCAGGACAAGGGAAGAAGCGGCCACCGAGGACCCTGGGGGTCTCACCAGAGCCGCGGTCCCCACCCGCCCCTAGACTCGCCTCGGTGCGCGCGGGCTGCAGCGCGAGCAGCCCTAGAGGCGGCGGCGGTTCCCGCCCGGGTAAAGGCTCCGCGGCGCTCGCCAGCCCCGGGAAAAAAGCCCGCGCCGCCTCCGCGCCCAGCAGCGCCCCGGCCCCCCAGCCGCCCCGGGTCCCGCTCCGGCCGGTGCGCGTCCACTCGGTGACCCCGGAGCAGCCGCGGGGCCGGAAGGGGGCGCGGGAGCCAGTCAGCCCCAGCAGACGCCCGAGGGGACCGGCTGTCGCGCTCCACCCGGCCCGGCCTCTCCGCCCCCGCCGCCCGCGCCCAGCCCGGCTCTTACCGCGGGGTCAGCCGGGAGGCGGCGGCCGCGGCGCTCGAGCTGCTGCTGGCCCTCTCCGGGCTTGGCGCCAGCCCGGCCGCCGGTGCACACTCGCGTGGGTCCCGGCCCGGCGGCCCGGTCGGCGGTGGCCGCTGGAGCGCGGCGGGCGAGGGTCCCGGCAGGTCCCGCCGCCGCGACTGGGGCGCTGCGCCGCCGTCGCTGCAGACGGTTATGGTAATGAGCGGCTCTGTCTAGCGAGGAGCGTGTGAAACCCGTCAATCCTGTTTGCCATTTCCCCGTGGATTTCCGAGGAGAGGTTCTGCAGGATGCCCCCAGGGTGAGAAAAGAAACATGACAAGCGCGCCCGCTCTCCCTCCCTCCCTCCCTCCGCTCCCTCCGCTCCCGCCGCCGCCGCCGCCGCCGCCGCCGCTCCTCAGGCAGCACACGGGGCGCCTTCCCCTCACCCCAGCCCGCCCCCTGCCTTCTTCCCTCCTTCCCGCCCTCCCTCCTTCTCTCCTCCCCTCCACTCCCCTCCCCTCCCGGTGCCCGGGGACACGCGGGCCCAGCTCCAGCCCGCAGCCCAGACCCCACGCGCTCCCGGGCTCCCGCCCCAGCCCTGGGGGCTCGGCTCCAGCCGAATAATGTATTCACTCTGCAACCTTCTGAGATGTCTTCTCTTTTTTTATTTGGTTTACTTTTTTGTTGTGCGTGCGTGTGATTTAAAAGAGAAAGAAAGAAAGAAATCTGTGCCTTTCCCACCCTTTGCAAAAGACTTTCTTCTCCTTTGCCACAGCAAACGGAGATGAGAAACAGATGCCTTTGCAGGACCAAGCAGTTATTCTCCCCTCGCCGCCCGCCCCCGCCCCTCTGGAGCTGTATATGTATAAAAAAGCAACCTTGGTCAGACTGCAACTTGAATTGGCATCTCCTTCTGGGTGGGGAGCCTCAAGGGAAAACCTCCAGGAAATAAAAAAGTAATAAAGGAGGCTGTCCTTGGTCAAAAGAATGTAATTTAAGCCCCGGAATCACATTATTTTGCAAATAGTAATTTTCCCCTATATTGGGCTCAACTGGAGTTTGTGTTTTGAAACATTAATTCATAACTTCTGTCTAGGGACCCCTCCATAGTCGAGATGGGTCATTTCAGGTGTAATGAACACACAGGCTTGGAAGGCATCGACCTAATAAAATGGGGGGAAGGCACCTGCACAAAAGTGTTACAAAGACTGTAATGTTTGTTTACTGCTACTATGCCAGATGTGCTAAATATAACACTTCTTTAAAACAGAGATCCTCCGACTGTGAAAAACCAAACCTCTTGCTGCCTGGCTCCCTAGGAATCAAGAGGAGGCACAGACTGAAAATCAGGGAGAAAAGGAGCAAGATCAAGGATGAGGATTAGCATCTGCAAATTGAACCCTATCTAATTTGCATGTTTATTTCTTAGAATTGTAATTAAATTTGTGTAATAAATGTTTTCCATTTCATTTGTACGCTTAAAATTTGGGTGACTGACATGCAGTTAAGTGAATTTCTTTTTTTTTTTAAAGCAAATGTAGTTTATCCAATAAGGCAGCAAACAAATATTAAACATAATTAGAACTAATCTGCTTTGAAGGTATTTTTGCTGAACTTTGTACATTAAAGACTCTCAGAGGTTTTAAGGGTATTAGGAAGCTGAGAGAAGGCAATTATGCTGAAAACAGACCAACTCAACAGACTTCCAGGAGCACTATTTCATTTTTTCCTAAAGGCATTTCAGGGTTGCATGCCTAGGATTGGGAATTGGGCATCCATCTTGGCTTTATTCTGAACCAGATTAAATTGCATTGGCTCATGCACGATATATAGGCCATTATGATGATAATTTAAGAATTGTAAAGATTCTACCCAGGTTATGGATAGAATGTAATTTTCATTTAGGTGGGGTAAGGAAAGGCACAAGGGCATTTAAAGCAGTGCAAGTACTTGAAAATCTAAGTGTCTAAAACTGGTTAGTGTCTAACTCAAATAAAGAGCTAAATGTGAGGGCTTGGAGGCATGGCTTATTATTGTTTTTATCTCCCTGTATTAAAGTTTTATAGCATTTAAAGGACTATGGGGAAATCCCCACATACCCTTAGCTGTGTCAAAATACATAAAACCAAAAGGAGCAAATTAAGCATAAAATTGAGAAAAACATGAGACTTAAGTATCAGCATGGGTTGCATTGGCATCTTTGGAGCCTTGGCTCTGAGAAATGAGCCTTCTGGGAAACTGGCATTGCCCTTGGGTGGGGAGGACTCTTGGCTTTAATGTTACGAGAAAATGACATCATAACAGAAGTATGAAATCATTCTACTTCACAGCACCCTTGTGGTTCTGAGTAAGAACTTGACCCTGTCCTGTTCAGATATGTTAGGTTAGCATGTTTTACCGAAAGCTTTCCCTGGCCTACTTTTAATCTCAAGCTTAATGTTTGCAGAAATTCAGGGCCCAACTGTTGACAACACGAGCTAATGTCTACAGGCAGAGGAGGCAGTCAAATGTCCGTGGAATGAGAAACATCATTTAAAAATTTAAAGTGAGTAAGTGGTGGTTATGGCACAAGGAAAGGACTCACTATACATCAATAATGAAATATTTGGAATGAATGAATGTAATTTATGAGTTGCAATATTCAACCTGAGGGCTCTGATGTCATCATTCTTGGATGTGTGTGCGTGTGTGTTTGAAGTTCCAAGACAAAAGTTTGATTATGAAACTTAAAATATCTTGAGCTGCAAATTCACTGAAGACCGTGATTGTTTTTCTTCAGTGAACAAAGAGAGTGCCAGACTTAAAACTGCTGAAACCCATTTCTCAAAAACTTGTTATCATTTGAAAGGGGGATTTCTCAAGTAAAATTTGACGTATTCAGATTACTGTGGACACAGTGCCCATTTGGGTTATAAAAAGTCGGAATTACTGGCATTTTTTAAAAAGTGCAACCTTGTTTAACAACAAAAAGAGATATCTAATATTAAATCTCTCCAATTCCTCTTCTCTTATTCTCAAACCTTCTCTAATCAGGCTTTCTTATCCCATCACTCCATTGAAGCTGTTATTATCAATGACACCAGTGACCTCTGGGTTCCTAAATCCAAAGGGCTTTTCTTGGTTCTCATCTTTCTTGACCTGTAAGCAGCATTTGACCAGGTTGATCACTCTCTCTTCCTTGAAAACGTATATCCTGTTTCCAGGACAACATACACACCTGGTTTGCCTCCCACCCTACTGGTTCTTCCTTCTCAGTCTCCTTTACTGATTCTCTGTGACCTCTGAAAGCTATAGTGCCTCAAGCGCAGTCATTGAACCTTGTCTCTTCCTTTTAACCACTCTCTTGTGGAAATCACTCAGTCTCATAGCTTCGAATACAGTGTATATTCTGATGACTCCCAAATTTAGATCTCCAGTCAAGATTTTTCTCTTGATCTCCAGACTCCACTTAGATGCTTAATAGACATCAGAGGATTTACAGATCCAAAACCAAATTCCTGATTGTCTCTGTTCCCCCTTCCTTAATATTCTCCACTCCAGTTAATAAACCACACTATAGCTTTGGAGTCATCCTTGACTCTTTTTTCCCTTTACACCCTACATCTAATACATCCAAAAATCCTTAAGGCTCTACCTTTAACGTTTTTCTAGACTCTGATCACTTCTCATTATCTCTGCTGCCACCACCCTGGTCCAAGTCACCATCATCAGTCTTGCCTGGGATATTGCAGTAGCTTCCTCCTTGCTTCAGCCTCTGGTCCTTTCTACATTCAGTCTCAACCCAATAGCCAATGCTGTCAATTTTTGCTCAGACTCTTCCTAACGCTCTCCATTTCACTCAGTGTAAAAACCACATCCTTACAATGGCCTACACAGGCTGCAAGTCTCCCTTTACTTCTCTGACCTCACTCTGTCTCCAGCTACTTTGGCTCCAGTGTGTCAGGCCTGTGCTTACCTCCAATTCTTTCTGTTCCTCCAGTATGTTGGGCCTGTGCTTACTTCAGGACATTTGCACTGGCTATTCCCTCTGTCTGAATGCTCTTTACCCAGATAGATGCACAGATCAGCGCTCCACCTCTTCCAAGTCTTTGCTCACATATCACCTTCCTAACAAAGCCTGACCACTCTGCTCGAAATTCTAACACTTAATCTCCATATCTTATTTTATTTTTATCCAGAGAATTTATCACCTTCTAATAAGTTCTATATTTTATATATTTATTCTATTTATTACTTATCTCTTCTCACTAAAAAGGTCCTTGAGGGCAGGGATTTTTGTCTTTTTTATTCACCCCTACATCTCCAGCACCTAGCACAGTGCTTGGCATACTGAAAGCACTCAATAATTATGTACTGATTAACTGAGCAATTAACTGACAGTTTCACATATGTACAGAAACCCAAACAAGGCTAAAATAGAGCTACTTTAGTCTAGTGTATGTAGAGTGGTAAAACAGGCAGTTCATTTTATCACCTACTCATTTGCCTATTCTAGAATTCTCTGACCCAGTGCTCCTATCTGCCCTGCAGCATTCCAGGACCTGAAGACACTCCCAAGAGCCCCAAGCACCCAAATTGTTTCATGCTGTCCTGCCTTCATTGAAAGTCTCCAGTACCATGTTTTCATCCAGGTGGGTGCTGATGCTCTGGACCAGCCCTCCTTTCCACCAAAGCAGATTTCCATCCATTGCCAAGATGCTTGTCCTACGCTGTAGTCTTCAGGTTACAAAGTATGTAAAGTTGCTCTCCAGAACCCTGTAAAGTCACTTCTTGGCAAAGCCACCCTTTCAGAAACCAGGAACTCCTCTACTGTCTTTTTCATCCTCCATCAAAACTTGCTAAGAAACCTTCAATAATTATGTGCATTTTATATGCGAGCATTGAGCTAGGAACTGCAGGTGAGGTAGAGATGAATAAGACACTGTTCCTAGGCTTAGGGAGTTGTCAGTGTAGTGAATAGCATAAGTCAGGCATAAAAATAATGATACTATTTAGTAATTCAGGGCATAGTAGCTGCCATGGGAGTTCAATGGTGGGACAGATCACATCCAGCAGTGGGGAACTCTAGAAAGACTTATTGAAGAAAGCAAAATTTGAAGTTGACCTTGAAGGATAGGCTCTTAATGGGTGGAAATGGAAAATGGATGAAAGTATTTCAAGTGGAGGAAACCATTTGAGGCACATAGGTTGGAAAGCTAAAGGCATCTTCAGACAACAGTGAGTATTCCAGTTTTACTAGAGGGGTAAAAAAAAGCATGTGAAAGTGGAAGGTAGGTGAGGCCATAGGTTAATAAACATTGAAAACCAAGATGAGTATGATTTTAATTTAATGGGCAATGGGGAGCAATAAAGGGTTTTGAATTGGAGAATGACACAATCAAAGCCCAGCTTTAGGAAGAGTAGTGTACAGTGCAGAGTGGTGTTTCAGCAGCCCAGGTGAAGGGAAATGGGGGTCCGTGTTACAGTGGGGGGGTCCCTGGAGAGGAGGAAGGAGACAGGTACGAGATGTTGCAGTGTTGGAATCTTTAGGATATTATCATTGATTGGTCGTGGGGAAGGGAGGAGTGAAAGATGACTCTGAGGTTTCTGCTTGAGTTACCCTGTGGTTAAGTGAACCCACAACAAATGAGAAGAGGCAAGTTTGAAGGGAATGGAATGTGTTGCTTCTGCTTACGTTGCGTATGAGATGTTCACGGAACAGACAGATGGAGATGTCCAACAGACAGACATCTGAATATTCTGGTCTAGCTGAGGATAGAATTTGAGAGCAAATTATAAAAATTTAGGATGATTTCAATAACTATGGAGGTGGCAGTCTTAGGACATGATGAGGTAATTGAAGACATTACAGAGAATTTAAGAGTGAAAAGCTTGGGTCAGCACCTTGAAGAATCTGATAAATGCGTTTATTCAGAGGTTAAAATAATGTTTTGGCCTAATATGTGACCTCTTTCAGGGATATTTGTATTTAATGGTGTACTAAGACCCTTCTGGCTTAAATTTAAAAGAAGAAATTTGGGATGGGTTGGTGGATGGGTTGGTGGATGGGGGGTAGCAGGCAATCTTTCCTGACTATCCTGACATCACAACACAGAAGTGGTTATATGCTGTGCTTCCTCGTGTGACTCAGTCTACTGATTTGCCATCACAGGTGGAAAGGGATTTGATATTTCATCAAAGAATCTTGAGAAAATCCCTGAAAAGATGTAAATCATTGATAACAAGCTTGGGGTGTTATCTCTCTCAGGGATATTTGTATTTTAATAGGAGTCTCCTAAATACCACACAAATTTTAATCAAAGTAGTTAATAATTAATGACATGATTTCAGGTATAACACAAGCCCATAAGTATTATTTCTGAATGGAAATCACACAACGTATATGATCCCTTGTTCAGGGTACTCTTTGGGGGCACCTATATTAGTGAATAGATAGGAATGGCTTACAGTAAACATACCAATTATTTGTAAAGAGATGTTCTTCCAACATATTTGGTAATTTTTGCCATTTAAAAATTTCTATTAAAACACTTTTAATGCTGTTAATCTTGTATTAGCTACAAGAGTGTGGTGCTTGGGTGTACATCAAAATTACTATTCAACCCAAGTCTTCAGGGAAAAGATGGATCGATGTGAAGCATGAAAGTTGGGTGGGACCTGGATAACCAGAGATGGGGAGGGAGGAACCCCCCATGAGGATTAAGGGCAAATGCTTATATGGTGTGATCCAGGGATGAGAGACTGGACGGATAGAAGCCAACTCTAAGGTTTAGATCTTCATATTTGGAAAGATGGCTGTGCTATTGTCAGAAAGAAGAATTATGTGAGCAAGAAATGGTCAAAGTGTGTGTGTGTGTGTGTGTGTGTGTGTGTGTGTATTGGGGGTGGAGTGGGTTTAAAGTTTTTACAATATGAACTTTTTACAATATTCATTTAGTAAATAAATAAATGAAAAATGGTGATATGAATACTTTCTGGGTATATCACCTTTTTCTGTTAAACTATTTTCCTTTTCTTCTTCCAAGGAGATTTCCCCACCCATATTCCTTTCCTTCCTTCGGGATCAAGGGCCTGTACAGTTTTTTTCTTGACCAAAAACATAAACACATGTGTTCACCTGTGCCAGAGCACTAGTTCAGAAGTCTGAGTTACTGAATAAAGAGGTGCAGTGTTTCATCTAAATCCTGAAGACAGATTTTGGCGAGGCCAGGGAGAGGCTAGGCAGAGTTGCAGGAGGGGATGCAGAGCTGGCCAGCAGAGTGGACCCCAGTTAATCTTAAGCCTGAATAGAAATCTCACCACATAAACAAGGGTAGGATCCAAAATTCACAATTTTGTCATCCTTTTAAAAAAAGACATAAGCCAAGGGGAATGAGACCCCAAAAGGGGGCAGTCTGTGGAGAAACTGTAGCTACTTGCAATTTGATTTCAAAATCCCTTTCCTACTTTATTTGCAGATAAGTACATTGTTGTAAAACAGATAAGCTAAACATTTTATGAGGCTTAACATCAGAACAGCAGGATATATTTATGATACTATGTCATCATATAAAGAAGCATTTATTAAGTCACTAATAATTGCATTGGCACATAGAGAATTAATACAACATGGTTCTTTCAGGAGCTTGAGGAGTTGGCAGTATTTTCTTGGGCTCGCCTTTTGTCTTATATATGTGTACTTTCTAGAGGTCTTTTCATGTTGGTGCATAGCTATTCTATTTTGTTTTTTTTTTTTTTTGCAGTTTTTAAAAGATTAAAGCCTCAGAGAAGAGTTCTGGTAGCTGACGAAGACAAGGATGTAATCTGATTAAGTAAAATTTTAAGCTATATAAAATTATAGAGATTTAAGTGTGACCGTAATTACATTTATTAAATATTACCCAATTTGTTTTAAGTGGTATGCTCTCTCTTTACTGAACGAATCAATACTGGGTTTAAGTGAAATATGTGTGCTTTTCACAAGCATGTTTGATTTCCACAGGTCAAACATTCTATAACAGAGACTAGGAGAAGGAAATCGGTATTGTGAAGGCATAAAGCTCTAATTAGGATGAAAATGTAAGGGAAATATGTGGTTATCATTCTGCCCATCTGTAGGCATTAGCTTGATTTCGATCTACTTTATATAATGTCCATGTACACAATGCCCATAGAGTAAACCAACTGTATCAATAACTAGTGTCAGGAAAGGGGAATAAGGAATCATATTTCACCAGGGGGATAGTTGAAGACAAATTTGTCTTTGAGCATTTCGTTTTGTATTCCTAGTTTCTGAGTGATATAAAATACATAGGCATATCAAAGTTTATAACAAAAACTGCTTATGCCACCAGGAAGATGTATTTATTTTCAATAATGTAAAGGGAAAAGCATACAATTGAGGTGGAGAGAGAGAGAGAGAGAGAGACAGAGAGACAGAGAGACCTGCAGCAGACATCACCTGAGTGGGAAATTACACATCCTGCACGCACACGCCCGCTCTGCACACACATGCACAGAATTCATCTCTGACAATTTAATTGTTTAATGGTAGGACTAACAAGGAATCCTTTCTAAAGTAATGGCATATAAAGGCTTCCTAGTGAAGTTAATATTCCTGCTGCATTTGATGGGTGTTTCCCATTTGTGCAGTTCTGCCCTAACAGACTCCTGGCGTTTGATGGGGGGGAAGCAGGAAGGGTGGCGTGTCTGTGCTCAATTGCAGAATCCGGAGAATGCCTTAGCCTGTGACCTTAGCCTCGAAAGCAATAAATCCGAGGCCATGATTGGCACCAGAGCAATCGCTCCCATCGGTTGTAATGCCTTGGCTTGCAGGCTGAGGATGTGGTCTTTGTGGACGGTAGGCTGGGGGTTTTGAGCACAGGGCCCTTGCTTCTTATATAGTTATCTGTTTTCTCTTAGTTCACTAGAACCAGGATTTGGCAGCCATTTGTGCTGAGTTTCAGGACGCCGGTTTGACCAGTCTTCCAGATAATGAAATGCATGATGTCTCAGATGCTAGGGTTTGAATCCTCATCCTGAGCCGCAGTCTCTTCTCCTCATATTTCCTTATGGTTCAGCCTGGCTCATTTCGGCGCTTTAATTGGATCCCTGGGTGGCCTTCCTGTTACAGCAGTGTACACAACCACAGATGCTCTGCGAGAAGAATAACTGTGTCTCAAGAAGCATAAATTTCTCAAAGCAGACCCTCAAATGTTCTCATTCTGTAGTTTCCATTCTTTAATTGATACATTTTACATTTATTACTCTGGCTATTTAACTTTGAAAAAAAAGTTCCATTGCCTGCATCAGAGAAACCCAGTGGTGGTGGTGGAGATAGAGCTTGACCACAGTAGAGAAGCTGGTTTGTTGTGGAGCGGCGGCTGCCCTTTGGTTGTGGACTGGGTCCCAGGCTGCCTGCTTCTCTCCCCGAAGGTCTGTGTCTTTCAGTCTAGGAAAAAGCTTAGTAGGCAGAGTTGAAAATGACAGACTATTTTAAATACACACTTTATATCCCACAGTTCTGGTTCTTACTTCTATTATCATTACTTATTCATAGACTTTTATTCCCAAATATCATTACCCTTTACAGTAATAGGATCAGCAAAGCGACCACTTAAAACAAAATAAACATACCCAGGAATCCGAGGCACAGAAACATTTCCCCCCTTCTCTCCAGCTTTCTGCCTCTCTCTGACTACCTGGGAGGGAAGCAGTTCTTACCAGGCACTAAGAAGCTCTGCTGCTTCAGAAATACCAGTGTAATGGGGGCTTGGCAGTGGGAAATGATAAGAGGCCTCCAGCAGTCTAAGGCAGCAGCAGAGAGGTAATGAAATCTGAAAAAAAAAAAAAAAAAGGGAGAAAGAAGGGAGTGGAGGAAGGTGGAAATCAGGAAGAAAACTAAGAAGAATATACAGTGCGCATCCCTTAAACTCAATTTCAGCAGAGGAAAATCCCCCTAAAACAGATCCCATTTAACTTAGAGCGACTCTAAAGTGGGATCACTTACTTATTCCTTGTATAGTGAGAATAGCCACAGTATACTGAGGGCCTACTACATGCCCAATGCTTTCTGTATGTTATTTGATTTGTACAGCTGTTAATAGCGGGTGTGATTATCTCCATCTTACAGTTAAGGAAACTGAGGTTTAGAAAGGCCAAGTGACTTGTCTAAAGTTGTATGCCTCAATCTGATGGGCCCAGAGCATAAATTTAGATTTTATGAGTCTAAAACTGCTCACTAGAGTTTTTTCATCCTGACTCCCACTATGTTATATTGCATTCTATTTTATTCAGTCATTTGTCTCTCCACTCATATATTTATTTACATATATACCAACTTGTTCCAGGAAAGATTTAAGATGGTGTAAAGGCCTTGGAGCTACACACATATCTAGGCAGCTTGCACATGGTGAGGACATTCTACTTATTTGTTGATCGAGCTGTAGAACATCAACTGTCAAGAGTTCAGAATTCTTTCACTGTGGAGTTCCCTTCCTTTTTTATCTTTAAAAGTAGGCCAGCCAGAAACCCATCTGTGCAGGATGGCTTGGGCCCAGAAACTGAGCTAACTAATCTCCCCAAATCTCCTCTACGTCTATGCTTCTATAAAGGACTAGATTAACATGCTGTACAGGAATTATTTTTTTTTCTTTAGTAATTAATTACAGAGATGTAAAAATTGAGTTGTTAGGAGGAAAAAAGAGTAACTTTACCATGATGTAACCTGACAAAAACTACTTCAGCCAGGTGATCAAGGTCAACATCAAAAGTGATAAATCACGCTGATAGTATGTACCCTTGATATGATGTGATAAAAATGGCACTTTATCTCTGTAGTCTTCCACCCCCAAACTCATCACTACCGTCTAATCATGAAAAAATATCAGACAAGTCCCAACTGACGGATTCTAAAACTGCCTCACCAGTATTCCTTGAAACTGTCAAGGTCATCAAAAACAAGGAAAGTCTAAAAAACTATCACAGTCAAGAGGAACCTAAGGAGCCAGGATGACTAAATGTACTGTGCTGTCCTGGATCAGGAAAGGACATTAAGTGGACACTAAGGAAATCTGATTAAATGATGGACTTTAGTTAATTGTAATGTATCAGTGTGAGTTCATTAATTGTAATAATGTACCACACTAACGTAAGTGTCAATAATAGGGGAAACTAAGTGCAGGAACTCTTAGTACTATCTTCTCATTTTTTGGTAAATCTATAACTTCTAAAAAACAAAATCTATAAAAATATTTTCACACACACATGCACACGCATGTGAATTGACCAAGATTTTTGGGAGAAGAAATGGTATGAGTAGAAGTAGAATATATGTCCCTGTCCTGAAAGCCTAACCCAATAATCAGGATGCGTGTTTCCTGGATTTTTATGACTGGCTTTTTTTTTTTTTTTTAATTTATTTATTTTATTTTTGGCTGCGTTGGGTCTTCATTGCTGCATGCGGGCTTTCTCTAGTTGTGGCGAGCGGAGGCTACTCTTCGTTGCAGTGCGCGGGCTTCTCATTGCGGTGGCTTCTCTTGTTGCGGAGCACAGGCTCTAGGCATGCAGGCTTCAGTAGTTGTGGCACATGGGCTCTAGGGTGCAGGATCAGTAGTTGTAGCACACGGGCTTAGTTGCTCCACAGCATGTGGGATCTTCCCGGACCAGGGATTGAACCTGTGTCCCCTGCATTGGCAGGAGGATTCTTAACCCCTGCACCACCAGGGAAGCCCTATGACTGGCTTTTGAATAACTGAAGATAGGATCAAGCTGCTGAGGAAGGTCCACTCAGTTCCTGGTTCCCAGCAGATAATCCTTGTTGAATGAATAAATGCCACTGCCACATACACTGAAGGAGCTTTTCTGGCTCTAGGATGCATATAACTTAGCTTGGGTTCCAGACCTTCCAATGATGGTACCCTACACCCCAGTCCAACATGTAGCTACTCCAAGGTCTCTGTCTCATTCTTCACAACCCAGCAACAGTTGTTGAACCAATCCAGAAACCGATCAAATAACTATTTCCATTCAAAACTCTAATACCACATCCTGTTTGGCTTACTATTTATTGGGGACATCCAAGGTCTCATATGTAGCAGTGCCAGTTACGTTGTCACCAGTAGGAATCACAACCTTTTGCATATCACAGTACAGTTGTTGCAGATCTATCAATTTCAATATCTTTGAAATTGTGGTAGTTATTAGGTTTGCTACTGTATATTGGTATTTAATGCATTAATAAAAAGCCCATGTATCACAGTATCAAACATTTAAAAATATTTTGATAATTGATAATTCTATTTTAATATAATTGGTTTCCTTTGTAATCATATGGTGCTTCTAAAATGCAATTAAAAACATTTTTCTGCGAAGGGGTCCAAAGGCTTCTGCAAATTCCCTGAGAGGCTCATGGCACAAAAAGATTAACACTTGATGTAATGGAATAAACACTCATGAGTCCTAAACTGCGTAGTCTCCATCAAATCCTTTGACCTCTAGGTTCCTCATTTTTCTGACCGGTTCCCACCTTGGGGGAAAAATTGAGCAGATCAAATTTTTTTAACAAATAGGGAGATGCTTGTAAATTGCAAACCCATGTACATATAAGGAATCATTGTTATTATTGTTATGTTATGTTTGACCATTAGATAAAAATGACTTTTTATTGAGGTTTTAAATGCAGTTCATTGCTAGGAATACTTCTCACCCAATGATTTAGGCCATGCTTACATGAGTAAAGTGAAATGGAAAATTGATTCAATTCTCTGGATAATAATTCATGCTAATAGTTTCCTACATTTGCCTGCAACATCCAGATAATCGAAGAAAATGTGATTTTAACTTGAATTATCAGCATAGCTATATCACAATTCTCAACTCTTCTTTGAATGTATAGACTCAAGTGCCAGAATTGAAGTTCTTAATACTAAGAGGAATAGAATCTTTTCAGGCCTTTATTCTAGAGATACTCCAGTTGTGCACATTGAGAGAGACCATGTGTTCTAAAGACATAAGTGGTTGACCGTGCACTGAAACACGTACATATCATTAATTAGAAATTTCTTCTGTGTTAGGCAACATTTTCAATTCCATTTGTTTTCACAGATCCCTAACCCACTTGAACTTCTGTGTAATGCATATGTCTCAGGACAGTGTTGTCCAGTTAGGCCCACAGTATTTTGCCGTCAGAGAATATTTTAAATGGAAAGGCAGGCTTACTCTTGCCTTACAGTGTATAGATATTAAGCATTCTACACACAACTATGTGCCTTCATCTTTTAAGAAAACTTACAAATGAAATGTAAACTGACAGGAATTGGATTAGGTAGAAAATCAAATAAAGAATGCAACTGGAGGGGGCTTCCCTGGTGGCGCAGTGGTTGAGAATCTGCCTGTCAATGCAGGGGACACGGGTTCGAGCCCTGGCCTGGGAAGATCCCACATGCCGCGGAGCAACTGGGCCCGTGAGCCACAATCACTGAGCCTGCGCGTCTGGAGCCTGTGCTCCGCAACAAGAGAGGCCCGCGCACCGCAATGAAGAGTGACCCCCACTTGCTGCAACTGCAGAAAGCTCTCGCACAGAAACGAAGACCCAACACAGCCATAAATAAAATGAATAAATAAACCCAAAGTTAAAAAAAAAAAAAAAGAATGCAACTGGAAAGTCTTAATGAATCTGATACCTTCCACCCCTGATGTAAAAATAAATGCATTTGTTCAGTTTAAAGAAATTAGTAATTATATTTTCTTTCTCTGCTATCTCACCCCCGCCCAGCTTCTCATACACAGCTATACAAATGTAACTCTAAAAAGGAATCTAATTCAGTTGATGATGCATTTATGTTGAGAAGATACATTATACCTATATTGACTCTTTGGAAAAGATTTGCAACAAAAAGAAAATCATCTGGGAATTAGACCTTCACTTAATAGAGAAAGCATATTACATACCGTGTTAGTTTGCCAGGGTGGCCATAACGAAGTAACACCAATTGTGTGGCTTAAGCAATTGAAATTTAATTTCTTACAGTTCTAGAGGCTAGAAGTCTAGATCAAGGTGTTGGCAGGGTTCGTTCCTTCTGAGGACTGTGAGGGAGAATCTGTTCCATACCAAGCCCTTAGCTTCTGGTGGTTGGCTGGCAATCGTTAGCATTCCTTGGCTTGTAGAAGCATCACCAAGATCTCTGCCTTCATCCTGACAAGGCATTCTCACTATGTGTGTGTCTCTATGTCCAAATTTCCTCTTTTAATAAGGACACCAGTTATGTTGGACTAGGGCCCACTCTAATGACCTCACCTTAACTAATTACATCTGGAATGACGATATATTCAAATAAGGCCACATTCTGAGATACTGGGGGTTAGGACTTCAACCTATGAATGCTGGCGGTGGGGACACAATTCAACCCATAACATACAATGGAGTGTTTAATATATATCTGACACACTGAACTGAAACGTAATATACTTGTGAAGAGCTAGAGGGGCATGTACTTGGGAGGAGACACTTCTCAAAACCTCTGATGATAGTGTAACCATGTATATATCTTAGCAGCCGAAGTAATCCAAATCTCTATCCTTCCTTAAAGTAACTTCTAGCGGCTGTTCTTAATTTTAATTCTGAAGTATCTGTAACACCAAAGAATGAACACATGGAAATTTTTCCAGAAGTGTATTTGAATGTTCCACCATCCTCCATAACATATGTATGCTTTCTAATACATACAAAGAAGATTTCCATGAGTTCCACCTGGGTAATCTTGACTCTCTACTGTAAAGATGGGTCATGCTTACACTGTAGTTTCTCATTCTCTCAGGAACATATTGGTTTTGACTATCACACAATTTGAGGAGGGTATCCTTACTGCCTAAGGACTTTATGTTCCTGAGAACATGTCCAAAGCAGTGAGATAGACCCTGGATAAGTCTTTGGTTGAAATAATTTGAAGGAATGTGTTTAACCCGGACTTAAGTTCCAAATCAAACTTAAGGAAGAACTTTCCCTTTATTACTTATTCTTCCCCCAATTTCTATTGAGGATACTTATATACATAGTTTAAAATGTCAAAATTCTGTAAGTCTTATAACTAAAATTGACAATCCCTACCCCACCTCTCCCCATCCCAAATTATTGCTACCCAGAAACAACCCCTGGTAACACTTTTAAGTATTTCTTTTGGTATTTACCTTCATATTTCTGAATAGCATTTTTATAATGTTTCTTCCTTGTGTTTTTCATTTTGATTATCATTTATCATTGATTTCTGTGTAAGAAGGGGCTTTAATACTCTCATATCTCTTTTTATTCTTTCCTCTTCTCACTTCATCTTCCTAATACATGAGTTGGCCAAGAAGTTCGTTCGGGTTTTTCAGTATGATGTTACAGAAAAATCCAAACAAACTTTTTGGCCAGCCCAATAGTTATATTGTGATTTTTGGTTAGTTGAATATTTGTTTAGATTCTTATGACTATGTAAATACTTTGCACAACTAGCCATGTAGTGAACCTTTTTTGTAAAATAGGTTTTTTTTTCCCTCTTGTATTAATAATTGTCAGGGTTGGGTTTCTTTCTTTCTTTCTTCCTTCATTTCTTCCTTCCTTCCTTTCTTTCTTTCTCTCTCTTTCACTTAGTTTTTGATATATCTATCATTAATTCACCTCCAAACTCACTACCAGAGCATAAATTTCCTTTCAATAGTTCATCAGTAGTTCAAACCTTTTTCTTTTCTTTTCTTTTCTTTCCTTCCTTCCTCCTCTTCACTCCCCCCTCCCTCAAGCGCTCCCCCGACTCTTCTCTCTCTCTCTCTCACACACACACACACTTTCTGTCTTTTGATGCATCCCTCCTGGAGCCCTGTATCTTCCTGCTCCAATCAGAGATCCTGATCGCTCCCTAGGCTGCTGCCTTTAGCTGTCATTCTGGGTCTTTCATTATCATCATTATGGGATTCCCTTTACCTCATTCCTGTGATCAATCCCCTATCTCTTGTTTCTTGGATTTCATATATTCTTCTTTCCTAATTTACTTTCTTTTGGGGGATCACATTTTTAGTAGCTTCCTGAGAAAAGGCACTTGGGAGGTAAATATTCTGAGACTTTGTGTGCCAGTTATCAATTACTGCCTCTCGGCTCCATTGTCCTTCTTTATGGAAGTAGAGGTGGACCTTGTGACCATGTCTCCTTTTCCAGCAGTGTTAGGTTTGGTCAATAACCGGGTTCTGGAAGGACATTGCAAGGCATGGCAGAGGAAAGGGCTTCTCCTTCTAGGTCCCACGTGCAGCTGCCAACAGGTGTGTGGGAAACTCAGTGGCTCTTGCCCTCCAACAAGTTTCTCCACTCACCTCCAGTGAGTTCCTCCAGTTCTCCAACAAGTGACTTCTAGTGAGCCACCTCCCGCTTGCTCCAGTGGGTGGTCTCTTGCACACTGGCTGCAGTTCACCACACCCCAGTGGGCAGCTTCCTGTGGACCAGCTGTGGCCCACGGTACCCTAGTGAACATCTCCACCAACTAATGGGTCTCAGCAGCGCCCTCTATGATGAGGTCTGAATCTCAGCCTTAGGGAGAGGAGGCTCTTCTGAGTTTATTCCTTCCTTAGTTTGGGGTACTCTGCCTCAGACCTAGAAGAAGTAACTGCTGCCTACACCTGGTACTCCTGTATGCTTTAGGGTTCTTTTTCAAGGGATCTATTTTTCTTTTTCTTTAAATTGAAGTATAGTTGATTTACAATGTTGTTAGTTTCAGGTGTACAGCACAGTGATTCAATTATATATATACATACATATATATATATATTCTTTTTCCAATTTTTTTCCCATATAGGTTATTACAAAATATTGAGAATAGTTCCCTGTGCTATACAGTAGGTCCTTGTTGGTTATTTATTTTACATATAGCAATGTATATATGTTAATCCCAAACTCCTAATTTATCCCTCCTCCCCTAGGGTTCTTTCTTTTCTTTTCTTTTCTTTTTTGTGGTTTTTTTTGTTTTTTACCACATTTATTAGTTAAGCATCTTCTACTAATTAACAATTCTTCATAATAAATTTTCCTTGTTCCAGTCAGAATACCCACTTGGCACATCTAAAAATGTCTTTATCCTCTTATTTGATTACTTGGTGAGGTAGAGAATTCTGGGTTGAAAATGATTTTCCTTAGAATTTTGAATACTGTTACATTTTTTCTACTTTCCATTGTTATTATGGAGAAGTTTGAGGCTCTTCAGGTTCCTGATCTGTTATATATGATATTTTGAAAAATCTGTGGAAGCTTTTAGGATCTTATCTTTATTACCAGGGTTCTGAAATTTTATGACATATCATGGCATGGTAAGGTGTTGGGCATAATCCGAAACCTCATGTCATTGAGTTCTAGGACATTCTCTTGGATTATTTCTATAATAACACCCTCCTGTTCATTTTCTCTACTCATTCTTTCCAGAATACCTATTACATGGATTATTGGTTAGTCCACACTGGTCCTCTAATTTTCTCTCTCTTATTCCACCTCTGCCTTTTTTTCCTTCTGTGAGAGTGGTTCAGCTCTATCTCACAATCTTTCTCTGCTATTGTGTGTTTTACTTAAGGAGTGAGACACTAAGAAACTGTGTTCAAGCCCTTGTGTGAGTGGTGGTCATGCTCCTGGAATGGTGATCTTCATCACAGGGTGACCGGGGTGGACAGTGTCATAAGTATCCTCTGCAGTCAGTATCTGTGAGTCTCTCGGGTTGGTCAATTTTCCCAGAGAAGAATCTTCCCATTTTCTGCTTGGGGGTATCAGCCTGGATGCCAGCATTCTTGGGCATCAGATTAAAGAAAGGCAATGAGATTCTCACCTTTCATATGCAGACTTTCATTACCAGCAGTGTATCCCTGTCTTTGGCTTCCTGATGTCCTATGTCCTGAGCCACCTGGTGCAGCTCCTTCAGAGATTAAATCAGTCTTCTACTGGGATGTTGAAAAGGTAGTCACTATGTGAGGTAGAAGAAGGGATTTGAGAGCTTTATTTCCTACACAGATTTACCCTGTCCTGTTTTTAGCCCCACCTGACCAGCACTTTGAGTTATATGGTACCCATAATTTCTGAGCCTTTTTGAGGTTCTGTGGAGTTCATTGTTTTGATTCTGGATAACCCTACTTTGCCTCGCTGCTGGCTTAAATTTCAGCATTCTTTTATCTAATAAGTCATTTACCACTCATCTATTTACTTTCCAAATTCTAACATGGTATGCTGTCATCTCCTTTCTCTTTCTCATGGCCTTTCTTGGTTTATGTCTTTTAGGAAATCTATTTCATGTCGTGAGGTTCTGGAAGGAAGTGGAGGTAAACATATGTGCTTAATCTGTCACGTTTGATCAGAAGTCTCCTTTGCTTCTTAAAGCTTCATTCTAGGACTTCCCTGGTGGCGCAGTGGTTAAAAATCCGCCTGCCAATGCAGGGGACATGGGTTCGAGCCCGGGTTCGAGCCCTGGTCCAAGAAGATCCTACATGCCACGGAGCAACAAAGTCCGTGCACCGCAACTACTGAGTCTGCACTCTAGAGCCCGTGAACCACAACTACTGAGGCCCACATGCCTAGAGCCCGTGCTCCGCAACAAGAGAAGCCATCGCAATGAGAAGTCCACGCCGCAACTAAAGCCCGCACGCAGCAACGAAGACCCAACGCAGCCAAACATAAATAAATAAAATAAATAAATTTATTTTTAAAAAAGCTTCATTCTAAGAGATATGGAATAGGAAAAAAGTTCTCCTATTAGGCCTGTAAGGTTGACCTAGATGAAAAGGCCACATTTTCTAAATGCAAAGCTTACTACTGGGAGAACAGAAAATTTGAATCAGGATATCCTACATGAATAAAGACCTTTCAGACCACAAGCATCAACATTTCCAGCATATTAGGAATTTACTAAATTAATAGATTAAAAAATACAATCAAGATTAATAGATTAAAAATATAATCAAGATGGCCAAAATTAAAAGCAGTCTATACATTCCACGATAACATGCTTCTTGATATGAATGGACTGGATAATCTATCCCAAATCTTGAAAGATAATTGGAAACAGAAATTTACGCCCTTCATGTATCTAAATTGGTTTGCAACCTAAATTATTTATAAAAGAGAAAATTGACTAATTAATTTCTTTCTTTCTTAATATTCTCCATGTTTAGAGATTTTCTATCTATTGTCACTTCTCTAAAATTTCAGAGAAAGAGAGAAAGGGGTTTGGTAGAGATGAGCAGAGGGGAACAGGTTACAAGCTGTAGTAGGTGACCACTTGGACCTTTAGATTCATTCATCAGCAAATTTATACTCATGAGCCACCAGAAATGTGTGAAAACAATGTATGAAAATGTCTGCTTCTCCTCACTCTCACCGATAATCTAAAATAATTTAAAATTCCTTAATTCTTTGTCTTTAAAATGTTTTTTCCTCTGTACATTTGTAATAGACATAATAATTTTGAAGAATTTAAACCAATGTAGTCTTAAATTTCATTTAAAAATGTGAAGCTCACTGGATGATGTCTTTACTCACTGAATCAGTATTTCATTGTTTTAGAGAGAGGGCAGCTACCAGCTAGAAAAACAAAGTTATTGTTCAGTTCTGACTGCCATTTTTTTTTTTTTTTTTTTTTTTTTGCATCTGAATAAGAGAAAAGTCTTAAAAGCCAGGCTTGGTTGAGAGAGAAAATGTCAAGCCTTCCCTTTACTTACCAAAACCAAAGCTGAAAGATCTGAACATAAAGTTCTGCATAAGAGAACTTGGAATATGAAATAAAGCAACATCTCCTTGCCTGGAGAGGAAGTGGATGGCATTTCCAGCTGAAGGATGGAGTGGGTGGAAGGAGGAAGATTCAGAAGGCACAAGATTAGGGTGGAGAAACCAGGAGATTCCTGAGAAAGGATCCAGCAATCATACTCCTGTGCTTAAGGGTGAGGGTGTGCATGTGAGATCAGAGAAACTTCAGATGGATTGAGAGAGACTCTGGTAATATCCAAGCTTGCACTTTGGGCTATGAAGGATAAGGCTTAATCTATTCCCACTTGAGAATAAATAAGGAACACCATCTGCAAATAAGTGACACCTTGCAACTTGGTCTTCTATTCACAAACTGCTATTTTAATAATAATAATAATAGGTAATTATAAAAGCTCTTTTTATGGGTTGGACACTATGCTAAGTATGCTACATGGATTATCTCATTGTTTTTTCACAGTAGTCCTAAAAGAGACAGTATTTCACTGAGGGGCAGTGGAGTTTAAAGATAAGTACCTTGCCCACGATGACTTGTTAGTAAGTGGTGGAAACAGGATAGGGACCAAGCTCTGGCTCTCCAAGCTCTGAATGCCTCTGCAGTGCTGCCTCTCTCCTGTGCCCCTCCTCTTCCCTTCCACCCTCCCAAAAAGCCTTTCTGTTCTCCTCAACCTCTCCCCAAACAAAAGAGGCTAAGCTCTATAACTAACCACCCATATTAGTTCAGAGTTTGACTAACTGCAGTGTACTTGAGACTCATTCACACTAAACTGTTACCTCAAACAGGCACTCAGTTATTTTTTAACTTTATTGAGGTATCTTCTACATATTGTAAAACTCACTCATTGTAAGTGTCCAATTCAGCAATCTTTAGTAAGCTTACTGAGCTGTGCAACCATACCTATAATCCATTTTTAGAATATTTTCTTCACCCCCTCAAATTCTCTTATGTCCATTTACAGTATATCCCTGTAGCCTCCCTCAACCCCAGACAACCACTAATCTACTTTCTGTCTCTATAGATTTGCCTTTTCAAGACATTTCATATAAATGAAAGCATACTGTATGTGGTCTTCTGTGTTTAGCTTCTTTTACTTAGCATAGCAGTTTTGAGATGCTGTAGTAGGCATCAACTCATTCTTTTTTATTACGGAGTAGTATTCCATTCTGTGGATATACTACATTTTGCTTATGTGTTCGCTAGACCTTCACTGGACATTTGGGTTGTTTCCAATTTTTGGCTATTATGAAGAATGCTGCTGTGAACATTTGCATGCTGGTCTTTGTGCAGACATATGTTTCTATGTCCCTTGAATAAGTATCTAGGAGTAGAATTGCTGGGTCATGTGGTAAGTTTATGGTTAACTTTTTAAGAAACAGCTAGTTGCATTTTAAGCCTCATCTCTGAATGTGAATTTCAAGTCTTTTCCCTCAATTAAAGGAACTTCAACCATCAGTAAGCAATGAGAACTCTGACTTCATTCTCTCTCTTTTTTTTATAATTTTAAAAACACATTTATTTATTTATTTTTGGCTGCGTTAGGTCTTCGTTGCTGTGTGCGGGCTCTCTCCAGCTGTGGTGAGCGGGGGCCACTCTTCGCCGCGATGCGTCGGCTTCTCATCTCGGTGGCTTCTCTTGTTGCGGAGCACGGGCTCTAGGCATGCAAGTCTCAGTAGTCGTACGTGGGCTCAGCAGCTGTGGCTCAGGGGCTCTAGAGCACAGGCTCAGTAGTTCTGGTGCACGGGCCCAGTTGCTCTGCAGCATCCAGGATCTTCCCGGACCAGGGCTTGAACCCGTGTACCCTGCATTGGCAGGCGGATTCTTAACCACTGCGCCACCAGGGAAGTCCCTGACTTCATTCTTTAAGGATGCTTTGCAGAGTGCCCCGGGCCCTCACTGAAGACAGCCGTGGCTCCCTGTGCCACACAGCTCCTCCCTACTTGGGGTCAACTGTTGAAGGCTCCTGAGGTCAAGCCTCGTTGTCATGGGGACTGCAGAGGACTCCTGCAAGGGCTGGTGCTCTACAAGAGATCCACCAGGAAGTCTTTTCCTTCTAGACAAACTGGCAGTCTACAGATTGAATTCAGCCTACAGAGATGTATTGTTGGCCTACACAAATTTTTAAAAATTAGAGTGTTTATAGATTGGTCATGCATTCTCCACTTTACCTGCATTTCTTATCACTTCCCATTGACTTACACAAGAACAAAGCTGGAGGACTCACACTATCTGATTTCAAGACCTACCATCAAGCTATAGTAGTCAAGACTCTGGTGTTTGGTGAAAGAATGGACATATGGATAAATGGAACAGAATAGAGAGTCCAGAAATAGACCCGCTTTGTGCAGTCAATTGATATTTGAAAGAGATGCCAAGGCAACTTAATACAGAAAAGACAGTCTTTTTAAGAAACAGTGCTAGAGGGCTTCCCTGGTGGCGCAGTGGTTGAGAATCTGCCTGTCAATGCAGGGGACACGGGTTCGAGCCCTGGTCTGGGAAGATCCCATATGCCGCGGAGCAACTAGGCCCGTGAGCCACAACTACTGAGCCTGCGTGTCTGGAGCCTGTGCTCCGCAACAAGAGAGGCCGCGACAGTGAGAGGCCCGCGCACCGCGATGAAGAGTGGCCCCCACTCGCCACAACTAGAGAAAGCCCTCGCACAGAAATGAAGACCCAACACAGCCAAAAATAAATAAATAAATTAAAAAAAAAAAAGAAACAGTGCTAGAAATTTGACACCCATTTGCAAAGAAACCCCACAAAAACTAAACAAAACAAAACTAAATACCTCTGCTCTTCAAAAACACTGTTAAGAAAATGAAAAGAAAGTCACAGACTGGGAGAAAATATTTGCAAAACCCTTACCTCCTAAAGGACTGGTAACCACATTACAAACATAAAGAACTTTAAAAAACAATAATAAAAAAACAAACAACCCAATGTGAAAATGGGCAAAGTGTTTAAACATATACCACACCAAAGAAGATATACAGATGGCAAATAAGTACATGAAAAGATGCTCAACACTACCGGTCATTAGGGAAATGCAAATTCACATCACAGTGTGTTACCATTATACATCTAATAGGTGTGTAACGTAGGTAATGGCTAACATTAAAAATCAAAATAAAAACTTCTTTTGATAACAAATGCTGACAAAGATACAAAGCACCTTGACCTTTCATACATTGCTAATGCGAATGAGAAATGTTACAAGCTTTGTGGAAAACAGTTTGGTAGTTAATAAACTGTTAATAAAGTTAAACATATACTTCCTATAAGATCCAGAAGTCCCACTCCAAGGTATTTATCCAAGAGACATAAAAACTTATGTTCACACACACAAAATTGTATATGAATGCTTATAGCTGTTTTATTTATAATCGCCCCAAACTGGGAACAAACCAAATGCTCGTCCACTGGTACAAGGGTACAGAAACTGGTACACCCACACTGTGGAAGAGTATTCAGCCATTAAAAGGAACCGACTGCAGATAAACCTGACAATATGAGTGAATCTCAAATGCATTATGCTAAGTGAAGGAAATCAGCCTCAAAAGGTTTAACACTGTACGAGTCCATTTATGTGATTGTCTTAAAAAGGCAAAACACAGAAAAAAGATTAGTGCACTGGTGGGTTGAACTTGGGGGAAGAGGTTGAATAGAAAGAAGCATGAGGAAACTTCTGGGGAGAGGGAGATGCTCTGTATCTTGGGTGTGGTGGTGGTGATGGACTGTGAATGTTTGTCAAAACTCACAGGACTGTGCACTGTACACTAAACATGACGAATTCTACTGCATGTAAATTATTCCCCAATGAAGCTGAACGCAATATAGGACTACTTTCAACTTTAGCATTTATAAGATAGTAACCTAATGGTTCCAGGTAACCTTACCATATGGAGAAAGTCTCTCCCTTTTTTTTGGATTAATTATTAAGTTTTCAATATGAGAAAAGGAAGGTTACCAAAGTTAGCTTGTATAAAAGATGCTTACAATTGTAGAGTATCTCTCTAGCATGAATCTAAATAATGCTTTTCCGTTCATATTTATAGGCATGCTCACATTTTTACCTCCCTAATATAGCTGTTAAGAATGTGAAATCTTGCCAGTTTCCACTTCAGCTATGAGCATTTTTCATTTGCGTTTTCTGGTGTGCAAGCAGTATAAATTTTGTTGCGTCACTTTACACCTTTTGTTATTTCTGACTGCACCATTTGCAAATCACGTTTAATTTTGTTTGCCCAGAAGAACAACGAAATGCTATACATATATAATTTTTTTTTCCTATTCACCCTTCACACTCTTATAGTAACATAAGAGCCTTAATGCACTTCCGTCCTCTGAGGAAGCTTGTGGTAAAACAGGAGAAACATTATGAATAATTAAAAATATGATATTTACTCCAGGAGGAAGATGAATCTTTGAAAAAAAATCTCTGCCAGCAGAAAGCCTCACAATCAGGTACCATATCCTGATAAATAAATTGCTAGTCTTTTCAGGTGTCAAGGGATTTCACAGTCAGATATTAATGAGATAAAGATGCTCAGCTTGATCATTAGGGGGAGAAGAATAAGGACTGAGTTGCTTCTTGTTAATTCTTATCATTCTTCATTATTAGCTAACAGGTAGGTACCAGATGCTTACCTATGTGCCCAAACTAGAGTTATAAAAAGATAAGTAGGATTCTAGGCTGAAGAATTAATTCTGAGAGATTCCATTTCAAAATATTCAGACCTTAGGATATTAACTTAATTTTTCTTAATTATAGAGATCTGATGTCTTTTATGTGGTTGGCCAATGGCCCCATTATTCTTTTGTATATTATTACAGAAAAATCTCACTTTTCTCCAGGTAAGGAATATGATCAATTGAAGAAAAAAGTATTCTGTTAGTCAACCTGGCCAATAAATGGATACAGTAATTGGCTCGAACTCAATAGATTTGGAATCCAGCTGCATTGTGACATTAACCAGCTGTGTGGCTTTGGACAAGTGACTTCACCTATCTGGATCCTTAGTTTTCTTATCTGTTCAATGATGCAGTTGAATTTGATAATCTCTAAAATCAACTATTGTTCTAAAATTATTGCTGATTCTGCATACAATGTCAATTTGCAAATTATTTGAATATGATGTATAAACCTGTATTAAATATAATTAAGTCCTTGATAATTCAGAATGCATTTCAAAACAATGCAAACTTTAGAGTTGTCATTTTGAATGCCTAGCAAAATTCTGGTTAAATAGAAGTTTCAGACTAATGAAAACACTTATTAGATTGGCTTTTACAAGCATTTTACACAAATATAAAATTCTAATTGTAATGAGAAATTTATCCTCATTTCAATAAAACAGAGCCAAATTTTGAAATTAACCAGGAAAGAAAGGGATATAAATCCTCTATACATGGGTTGAGGGAGTTCACATATAACATTCTGACAGTTATCAGCCAGTCCAAACTCTCTCACTAATGTGAAAGGCAGATTATCAGCTAGTGTTTATGAAAAAATTCAGACAAGAGAGAACTTTCTTTTTTTAAAAAAAAGTATTTATTTATTTATTATTTGGCTGCGTCGGGTCTTAGTTGTGGCGTGCGGGCTTAGTTGCCCTGCAGAATGTGGGATCTTAGTTCCCCGAACCGGCGCCCCCTGCATTGCAAGATGGATTCTTAACCACTGGACCACCAGGGAAGTCCCAGAGAGAACTTCCTGAGGGGCTCTAGGTAGGCATCTGCAATGCATTCTATGTGGATTTTATTATAATTGACTGATTTAGAAGCCAACATATTAATTTAAAAAAGGATACAGTTAACCTCTTTTAATATGGTTATGTGAACTGAAATCTGTGATTCCGTGGACAAAGACCAGGTTGCAATTCACATCTCTTTCCCTCATTTCTTCCTTCATTCCAGCCTTCCTTCACCAAACCTGTATTGAATGGTTATCATACCAGACTCTGTAGTTGTGAGATAACTCAAAAACATATAAAACAAAAATCCCTGACCTTAAGGAAGGTCACAATCTATCAGGCAAAACATACTTTGATAATTATAAAGTGATGTGACAATTTAGTGATAGAAATATGTATATAGGCTGTGAGGGGAGAACTTACTTACCTTGGCACTGTCTCACACACACACACACACACACACACATATTTGTGTGACATGACCATTCCACATCAAATTTTAAAGAAAAACTTTGAACCACTCTGAAGCATTTTCAGAGCACTAGGTTTACATACAAATAACACCATTCTCATTGGGGTTTTTTTTGGTTTTTAAAAATATATTTATGGTTGCGTTGGGTCTTCATTGCTGCGCGCCATCTTTCTCTAGTGGCAGTGAGTGGGAGCTACTCTTCATTGCAATTTGCGGGCTTCTTACTACGGTGGTTTCTCTTGTTGCCGGGCTCTAGGAGAGAGGGCTTTAGTAGTTGTGGCATGCAGGCTCAGTAGTTGTGGCTCGCGGGCTCCAGAGTGCAGGCTCAGTAGTTGTGGCGCACAGGCTTAGTTGCTCCGCGGCATGTGGGATCTTCCCGGACCAGGGATCGAACCCGTGTCCCCTGCATTGGCAGGCAGATTCTTAACCACTGCATCACCAGGGAAGTCCTCATTCTCATTGTTTTTGAAAGCAGATACAAGAGTCTATACTTTAAAAAAAAAGTCCTATACTTTTGTAGTCGCTATCAGTAGGAGAAATCAGAAGTAATAAAACCACATTTAAAAACAATCTTAGATGGAATGGCCATCTTGTTTTGGTGAAAATGAAGAGAGGCAGGCATTTTTCATATATTTCTGGCTAGGAGTAAAAATTGGTACAACCTTTCTGGAGGGCAATATGGCACGATTTATCAGAAGGTTTAAAAATGTACATACCTACTTCCAGCAAATTTATCCTAATAAGATAACTGAGTATGAATGCAAAGATTCAGCTCTAAGCGCATACACATTTAGGACTGTTATGTCATTTTGTTGAATTGACCCTTTTATCAGTATGTAATGTCCAGCTTTATTTCTAAAGACTGTGGGAGAAGTAAGATTCTCAGTGGAGGGATACAAATAAATCAATTCCTGTTGTAAGAAGTGGAAACCTGGAAAAATATGTTCTTTAACTTACAGTTAAAAACAGTTGTGTGGATTCTGCTTGAGCCAGAGCAGGTACCTGTTAGTGATAACGTATATTTGTAGAAATAGCTTCCTATTATCAAAAGTCTGAGAGGCATGACTTCTAATTAGTCACAAAACAAAAGTAAACTTTACACATTGTTCAGAATCATATTAAGGGTTTATTGTTTCTGTAAAATTCACATGACTTATTATCCCATTGGATAAATTTTATTGCCTTCCTATGGCTTTGTGGTTTTTCTTAATATCATTTTAGAGCACCCCTTTGAGTTTATATTATAGCATTTAAAAATGATTAGTACTAAATAACTAAGCAGAATGCCAAACACAAAATAGAGAAACTAAGCTACATTGCCTTCTTTAGACCAACTCTTCCCTACCCAATTATCCAGGTATTTTGATGAGAATTAATTGAATTCAAGCTTGTGCTGACACCTTGTGTCTAAATATATTTGAGCGAAGTTTTGCCCAGTTAAAAGAATATGAATATAAAAACTAATGTATAGCTATATCTGCTTCACCATTTCAATGGTCTGAATTTTTCTTAATTATAGTCAATCACCCATTTCACTTTCCACTTGCTATTTTTTTTTTTTGAGGGGGGCTGTGTTGGGTCTTCCTTGCTGTGCGCGGGCTTTCTCTAGTTGCGGTGAGCGGGGGCTACTCTTTGTTGCGATGCGCGGGCTTCTCACTGCAGTGGCTTCTCTTGTTGCAGAGCACCGGCTCTAGGTGCGCGGGCTTCAGTAGTTGTGGCTCGAGGGCTCAGTAGTTGTGGCTCGTAGGCTCTAGAGTGCAGGCTCAGTAGTTGTGGCGCACAGCATGCTTAATTTCTCTGCGACATGTGGGATCTGCCCCTACCAGGGATCGAACTGTGTCACCTGCATTGGCAGGCAGATTCTTAACCACTGCACCACCAGGGAAGTCCCCATTTGCTATTATTTGACATTGCAATATATACAAATGTTCATATTCCAAGTAATGAAATCATGTTATAAAAGTAGATCTCTTTCAAACAAAGATGGCTGCAAATTCTCTGCTATTCTTCCCATTAACAGGTGGAATCTAATTTCACTCCCCTTAAATCTGGGCTGGCCATAATGATTTGCTTGACAGATACAATGTGGCAAAAGTGACATTCAAGGACCTTTGAGGCTATGTCATGAGAAGGCTTGCAGCTTCCTCCTGGGCCGCAGTACACTCATTCTTGGAGCTCTGAGCTACCACTTTTAAAAGTCTGACTACCTTGATGCCGCAACGCTGTAAGGACACCCAAGCCAGTTCCTACTCTGTTATAGTTTCCAGCCATTCAAGTCCTACCTGCTGAGGCCTCAGACATCCGGAGTAGAGATTAACCCTGCCCACTGTTCAGTGTCTGAATTCCAACCCATGGATTCATGAGCAAAACAAATGATTATTATCTTGAGTAGCTGCACAGCGTTGATAACTGAAACAGAATTTGGTGCCAAGAATGGGATGCTTGTAACATTGGTTTGGGACTGGGTGGTATGTGGAAACTGGAAGGGCCTCAGGAAACTCTTCGTAAGGCCTTGAAGGATGATGAGGAAAATGTTATCAGAGGCAGGAGGAAAGGGCACATGCATTCTGTCCTGGTAGAACAGTTAGCCAAACTGTTGCTTGTGGTAATGTGGGAAAGAGAGATCTTGAGCATCTGGCTGTATAGATCTCCAGGCAGAATCCTCAAAGTGTTACTAGGCTTTTCCTAGTTACTTACTATAAAATACGAGAAGTGAAGGAAAAAATTAAAGATGGAACTGTTCAATTTTTGAGAATCTAGAGGACCTATTAAGGAGTCAGGACATTTTTGGTTTTTTTTTTTCTTTTTTTTTTTTTTAGTATGAACTCATTACATATTTATTGAATATTTGAATAACAGTATGATTTTCAACTCACTTGGAAAATGTCTTCTTTTTTTTTAACATCTTTATTGGAATATAATTGCTTTAAAATGGTGTGTTAGTTTGTGCTTTGTAACAAAGTGAATCAGCTATACATACACATATATCCCCATATCTCCTCCCTCTTGGGTCTCCCTCTCACCCTCCCTGTCCCACCCCTCTAGGTGGTCACAAAGCACCAAGCTGATTTCCCTGTGCTATGCGTCTGCTTCCCACTAGCTATCTATTTTACATTTGGTAGTATATATAAGTCCATGCCACTCTCTCACTTGGTCCCAGCTTACCCTTCCCCCTCCCCGTGTCCTCAAGTCCATTCTCTACGTCTACATCTTTATTCCTGTCCTGCCCCTAGGTTCTTCAGAACCACTTTTTTTTTTTTTTTAGATTCCATATATATGTGTTACCATACGGTATTTGTTTTTCTCTTTCTGACTTACTTCACTCTGTATAACAGACTCTAGGTCCATCCACCTCACTACAAATAACTCAATTTCATTTCTTTCTATGGCTGAGTAATACTTCATTGTATATATGTGTGACATCGTCTTTATCCATTCATCTGTCGATGGACACTTAGGTTGCTTCCATGTTCTGGCTATGGTAAATAGAGCTGCAATGAACATTGTGGTATATGACTCTTTTTGAATTATGGTTTTCTCAGGATATACGCCCAGTAGTGGGATTGCTGGGTCGTATGGTAGTTCTATTTTTAGTTTTTTAAGGAACATCCATACTGTTCTCCATAGTGGCTCTATCAATTTACATTCCCACCAACAGTGCAAGAGGGTTCCCTTTTCTCCACACCCTCTCCAGCATTTACTGTTTGTAGATTTTTTGATGATGGCCATTCTGACTGGTGTGAGATGATACCTCCTTGTAGTTTTGATTTGCATTTCTCTAATGATTAGTGATGTTGAGCATCCTTTCATGTGTTTGTTGGCAATCTGTATATCTTCTTTGGAGAAAGGTCTATTTAGGTCTTCTGCTCATTTTTGGATTGGGTTGTCTGTTTTTTTAAATATTGAGCTGCATGAGCTGTTTCTATATTTTGGAGATTAATCCTTTGTTCACTGATTCATTTGCAAATATTTTCTCCCATTCTGAGGGTTGTCTTTTTGTCTTGTTTATGGTTTCCTTTGCTGTGCAAAAGCTCTTAGGTTTCATTAGGTCCCATTTGTTTATTTTTGTTTTTATTTCCATTTCTCTAGGAGGTGGGTCAAAAAGGATCTTGCTGTGATTGATGTCATAGAGTGTTCTGCCTATGTTTTCCTCTAAGAGTTTGATAGTGTCTGGCCTTACATTTAGGTCTTTAATCCATTTTGAGCTTATTTTTGTGTATGGTGTTAGGGAGTGTGCTAATTTCATTCTTTTACATGTAGCTGTCCAGTTTTCCCAGCACCACTTATTGAAGAGGCTATCTTATCTCCATTGTATATTCTTGCCTCCTTTATCAGAGATAAGGTGACCATATGTGCGTGGGTTTATCTCTGGGCTTTCTATCCTGTTCCATTGATCTATATTTCTGTTTTTGTGCCAGTACCATATTGTCTTGATTACTGTAGCTTTGTAGTATAGTCTGAAGTAAGGGACCCTGATTCCTCCAGCTCCGTTTTTCTTTCTCAAGATTGCTTTGGCTATTCGGGGTCTTTTGTGTTTCCATACAAATTGTGAGATTTTTTGTTCTAGTTCTGTGAAAAATGCCATTGGTAGTTTGATAGGGATTGCCTTGAATCTGTAGATAGCTTTGGGTAGTATAGTCATCTTCACAATGTTGATTCTTCCAATCCAAGAACATGGTATATCTCTCCATCTGTTTTATCAGCTTTATTTTCTTTCATCAGTGTCTTATAGTTTTATGCATACAGCTCTTTTGTCTCCTTAGGTAAGTTTATTCCTAGGTATTTTATTCTTTTTGTTGCAATTGTACATGGGAGGGTTTCCTTAATTTCTCTTTCAGATTTTTTCATCATTAGTGTATAGGAATGCCAGAGATTTCTGTGCATTAATTTTGTATCCTGCTACTTTACGAAATTCATTGATTAGCTCTAGTAATAATTTTCTGGTAGCATCTTTAGTATTCTCTATGTATAGTATCATGTCATCTGCAAACAGTGACAGTTTTACTTCTTCTTTTCTGATTTGGATTCCTTTTATTTCTTTTTCTTCTCTGATTGTTGTGGCTAAAACTTCCAAAACTATGTTGAATAATAGTGGTGAGAGTGGACAACCTTGTCTTGTTCCTGATCTTAGAGGAAATGGTTTCAGTTTTTCACCATTGAGAACGATGTTGGCTGTGGGTTTGTCATATATGGCCTTTATTATGTTGAGGTAAGTTCCCTCTATGCCTACTTTCTGGAGGGGTTTTTAATCATAAATGGGTGTTGAATTTTGTTGAAGCTTTTTCTGCATCTATTGAGATGATCATATGGTTTTTCTCCTTTAATTTGTTAATATGGTTTATCACATTGATTGATTTGCATATATTGAAGGATCCTTGCATTCTTGGGATAAACCTCACTTGATCATGGTGTATGATGCTTTTAAAGTGCTGTTGGATGCTGTTTTGTAGTATTTTGTTGAGGATTTTTGAATCTATGTTCATCAGTGATATTTGCCTGTAGTTTTCTTTCTTTGTGACATCTTTGTCTGGTTTTGGTATCAGGGTGATGGTGGCCTCGTAGAATGAGTTTGGGAGTGTTTCTCCCCCTGCTATATTTTGGGAGAGTTTGAGAAGGATAAGTTTTAACTCTTCTCTAAATGTTTGATAGAATTCACCTGTGAAGCCCTCTGGTCCTGGGCTTTTGTTTGTTGGAAGATTTTTAATTACAGTCTCAGTTTCAGTGCTTGTGATTGATCTGTTTATATTTTCTATTTATTCCTGGTTCAGCCTCAGAAGGTTGTGCTTTTCTAAGAGTTTGTCCATTTCTTCCAGGTTGTCCATTTTATTGGCATAGAGTTGCTTGTAGTAATCTCTCATGATCCTCTGTATTTCTGCAGTGTCAATTGTTACTTCTCCTTTTTCATTTCTAATTCTATTGATTTGAGTCTTCTCCCTTTTTTTCTTGATGAGTCTGGTTAATGGTATATCAATTTTGTTTATCTTTTCAAAGAACCAGCTTTTAGTTTTCTTGATCTTTGCTATTGTTTCCTTCATTTCTTTTTCATTTGTTTCTAATCTGATCTTTATGATTTCTTTCCTTCTGCTAACTTTGGGATTTTTTTGTTCTTCTTTCTCTAATTGCTTTAGGTGTAAGGTTAGGTTGTTTATTTGAGATGTTTCTTGTTTCTTGAGGTAGGAATGTATTGCTATAAACTTCCCCCTTAGAACTGCTTTTGCTGCATCCCATAGGTTTTGGTTTATTTAGTAGTGTATTGTTTAACCTCCATGTGTTTGTATTTTTTACAGATTTTTTCCTGTAATTGATATCTAGTCTCATAGCGTTGTGGTCGGAAAAGATACTTGATACAATTTCAATTTTCTTAAATTTACCAAGTCTTGATTTGTGACCCAAGATATGATCTATCCTGGAGAATGTTCCATGAGCACTTGAGAAGCAAGTGTATTCTGTTGTTTTTGGATGGAATGTCCTATAAATATCAATTAAGTCCATCTTGTTTAATGTATCATTTAAAGCTTGTTTTTTCTTATTTATTTTCATTTTGGATGATCTGTCCATTGGTGAAAGTGGGGTGTTAAAGTCCCCTACTATGATTGTATTACTGTCAATTTCCCCTTTTATGGCTGTTAGCATTTGCTTAATTGAGGTGCTCCTATGTTGGGTGCATAAATATTTACAATTGTTATATCTTCTTCTTGGATTGATCCCTTGATCATTATGTAATGTCCTTCTTTGTCTCTTGTAATAGTCTTTATTTTAAAGTCTATTTTGTCTGATATGAGAATTGTTACTCCAGCTTTCTTTTGATTGCCATTTGTATGGAATATCTTTTTCCATCCCCTCACTTTCAGTCTGTATGTGTCCCTAGGTCTGAAGTGTGTCTCTTGTAGACAGCATATATATGGGTCTTGTTTTTGTATCCATTCAACCAGTCTGTGTCTTTTGGTTGGAGCATTTAATCCATTTACATTTAAGGTAGTTATCGATATGTATGTTCCTATTACCATTTTCTTAATTGATTTGGGTTTGTTATTGTAGGTCTTTTCATTCTCTTGTGTTTCCTGCCTAGATAAGTTCCTTTAGCATTTGTTGTAAAGCTGGTTTGCTGGTGCTGAACTCTCTCAGCTTTTGCTTGTCTGTAAAGGTTTTAATTTCTCCATCAAATCTGAATGAGATCCTTGCTGGGTAGAGTAATCTTGGTTGTAGGTTTTTCCCTTTCATCACTTTAAATATGTCCTGCCACTCCCTTCTGGCTTGCAGAGTTTCTGCTGAAAGATCAGCTGTTAACCTTATGGGGATTCCCTTGTATGTTATTTGTTGTTTTTCCCTTGCTGCTTTTAATATTTTTTCTTTGTAATTAATTTTTGATAGTTTGATTAATATGTGTCTTGGCATGCTTCTCTTTGGATTTATCCTGTATGGGACTCTCTGTGCTTCCTGGAGTTGATTGATTATTTCTTTTCCCATGTTAGGGAAGTTTTCAACTATAATCTCTTCAAATATTTTCTCAGTCCCTTTCTTTTTCTCTTCTTCTTTTGGGACCAGTGTAATTCGAATGTTGGTATGTTTAATGTTGTCCCAGAGGTCTCTGAGACTGTCCTCAATTCTTTTCATTCTTTTTTCTTTATTCTGCTCTGCAGTAGTTATTTCCACCATTTTATCTTCCAGGTCACTTATCCGTTCTTCTGCCTCAGTTGTTCTGCTATTGATTCCTTTTAGAGATATTTTAAATTTCATTTATTGTGTTGTTCATCACTGTTTGTTTGCTGTTTAGTTCTTCTAGGTCCTTGTTAAATGTTTCTTGTATTTTCTCCATTCTATTTCCAAGATTTTGGATCATCTTTACTATCATTACTCTGAATTCTTTTTCAGGTAGACTGCCTATTTCCTCTTCATTTGTTTGGTCGGGTGGGTTTTTACATTGCTCCTTCATCTGCTATGTGTTTCTCTGTCTTCTCATTTTGCTTAACTTACTGTGTTTGGGGCCTCCTTATCACAGGTTGCAGGTTTGTAGTTCTGTTGTTTTTGGTGTCTGCCCCCAGTGGCTAAGGTTGGTTCAGTGGGTTGTGTAGGCTTCCTGGTGAAGGGGACTGGTGCCTGTGTTGTGGTGGATGAGGCTGGATCTTGTCTTTCTGGTGGGCAGGACCACATACGGTGGTATGTTTTGGTGTGTCTGTGACCTTATTATGATTTTAGGCAGCCTCTCTGCTAATGGGTGGGGTTGTGTGGCTATCTTGCTAGTTGTTTGGCATAAGGTGTCCAGTACTGTATCTTGCTGGTCGTTGAGTGGAGCTGGGTCTTAGCCTTGAGATGGAGATCTCTGGGAGAGCTTTCACCGTTTGATATTACATGGAACCGGGAGGTCTCTGGTGGACCAATGTCCTGAACTCGGCTCTCCCACCTCAGAGGCACAGGCCTGACACCTGGCCAGAGCACCAAGACCCTGTCAGCCACATGGCTCAGAAGAAAAGGGAGAAAAAGGAAAGAAAGAAAGAAATAATAAAATAAAATAAAGTTATTAAAATAAAAAATATTATTAAAAATAAAAAATTTAGGGCTTCCCTGGTGGCGCAGTGGTTGAGAATCTGCCTGCCAATGCAGGGGACACAGGTTTGAGCCCTGGTCTGGGAAGATCCCACATGCCGCGGAGTGAGTAGGCCCGTGAGCCACAATTGCTGAGCCTGCGCGTCTGGAGCCTGTGCTCCACAACAAGAGAGGCCGCGATAGTGAGAGGCCCACGCACCGCGATGAAGAGTGGCCCCCACTTGCCGCAACTAGAGAAAGCCCTCGCACAGAAACGAAGATCCAACACAACCATAAATAAATAAATAAATAAATAAATAAATTTTTTTAAAAAAAAACAAATAAAAAATTTAAAAGTCATTAAAAAAAAAAAGAAAGAACAACCAAACCAATAAACAAATCCAACAATGATAACAAGCACTAAAACTATACAAAAAAACCCACAAAAAACAAAAAACGGACAGACAGAACCTTAGGACAAATGGTAAAAGGAAAACTATACAGACAAAAACACACGAAGAAGCATACACATAAACACCCACAAAAAGAGAAAAAGGAAAAAAAATATATCTTTTGGGAAGTCTGAGGTCTTCTGCCAGCGTTCAGTCAGTGCTCTGTAGGAGTTGTTCCACATGTAGATGTATTTCTGATGTATTTGTGGGGAGGAAGCTGATCTCCACGTCCTACTCCTCTGCCACCTTGAAGGTCTCCCATTTTTGGGTTTGAAAATAAAACTGTGTTATCCCCAGATTCTTTCAGCAAAAGTTCTCAGTGTAAGAAATGGCTTCAGAGCAAATGAACTCTTGATATGGATCTGGATGGATTTCACAATTATTGTGAACCAGTGACTATTAGGAGCCTTTTATTCCAAACTTCTCTGTTTTGAATGGCAGTGTTTATTGCAGTTACCTTACAGCAGATAACTTGTATCTTTATTTCCCAAGTCTTCAGATTCATACGAACTGTATTTAAGGAATGGCATCCAGGTGTTTCATCCTGATTTACACGATGAGATGCTGGACTTTGGGTTAGTGCTGAAATGGGATGAGAGTTTTGGGAGCCTTGGGAGGGGGTAAGTGTATTTTGCATGTACAATGAATGTAAATAATGTGGCCAGAGGACAAACTATGGAGGATTGAAGATGGCTATGAATTCCTTGCTACTGCTTCCACTGAGAGGCAGAGTCTATTTCCTTCTTCTTGAATCTAGCCTGGTCCTAGAGACTCACTTGACCAATAGAAAGTGGCGGAAGTGATGTTCTGGGACCTTCTGAGGCTAGGTCATAAGAAGACTTGCAGCTTCCTCCCAGGCCTCTTAACGACACTTGTCTTGGAGCCCTGACTGCCACGTAAGAAGTCTGAAAACGCAGAGGCTGTCATGCTTTGAGGATGCTCAAGCTAGCTATGTGGACAGGCTGTGTGCAGAGAGAGAGACAAGGGATGGGGGAGGTTGTGGGAGCTCCCAACTTTGGGGTCATCACAGCTAAGACCTTCAGACATGAGCACAGATGAGCCATTTCTTCTGTGCCTTGTCCCAATTCCTGACGCACAGACTTATGAGCAAGATAAATGATTTTTTTTGTTATAAGGCATTAAATTCGGGAGTTGTTTTTTGTTTAACAATAATTAAGACATCCCCATTTGCTCTTAGGCATCCCACAGCCATTTCCTGTGATCCAGACTTGGTTTGGTCCTACCTCAGTTCATCAGAAATGTTGTTTTATTCTTAAGCCTCATTGGATGGCAGTTACATTCTTGCTGCTTCCCCTCTCAAGGGGACACCTCAGTCCATGCGTAAATCAATGGATGCAAAGCACTTCAGTGGAAGTTAAGCTGACTGAATCTACACTTTAGTACCTATGAAGTTGGCTCAGTTCCAAAAAGATTCTAGTAGTGACGAGGGTTAAAGAGAAGTTCCTGCCCAAATAAAGTGTCCTGCGAGAAATAGACATATTTAATGAACACATAACTGGACTGAAACATTTTGAAAACAATATTCAATGTATAACAAATATAGTTTAGTTCTACAATAAACATTAAAGCCAGGTAACATTTTTTAGACCTCCAGAGAACGCACATTCATTCAAAGCCTGAAGATGCTTGAGAGTAAACTCTGCACCTGAAATTTTTCCAGATGACATCAGGATTTGGCCCCATGTTCAGGCTACTTCAGAAGAAACATTTAAAGTGTTTTCAGAGGAAGGAACAAGAAAGGGTAATTCTCCAAAGTTGAGAGGAATTGATGCATAGATCCAGTCAAGGGTTACTCCGTTGGTCCTAGAGGTAAATCTAATTGATCTTTGGGGTTGTCTCGGGATGCATCTATGAGGCCTGAAAATCTGTATTTTTAACACTTCTCCTTCCCCAGGTGATTCTCAAGCACATGGAAGTGTGAGATCCACTGATTTAAGAACTGTGATGCCTGAGGTTTTTTCCTATGCCCCCCATCTACCACCTGACCTCCCAAATGCCCTTCGAGACATTTCACTGTGTTGCTGTCAAAGAGAGATCCATTTAGAACAAAATCAAATGCAAGGAGAGAATCAGAAATACCTTTCTTGGGAATAAAGTGATTAGATTTGTAGTGATAATGAGTAGGTAGATGACCATCCACTAATGGGTTTCAAGAAATAAAGACTAAAAAGCCTTGGATGATCCAAACAATATTTCTTTCTTTTCTTTGCCTCAAGCGCTAGGCACGTGTCTCTAGTTTCTAGTGCATTTGGCATTATTTCAGTGAGCATTTCATTTTCATACCATGAACCCCAATTTGACATCTTGAAATATAGCCCTGTAACTCACATATTATTTCACCCAAAGGTTTTTATGGAAGATAACTTCTTCACTTAATATTAATATTGCTGCATTCAGAGCCCCAATCAATCCAATTTGGCAGGTATTTTATTTCAAAACTATCATATAGAGCAATTTCCCCTTCAAGAAATTTTACTCCGTTGCTGTCAAAGAGAGATCCATTTAGAACAAAATCAAAATCAAAATGAAGGAGAGAATCAGAAATAACTTTATTGGGAGCAAAATGATTGTGTTTGTAGTGGCAATGAGAAGGCAATGACAAACCTCCACTAATAGTTTTCAAGAAATACAGACTCAAAAACCTTGAATAATATGAATAACCAAATTCATTTTCACCTTTTAAGATTTCCTATAGCCTACCAGTACAGTGTTAAAGAAGGTTTATTATCTATCACCTATCATCTATCTATCTATCTATCTATCTATCTATCTTTAATAATGATTCAAAAGAACAAACTTTTATTTTAATTTTTTAAAAAAAGAACATAAGTGGGACTTCCCTGGTGATCCAGTGGCTAAGACTCCATGCTCCCAATGCAGGGGGCCCAGGTTCAATCCCTGGTCAGGGAACTAGATCCCACATGCTGCAACTAAGAGTTCGCATGCGGCAACTAAAGATCCCATGTGCCGCAACTAAAAAAAGATCCCTCATGCAGCAAGGAGGATCCCTCATGCCGCAACCAAGATCCTGCGTGCCGCACTGCCGAATTAAATAAATAAATATTTAAATATTTTTTAAAAAATAAAATAAAAAAGAACATAAGCAAAGAAGTTTCCTTTGCATTCAAAGGCTGACATTAAGATTTAGGTAGTAAAATCAGTATTTATGTATTACTAATTAGTACGACTAATGTTTAAGTTTACTTTTGGCTTATAGAACAATTCAATTAGTTAATCAAGATATTACAATGACTCAAAATAAAATTGATCCAAATTATACTTTTAAACATCTTATTATCCTTTAAGAAGTATTTCAAGTCCCACCATCTCCATAAGGCTCTCTCTCCTTGCTCTCAATGACAAAGTAGAGTCAGTTGAAGAATCAAGATCATATGATTTGGAAAAATTAGGTTGATGCTTAAATCTAGGCGAGAAAGCTGAGGAGTTGCAGCAACCCTCCTAAAGATGGCTCACAAAATGTAAATAGAAGAAAAATCTGTCAGTTTCTCTAAAGTCATACTTAAACTATTTTCTAAAACAGTATTACCCCCTGAATCTATGACTATATTTGCAAATCTGATACTCTAAAGGTTGGGAGTTTCCTTCCTTCTGCAATTAGAATGGAGCAACAGTAAATGGTGGTGAGGTCTTGGTAAGAGTTACATGGTCCCAAGTGAAGGCTGTCATTCCAAGCATGCTTATTTGACATGTAAAGATGCAAATTTTTCTTTTAAAATCTGTTTTTGAAGAAATTTTATTGGAGTATAGTTGATTTACAATGTTGTGCTAGTTTCAGTTGTTTTAAAAGTTGAACGTGTAACTATTACTAACATGATTTAAACAGTTATACCTACACAGCAAGTATGTAGAGGAAGACACCCAAGTAAAACCTGCCAATTTTCACTAAAACATAACTTATTAATCACTTTGGAGTAAGAAACTTTTTTTTATTACTCATTCTGCTTCTCTTACTTTTAAGTCAAAAGTCCTATTCAGGGTGACTGCAATGATCCAGAATATCTGTAGCCACTCCAAGCATCTCTCTTCCTGTGTTTATTTTTCTTCTGTAGCCCTATGCCTATAGAGTATTATCCATGTGTTGAGTGTCTCAAATATAGCAGAAAGGATTATATATTAAATACTTCTCAGGGACTCCCTAAAAGTCTGCATCAGTTATGTCTTCCTTTGGATACAGAATTTAGCAAGAGATCCTACAACCAACTTTTAAAAAGCTACCTCTTGGAAGAATTAAGCATACAATTAGATTGTTACATACTCTTGGGCTATATTCACAGAAAGTATATATTAGTTGATTTTCTTCATGGAAATGTGTTAGTGGGAAAGAAAAATTAAGCATGTTAATAATTAACCATATCAAAGGTCTCATAAAATTATTCACAGGTTTTGGGGAGCTTGGGAAATTAACTAGTCTGCCCCTTGCCAGCAAAATTTAATTCTCTTCTTGATAGTGATAATCTAACCATTGTAATTGATGGTCGAAGTAGACAATGCATTCAATTACACATATAAACAATCTATTTTAAAGGGTTGAGTTAGGATTAAATATAGGTTCAAACAGTCTTTCCAATATCTTTGTTCAAAATATTTAAAAAACTCTTTTGGTATTTGAAAGCCTCCACTGTATTCTTCCCAATACTTCAGTTATAGTTCCTTGAAAATGGGTTTGATCTTCAGAAATATAAAAATATCATTTGGGACCTAGACTTGTGAATGAGATACAAGTTAAAACTGTAAGTTAAAGCTAAGTAATATCCCTCAACAGTAGTGTGGCAGATTTTATTTCCCAAAGATGGCTGCCACCTCATATTATATCTCCTATATTCCCTCCATTCTCACCTGGATAGACCTGTGTAACTGTTTCTACCCAGAGAGAATGGAGGAAGTGACACTATGTGACTTCCGAGGTGAGGTCATACAAATGTCACACACTTCTGCCACTTCTCTTGGGACACTAGTTCTTGGAACCCAGACACTATGGTGCTAGGAAACAAGAAGAATTCATGCGTAAGTGTCCTAGCTGACAGCTCATTATCGACTGAAAAGAAATTGAAGAAAATGTTATTGGGAATTGGGGGAAAAGACCTTTTTTTTATAGTGGTGTAGAGTTGTCCCCAAAGTCACCTGCAGTAATATGGAAAATAGGAAATGCACCCAATGCAATCAATAATCTAGTTAAGGAGATTTGCAGGCCAAGTGTGAAAGTGCCACTTGACCTCTCACTGGCTCTGGATTAGAAGAGAGATAAGAGAAAGAACAGTTAAACTTAGAAGAACCCAGGAATTGCTGGGTGCAAAAATTAAACTTTCTCATTTTCAGCCTCTCCAGATGGTAAATGACACTCAAATTAAGAAATGGCTTCTAGGAAAATCAGTGGTGCTGCAGAAAAATGTGGTCTAAATATGAAGCCAAGGACATGACTGGAAATTTCTTTGTTAAGATCTCAGAAAGACAAGATGGTGTTTTATGGACCTTTTCAAATGGACAAAAAATCCTTCTAAAGATCTTGAGGGTATTGTCAAGTAGCAGCCCCACAGAGATTCCTAGGTAGAGAAGGGCTTTTCTTAAAAGCCCTTCTACATTTAATGGCAAAGAAAGGACTACTCAGAGGGCAGAACTCTTTTTGAACAGCAGGGTTTGGAGTGGTTATCCTCTGCCTGAACCATCATTGTATGGAGAGTCTATGTTGAGTATAAAACTTATTTCTTTAGTTCATAGTTCTTCAGAACTCTACTCAAGGAGCTGAATTCAAGGAACTGCTCCCAAGGAGCCTCAACCACACTTAGACCTGAATGACATGACATGATGAAATCTTGGACCGTCAGTGAATACCATAATGGTTAGAGGCTTAGGGCTCTTGGGAGAGGGGTTGAATGTACTTTGTATGTGGGAGGGATGTGAACTCTTGTGGCCAGAAGGGAGACTGTAGCAGATAGCATTATCTGAAGATGGCTATCATAATATGTTCTATCTCACACATCTTACAGTGTGACATTGACACTTATGAGTCATGAAGTCTACGTGCTATTCCATTGAACCTAGATAGAACTTTATGACTGTGATGGCCAATAGAGTATGAAGAAAGTTATGCTCTGTGATTGCCACAGAGCACACACTTCTGCCTTGTTCTCTTGGGATGCATGTTCTTGGAGCCCAGCTGCCAGGCTGTGAGGAAGCCAAGGCCCCAGCTGAGTTCCCAGCTGACAGCCAGCATCAACCATCAGGCATGTGAGTGAGTCTTCAGATGATTCTAGCCTCTAGCCCTCAAGTGACCTCCAGCCTTTGAGTCACCCTAGTTGACGCCATGTACAACAGGGAGAAGCTGTCCCTTCCATGTCACGGACAAAGTGCAGATTCATGAGTGAAATAAATGGCTGTCAGTTTTTTAAGCTACTTAGTTTGGAGTGGTTTGTTAGGTGGCCATAGGAAACTGGGACAGGGAGGATGGATAAACAGATTGTGGGGTATCCATACAATGGAATAGTATCCAGCCATAAAAAGGAACGAAGTGCTCATACATGCAACAACACAGGTGAATCTCAAAGCTCTTATGCTGAGCAAAAGAAGCTGGACATGAAGAGTACATACTGCATGATTCCATTTATTTGAAATTCTAGAACAGGCAAAATTAACATAAGATGAATTCACTAAATAGTGGTTGCTTTTAGGTGCAACTGACTAAGAAGGGATACAAGGGGACATTCTTAGTAGATGAAAATGGTTTATATCATGATAGAGGTGTGGGGTTCCAAAGGTGCATCCATTGTCAAAATTGTACAGCTAACATTGGTGTATTTCAATGTATGTGAAATTTACCTTAAAAACTAAAAAAATTGTAAATAAAAATTAAGTGAGAGTGGGAAGTGTGTGTGAACATATAGATGCATTAAGAACAGCAAAATGTTGACAACTATTAAATCTGGGTGAGCAGTACATAAAAGTTCATTTTTTTCTATTCTGTTGAATTTGTATATGTTTTAAATTTCCCATAATAAAACATTAAAAAAGAGGAAAAAAAGTTCTGATTTTTCTGAAAAATGAGACTTGACTATAAAACAATGATTTTTTTTTCTTGTATGGCCACTAGGGAGGCTCTGAAAATAATACCAAAAGAATATGTTTCTAAAATGTTTTGAATAGGCAGTATTATTTATTTAAAATTAATTTTTATTTTATATTGGAGTATAGTTGATTAATAATGTGTTAGTTTCAGGTGATTCAGTTATACATATACATGTATCTATTCTTTTCAAATTCTTTTCCCATTTAGGTTATTATAGAATATTGAGCAGAGTTCCCTGTGCTATACAGTTGGTTCTTGTTGGTTATCTAATTTAAATATAGCAGTGTGTGCATGTCAATCCTAAACTCCCAATCTATCCCTGCCCCCCACACTTCCCCCCGGTAACCATAGGTTCTCTCTCTAAGTCTGTGAGTCTGTTTCTGTTTTGTAAATTAGTTCATTAGTATCATTTGTTTTTTAGATTCTGCATGTAAGTGATATCATATGATATTTGTCTTTCTCTGTCTGACTTACTTCACTTAGCCTGATAATCTCTAGGTCCATCCATGTTGCTGCTAATGGCATTATTTCATTCTTTTTAATGGCTGAGTAATATTCCATTGTATGTATGCACCACATCTTCTTTATCCATTCCTCTGTCGATGGACATTTAGGTTGCTTCCATGTCTTGGCTATTGTAAACAGTGCTGCCAGAACGTTGGGGTGCATGTATCCTTTTGAACCATGATTTTCTCTGGATATATGCCCAGGAGTGGGATTGCTGGATTATATGGTAGCTCTATTTTTAGTTTTTTAAGGAATCTCCATACTGTTCTCCATAGTGGCTGTACCAATTTACATTCCCACCAACACTGTAGGAGGGTTCCCTTTTCTCCACACCCTCTCTGACATTTATTGTTTGTAGATTTTTTGATGATGGGCATTCAGACTGGTGTGAGGTGTGATATATCATTGTAGTTTTGATTTGCATTTCTCTTATAATTAGTGATGTTGAGCACCTTTTCATGTGCCTTTTGGCCATCTGTATGTCTTCTTTGGAGAAATGTCTATTTAGGCCTTCTGCCCATTTTTGGATTGGGTTGTTTGTTCTTTTGATATTGAGTCACATGAGCTGTTTGTAAATTTTGGAGATAAATCCTTTGTCGGTTGCATCATTTGCAAATATTTTCTCCCATTCTGTGGGTTGTCTTTTGGTTTTGTTTATGGTTTCCTTTGCTGTGTGAAAGCTTTTGAGTTTGATTAAGCCCCATTTGTTTATTTTTGTTTTTATTTCCATTACTCTAGGAGACAGATCGAAAAAGATATTAGGGGGGCTTCCCTGGTGGCGCAGTGGTTAAGAATCCGCCTGCCAATGCAGGGGACATGGGTTCGAGCCCTGGTCCCGGAAGATCCCACATGCTGCGGAGCGGCTGGGCCCATGAGCCACAATTACTGAGCCTGTGCGTCTGGAGCCTGTGCTCCGCAACAAGAGAGGCCACGATAGTGAGAGGCCCGCACACTGCGATGAAGAGTGGCCCCCCACTTGCCACAACTGGAGAAAGCCCTAGCACAGAAACAAAGACCGAACACAGCCATAAATAAATAAATAAATAAATAAAAGTTGGGTTGATAACTCTTTTAAAAAAAAAAAAAAGAAAAAGATATTAGTATGATTTATGTCAAAGAGTGTTCTGCCTATGTTTTCCTCTAAGAGTTTTATAGTGTCTGGTCTTACATTTAGGTCTTTAGTCAATTTTGAGTTTATTTTTGTGTATGGTGTTAAAGAAAGGGCAGTATTATTTAAATGGATAAGTAGCATACCATGTTTTAAGACTACCAAAGCACAATGCTCAATGTAACATGTAAATATTTGTTTTAAAAAATGTTTTATTACTTTATATGGTTCAACATGTTACTTTAACCAGCTTATAAAATTTTCATTATTTAGTTAGTATTTACTGTCCATCCACCTAACATCAGTTATGTCCATCCACCATAAAACATCAGTTGTAGAAACTAGTTCCAAACAGAATAAAAAACACAAACAAAAGAAAACAAAAAACAAAGGAAAAGAACTAGTTCTTAATAATGATCTAACTGGCAGAGGGACAACAGCAACTTAAGTAAACACAACATTAATTATGGTGGCTCTTTACAATCTAGTGTGAACTTTTTAGTTGTCATTTAATTTATTTGAAATCTCTTCTAATTATTTTATAATAATCCTTTTTAGTGAATGGTAGGAGTGTTTGTTAGGCACTATGCCACCTTCCCATCGGGTTTAGTGTTGCCTAAATGGTTTTTAAATGTTCACGCATGTAACATACACTGCTTATACTATATACTATTGGCATATAACAAACCCCATTTATCCAGACTTCAAATAATTTGAAATTTGATGAACCACAAATTCATTTCTTCACCTCGGAGTTGTCTTTTTAAAATTTTTTTTAAAAGTTTTATTTTTATTTTATTATTTATTTTTGGCTGTGTTGGGTCTTTGCTGCTGCACGCAGGCTTTCTCTAGTTGTGGCGAGCGGGGGCTACTCTTCGTTGCAGTGTGCGGTCTTCTCATTGCAGTGGCTTCTCTTGTTGTGCAGCATGGGCTCTAGGCCCATGGGCTTCAGTAGTTGTAGCACACAGGCTCAGTAGTTGTGGCTCATGGGCTTAGTTGCTCTGCGGCATGTGGGATTTTCCTGGACCAGGGCTCGAACCTGTGTCCCCTGCATTGGCAGGCGGATTCTTAACCACTGTGCCACCAGGGAAGCCCACCTCAGAGTTTTCTTCTGGGCTTTGGATCTGCACATGCAACAATCTGTTGGAAATCTTCTCTGGGATATCCCCACAGGCATCTGAAACAAACTTACCTTCAGAGAGGCTCACCCTGTTAGTAGATAGCAACATCCTCTATCCAACTGTCCAAACCAGAAATGGAGTATCTTCACATACTTCTCCCTCTCTAATCCTCCACATCTAGTCACTCACCAAGGCCTGTTCTGTCTTTTTGAGTATTTTCTCTTTTTTCCCCCTGCTATTATCCTAGTTCAAGCCCCCAACATTTCTTAGCTAGATTACTGCAATGACTTATTTATAGGAGGTTGTGCTTCTAGTTTTTCCCTTTGCTCAGATGCATCCTCCAAATTGCTGCAAGAATGGTCTTAAGAATATGAAAATCTCATCGTAGGGATTCTCCACTGCCTATTGATAAATGAAACTGTTAGCAAGGCAAACACAGACCTCTATGATCCAGTCCTTGCCTGTCTCTCCAACATTATCTTTCATCCTATCATCCTCACATGTTATGCTCCAGCCGTGATCAATGATGTATGGTACTCATAAAGAAGCACGCTGCCTATGTCTTCATGCCTGTGTTCAATCTGCTACCTCTTCATCCAAATTCCCTAGAAAATGTGTACCTCTCTTTTTAGATTGTACTAATGTGTTAGATCCTTGTTGAAATGCCCCCCTCCCCAGATCCCAAAGAAGAGCCAACCATTATAGCATTTGTAAGCCTGGGTACCATTTATAGACGTATAGCATTGCACTTTAACAATTTTTTGCCTTGTTTGGTTTTCAGGCCCAAGTAAAAGTGGCTTTTTTTGATATTCTACTTTTATCAAATAGTAAGAAAAAACTAATATCATAAAATCTATAGGATAGATTCAGATTATAAATGGTTAAAGTCCTTTGACAAGTATGAATATTTCTACAAAGAAAATTTTACACACGTTCAATCTCTCTCTCTCTCTCTCTCTCTCTCTCTCTCACATACTCACACATGTAGTCTGAAATCCTATCACTTGTAAAGCTGGGATTCATAATAAATATTCTAGGGTTCTGTTTCTGATTCATTAAAAAATCTCCACTGAAGTTTAACATATTTTTGTTGCTTTCAAATTCTCTGGATATCTATATGCATGTATGATATGCAATATATGGCAACTTCCAGTTAACAAAATGTGAAAGTAATTTGGGTGAACATCTGCATTGCATAGTTTAAGAACAAATATAGCAAAATACTGCCTAGTAGTTAAAAATAATCTCAAAATTTTTGTTTTGTTTAAACAAAACTTTTGCTTAAAAAGTCTGTAAATAATTAAAATTGAATCCTCATAGTCATTTTGTGATTCAAAAATAAAGAAAATAAGATGAGTGGTGTAAAATGTAGGGTCATAAAGTAAGCCCTTATCATGTTCTGACCCTTGATAGATAATTGAGTAGTGGTTTAGATTTCACAGATTAAGAGGATGTTAAAATAGTAGTTCAAAAAGATCTAGAGGATGGAAAAGCTGGAAAATAGAATTTATGGAAGGTATTAGTATTATTTAGAATAAAGATGGTCGATTTAATAATGTCTCTTAAGCATATGAAGTTACTATTCTAAAGCTCATGAGTTTCTTTTCATTAAGCGTGAAAAGATGGAAATAAAGAAATAAAAGTACCTAAACACTTAATAAGTAAGTGCTGGATAATCCCAGTCAAACCGCTTAAAACTCATAACTCTGTACTAAGTGTATGGTCAGGCCACTCAAGATGGCTGTTCTCTTGTTCTCTGTACCTCCCCTGCCCGACCAGTGCCTGTTTCACCTGTACCCTACTCACATGACTCACATGACTGACCTTCCTACATACTTGCCCCTGCCCCAGCTAGTGACTGTTCTTATCAAAGGGGTGGTGAGGGGCATGCCCCTCTACTGGTTTCCCTAGTAACTAATGAGCTCACCTGATGCCAATGTCAATTCCCTTATAATCTCCCCCCCCCCGCCACTCATCTTCCCCCCCACTTCGCCCCCTCCCCCCCCCGCCCCCACCCCGGGAGGAAAGACTGCCACCATGTCCTCCTGCCTGTCCTCAGAAGTGTAAGCTCCCCTGTCCATTAAACCACTGATGTCTCTGTTGCTGACTCTGGGCTCTTTCTTTGGTCTCAAAGCTGGGCAAGCACAGGCCTTATAGGCCTGTGGGGTGCAGCCCAACAGTAAGTCATATCTCCAAATGAGAAAATAAGCTCAAGTGGTTAAAAACCTTTCCAAGGACTTCTGGTTTCAGCTTTAACATATAGAGCTTGGAAATTGTCACTTATATCCTTAAAATAAGAAAAAGCTGAACAAAGTAAAAATCAGCTACTTTTCTTGATTTGGAAATTAAATAACATGCTTCTAAATAACACATACGACAAAGGAGACGTCTCAAGAGAAATTTTAAAAATATTTAAACTAAATGAAAATGAAAAATATAACTTATCAAAATTTGTGGGATACAGCAAAAGCAGTGCTTAAAGGAAAATTTACAGCTTTAAATGCATATATTAGAAAAGAAGAAAGTTCTAAAACCAATCATCTAAGTGGACCTTAGGAAACTAGAGAAAAAAGACCAATTTAAAATTAAAGCAGGCAGAATAAAAGAAACAATAGAAATTGAGCTGAAACCTATGAAACTGGAAACAAGAAATCAACAGAGAAAATCAACAAAACCAGAAGATGGTCGCATAAAATGTTAATGAAGCTGATACACTTCTAGGCCAGGCTAGTACAGGAACAACAACAAAAAAGAAGATACAAATTACTAATATCAGAAATGAAAGAAGGGACATCCCTATAGATCCCATGTACATTAAATGGATAATAATGGAATATTATTAACAACTCTGTACCCAGAAATGTGATAATTTAGATGAAATGGGCAAATTCTTTGAAAGACACAAAGTACCAAAACACACAAAAAGATGTGTGTTTCTGTGATGATCTGAATAGGGCTTAATCTATTAAAAAATGAAATCAATAACTTACAACCTTCGAAAAAGAAAGCACCAGGTGCAGATGGTTTCACAGATGAACTTTAACAAACATTTATGAACCTGACATTACCCCAATACAAAAACCAGATAAGGACATTACAAAGAAGGAATCTACAGACCAATATTTGTTATAACATAGATGCAAAAATGCTCAACAAAATATTAGCAAATTGAATACAACAATATGTAACAAGAATTATACACCATGCTCAAGTGATATTTGTTCCAGATATGCAAGGCTGGATCAACATTAGAAAATTAACCAATCTACTACTTAAACAGGCTAAAGAAGAATCATGTGATCAGTATCAATTAATGCAGGAAAAGCTTTTGACAAAATTTAAACCTATTCATGATAAAAACTCTCAGCAAACTAGGGGCAAAGGAGAACTTCCTCAAACTGATAAAGAATATCCACAAAAACCCTACAGCCTAACATCCTTAATGGTGAGAGACCAGACAATGTCCCCCTAAGATTGGGAACAAGGCAATGGTGTCCTCTGTCACCACTCCTACTCAATATTTTACTGGCAGTCCCAGACAATATGTAAAGAAAAAGAAATAAGATATACACATTGGGAAGAAAGAAAGAAAACTGCCTTTGTTTACAGATGACATGATTGTCTATGTAGAAAATCCCAAAGAATTAACAACAACAAAAACTCTTGAAACTACTAAGTGAGTATAGAAAGGTCACAGGACACAAGATTAATATACAAGTCAATTGCTTTCCAACATACGAATAATGAACAACTGGAATTTGAAATTAAAAAGACAATGCCGTTTATAATAAAGAAGAAAAGAAGTATTAGGGACTTCCCTGGCAGTTCAGAGGTTAAGAAGCCATGCTTCCAGTGCAGGGGGCAGGGGTTTGATCCCTGGTCGGGGAATTAAGATCCTGCATGTAGCATGGTGTGGCAAAAAAAAAAAAAAATTAGGTATAAGCCTACCAAAGTATGTACAGGAGCTGTATATGAAAAGTTATAAAGTTCTGATGAAAGAAATCATCTAAAGATCTAAATAAATGAAGAAATATTTTGTCTTCCTGAATTAAAAGATTCAATATTATGAAGATGTCAATTTTTCCCAAGTTGATCTTAAGATTCAACCCAATTCCAATCAAAATTGCAATGAACTATTTTGTAGATATCGACAAACATTAAAGTTTATAGTGAAAGGCAAAATACCTAGAATAACCAACACAGTACTAAAGAAGAACAAAGATAAGAGTACTCACAGTACCCAATTATCAAGACTTATTACAAGGCTACACTAATCAAGACAGCATGGTATTGGTGAAAGAATGGACACACAGATCAATGGAAAAGAACAGAGAGCCCAGAAATAGGCCCATACAAATAGAGTCAACAACTCATCTTTGACAAAGGAGCAAAGGCAATTCAATGGAGAAAGGATAGACTTTTCCACAAATGGTGGTAGAATAATTGGACACCCAAATGCAAAAACAAACAAACAAAAAACACATATCATATACCTTTCAATTTTTTTTTACTCAAAATGCATCATAGACACAAATGTAAAATGCAAAACTATAAAAATTCTAGAAGAAAATAAAGGAGAAAATCAAGGTAACCATGGATTTGACAAAAAGTTTTTAGATACAAAACTGAAAGCATAATCCATGAAGTAAAAAATAGATAAGTTTAACTTTTTAAAAATTAAATACTTCTGCTCTGTGAAAGACAATGTTAAGAGAATGAAAAGACATGCCACAGACAGGGAGAAAATATTTGCAAAACTTATTATCTGATAAAGGATTTGTATGCAAAATATACAAAGAACCCTTAAAATTCAGCATTAAGAAAACAAACAAACCAATTTAAAAATGGGCAAAGATCTGAACAGGTACTTCATCAAAGAAAATGTACAGATGGAAACCATATACCCCATCTGTAGGGAATTGCAAATTAAAACAACAGTGAGATACCACTCCATACCTATCAGAATGACTGAAATCCAAAAAACTACCAATTGCTTGCAATGGTGTGGAGCAACAGGAACTTTCGTTCATTGCTGGTGGGAATGCAAAATGCTACAGCCGCTTTGGAAGACGGTTTGGCGGTTTCTTACAAAGCTAAATATAGTGTTAACATACAGTCCAGCAATTGTATGCTTAGATATTTACCCAGTTTTAGTTTGAAAATTTATGTCCACACAAAAACCTGCACATAAACGTTTGTAGCAGGCTTATTTAAAGTTGACAAAAACTGGAAGCAACCAAGATGTGTTTCAGAAGGTGAATGTATAAACAATAGTATATCCATACAATGAAATAATAGCCAATGATAAAAAAATGTGAGCTATCAAGTCATGACAAGACATGGATGGTTTTTTAACGCATATTGCTAAGTGAAAGAAGCCAGTTTGAAGAGGATATATACAATATTATTTCAATTATATGACACTCTAAAAAAAGGCCCCCCAAAAAATGATTGTAAAAAGATCAGTAATTGCTTGAGCTTGAAGGGGAGAAGGAGAGGGTTGAATAGTTAAACACAGAATTTGTGTTTATTTAGGGTGGTGAAACTATTCTCTATGGTACCATAATGGTGGATACCTGACACTGCATTTATTAAAACCTGTAGAAGTTTAAAATACAAAGAATGAACCTTAATGTATGAAAATATTTAAAAATCATTTAGTAGGTCAAGGAACCCCAGGATGGAATGCAGGATGTAATAAAATGATCCAACTGTTTATGAATGTATAAGACAACCTCACTGAAGGGAGTAGGGAAAGGTGCTCACCTAAGTAGCTTTGAAAATGGGAGGAATTTGTAAGAAAGAAAAAAGGCAAAAGAAACTGTACTATTCCCTAGTTGATACAGTTGTTACTCATGGGGTATGGTTTAACGCTGTACATGTATACTGGAATTGAACAGATCCAGCAAAGGGATGGTGAATGCTCACTGATGGAGTGGGATTTTACAGACAAGCAAGGAGAGGAGGCTAGAATGATCCATGTGGTAATGGGTTAGAGTTGAAGGCAGTATGAACTCATGTTTAGCTTAATATAGATACAGATTGTTAAATACACAGATTTGTAGATATATGTATACACAGGTTAGTATACACATTATATATTGCCTGTCAGCTGAGAGGGCCTGGAACCAATGATACTCCAGTAGCAACAAGCATACCTAGTGCTCAGATATTGGTTTCTGATACCTTTCCCTAATAACAGGAACAGAGACTTCTTGGAGAAATGGCTGATTCTAGGACTGGGGCCAGAAATGTACAAGATGAGCTGAGCTTGGAGCATCTCTACAGTGCCAGAAAGTAAGGAAGTACTAGAAAGAAAGAGAGGACAAGAGGATGAAAGAAAGAAAGAACAAAAGAAAGGAAAGAAGGAAGGAAGGTAGGAAGGGAAGGGAAGCAAATAATGCACCTACAATGAAGGAAGTCAAAAGGACACCAGAGCCAAATGAAAGAGTTCCCAATTGCCAAAGCTAGAACATTTTGAACAACAAAATAAATATAGTAGTATATACCCAAAGTATAAGATATCTGTGAGTCTATACTGATATTAAATGATTGAATAACTGGGAGAAGAGAACAAATCTCCTGTGCAGAATTCCAAATAATTTACGTAGATACTCTGCCTTCAAGAAGGTGGAGCACAGCTCCTTAAGTGTTGGTGCACAGTGACTTCCTTCCAAAGAGTACAGTATACAAAGGGGAAAAAGAATAACTTTACATTGGAGAATTACGTTGGAGTAATCTGACAAACACTACCTTGGCCAGGTGATCAAAAGTCAGCATCAACAGTGATAACGCATGTGGATAGTATGCACCCTTGATAAGATGCACTGAAAATGGCACTTTACCTCTGTGGTCTTCCTCCTGAAAACCCATACCCTCAGTTTACTCGTGAGAAAAACATTCGACAAAGCCCAAACGGAGGGACATTCTACACAATACCTCACCAGTACTACTTGAAACTGTCAAGGTCATCAAAAACAAGGGAAGTCTGAGAAACTGTTAGTCAAGAGGAGCCTAAGGAGACAGGATGACTAAATGTAGTGTGGTGTCCTGGATCAGGAAAGGACATTAAGTGGAAACTAAGGAAATCTGATTAAATGATGAACTCCAGTTAACGGTGATGTATCAATATGGGTTCATTAATTGTAACAAATGTGCCACACTGATGTAAGATGTTAGTAATAGGGGAAACAGGGTGCAGGGTATGTGGGAACTCTGTATTATCGTGTTATTCTTTTTCTGTAAATCTAAAACTGTTTTTTTTTGTTGTCTCTTTTTCTTTTTTTAATTTAATTTTTATTTTATATTGGATTATAGTTGATTTACAGTGTTGTGTTAGTTTCAGGTATGCAGCTAAGTGATTCAATTATACATATAGCCATTTTTTTTTCAGATTCTTTTCCCATATAGGTTATTACAGAATATTGAGTAGAGTTCCCTGTGCTATACAGTTGGTCCTTGTTGATTATCTATTTTATATATAGTGGTGTGTATACGTTAATCCCAAATTCCTTATTTATCCTCCCCATAAAACTGTCTTAAAATAAAGTTTATTTAAACTATTAATAAGCTTAGTATTAGCTTAATATTGTTTTCCCATTAACAATTATAACTATGTCAGAAATGGAATTTTTATCAACTAATGAACCAGAGATCACAGATGCCATGGGGCTTCATAAATCAAATTTCATGGTTAGACAAGAAATTTTTTCATTTCAGGTACTAGGAAATATTTCTAAAATGTATTTGTATATTTTTCTTGCTTTGGTAAATATCACACATTAAATAGCACCTTTCTGGATAATTCTATTCAACTGAAATAATTACCAAAAAAAGAGACAAAAAACGGAAAAAGAAAACACCAAAGAATCCTCCCACCCATACTTCTCAAGATTTCAAACCTCAGTCAGAGGTTCGTTAATATCAGTTATGCCCTAGACACTGTTCTAGGCACTGGGAATACAGTTGTGAACCAAATGAATAAATAGTTTCTGTCACCAGAGGACTCACATTCTAGTGAGAGGATGTGTCGGCTCTTGACTCCTGTGACTTAATCACTCTCCGGCTTTGCACGAGACCCAAGACACATTTTAGTCTGTATCTTTTTCCTAAATTTCAGTCCTTCATTTCCAATTCATGGACATTTCTCACAAAATGTCATTTGAAAGTCAACATAGCTGAAACCAACCCTTATAAACCCAGCTTCTTTTCTGGACTCCTTTATTTGGTGGTCCCACTCCTCACTCACCTGCTCCTCAAAAATCACTCTATTTAATTCCATCCTCTCTCAAGCACTACCCGCATCACCACTTTCAATTAGTCATCAAGTCCCAGAGACTTTTCCTTAAACAACAGTGTCTTACCAATTTTATTATTATTTTTTTGGCCGCACCCTGTGGCTTACAGGATCTTAGTTCCCCGACCGGGGATGGAACCCGGGCCCTAGGCAATGAAAGCACCGAGTCCTAACCACTGGACCGCCAGGGAATTCCCTCACCAATCTCATGCTTAAAAAAATATTTATTTGGCTGCGCTGGGTCCTAGTTGCGGCACGCGGGATCCTCGTTGCGGCATGCGGGATCCTTAGCTGCTGCACGGGGTCTTTAGTTGCGGCATGCCAGGTCTTAGTTGAGGCATGTGGACTCTTAGTGGCAACATGCGAACTCTTAGTTGTGGGCACGCACGTGGGATCTAGCTCCCTGACCAGGGATCGAACCTGGGCCCCCTGCATTGGGAGCTCCGAGTCTTAACCACTGGACCACCAGGGAAGTCCCGCCAACCTCATTTAAAAAAAAAATTTTTTTTTTCAACCTCATTTTTAAAAAACATTCTCCACCCACCTAAGCTAAGCTGCTGGTATCACCTCATGTCTAGTTATTTAACGTTTATAAAACACCTGGATTCTAAGAATAGCTTCCTAACTGATCCCCTATTGGACGACACTTCTTAAAACTCACTCACTCATCTACTCTAAACCTTATCTCAAGTCCAAAAGTCTCTGAACTGGATTCAAGGTGTTTTTTTGTTTGCTTGGTTGTTTTTAACAATCTGGCTCATTTCGTCCCTCATAATGTTTTCTGGTGTCCTTGCCTTAACTGTGCTGAGTTATCTGTTCCAGCTCGATTTCCTCCTCTCCCTCACCCTGTAGTCAGTCCTCCAACGTTCTTACTGCCTCAGTTCTGTCTCTAGGTTTGATGCCTAGGTTTTAGGCTTTCCACCCATCACCTCATCTCATCTCTTGGGTCATAGTTTAAACCCGTTTCTCTGGTCAAGTTGGAGAGACAAGTAATTTGAATCGCTCCAGTAGCCTTAAAACCTGTTCCTCAAAATAATCTCTTCAGGTGGTGCTGGCAGGCAGTGTTCCTGAGACCTACCTCATTCCTTGGTTTTGGCTCCTGAACAATCAGGTGGCAGACATTGTCCTTCCTCACATCGTATGGAAGTTTTGTCTTTTTGGCAATGGTGACATCCAGACTTCTCTCAGTTGCTAGCTTGGAACCCATGAGCTTACTTATTAGTGTAAGGTAGGTGCTGCAGGGACAAAATAGGCCTGAAATGTAATTGATATAACAGCTCACAAACACAGATGTTTATTTCTTGCTCATGTAACATGGGAAGATGGCTGGTAGGAAGACGATCTCCAAGCAGTGGTTCAAGAACCTAGGCTCCTTTCGTCCTGCGCTCCACCATCCCCTTGGGCACTCGTAATCAGCTAATGGACGGGGAAAGAGATGGTGAAGGAAGCATTTGGCCTAGAAATGACATGTATACTTCCCCTCAAATTCCAGGTGGCTAGAACTCAGTCACATAGCCACGAACATTTGCAAGAGAGGCTGAAAACGTAGTCTAGTGTGTGTTGAGGAAGAGGAGAACAAAGATTTTGTTAAATAGCTTACATTCTCCCTAAGAGAGACAACCTCAAGTTCCACCCAGTTACTGCAGCCCTTTCGAAGTTCCATATTTCTGGTGATGCGCTCTCCTTTCCATCAAATCCAGTGATCTGGAAATTTAAAGACAAGTTACCCACCCCCAACTTCCACCAAATATACAATGTGGAGCTGGAAGTGGATAACTGCAATTAAAATTCTCATTTGAAAAGGGGAACAATGAGAAACATACAGCAGTCACTGATTCATAGCAGTGAAAACACCTACTTCCCTCCTAGTAGAGGAGTTTTGATTTGCTCTGGGCTTCTTCTCTAAGAGGAACTCCCTCATCCATAATTCTCAGTGGTTCCCTGCTTTGACTTCTGGGAAGGTTTTCCTTTTCCCTCTTATGCTATGGTTTCATTGGAAGTAGGCATTGAGAATTATTTCCTTCTTGGGGGTTATACAGCTTTCATAGCTTGCTTCATGAGCATGCAAGTTTACCTTTTCTTTGAAATGAGGCATCGCTTTGAAAATTTTGATCTTTGCCACATGGTTGAGTCCTTTTGTTTTCTTGTGCAGATTTAATGGGTCTTTTTAACTCAAGACCCATTTTAGTCTAATCTTAACATTTGGGGTTCAGAAGCAGCAGACTTTTCAAACCCCTAAGGGACTTTATCTCCGGGCCCTCTCCATTCCCTTCAGTCTCTGCTGGAAGACCATTTGTTTATAGCCTGAGTTGACTGCTTTCTTGTAATATCTTTTAACAAAAAAAACTCAAATACACTGTTACTCTGGCTTTTCTGTCCAATCCCCCTAAACTACAGGTTCAGTAGTCACACAGACCCCCTTCCAATTAAAACTCATATTGCCACTGCATAATATGAATTACAGTTTTTCAGCCTGCTGTATCTATTTCCTCTCTGCTGGCTGCTTGGCTGCTAAACCAATGTACCATATTGAAGGTTTTCATCCTCACAGAACACCCACTGTAAGGTCCCAATATTTGTTTTAGTTTCAATTGTTTGCAGTAACAAATGAGTCTGAAATGTGCGTGGCTCAAATACAATAGAAGTTTTTCTTCTCATTTATGTTAACGTTCCAAGGCAAATATATCTGGCTGTCTCATTTCTGTGATGTGACTCAGTGACCCAGGATCTTTCCAACTCATGGTTCTGCCATTCCCTCGGCTTTCATTTTCCTCTGCTTCCAGCCAGTGGAAAGGGAAAGAAGGCATGGAGAGCACGAAATTGTTTCTTAAAAAGCCTCCTCGAAATTGGTGCACATCACCCTCTGCTCATATTCCATTGGTTGAGCTCAGTCACACGGCCATACCTAATTTCAAGGGAGGCCAAGAAAAAGTAAGCTAGCCATATGACCAAGAAGAAGAGAAAACATGAATTTCGGTAGAGTGGGCATATTAAAAGTATTAAAAGTACTGTTTGGAAAGTTTTCCCTTAGATATATCTCCTTACGTCAACTGAGAATATGCTCTCATTTTTTTCCTTTTACTAATTGAGTTTGTGAGATCCTTCTAAAATCTGTTCCCATTTATTTGGCATTTACTTATGTAGAAGCCTTTAGTGTATTATACTATTATTATTTTTTCTAATATATGCATTAATTTTTTTTATTGGAGTAAAATTGCTTTACAATGTTGTGCTAGTTTCTGCTGTACAATGAAGTGAATCAGCTATATGTCTACATATATCCCCTCCCTCTGGGCCCCCCTCCTCCCCTCCTCCCCCCACATCTAGGTCGTCACAGAGCACCAAGCTGAGCTCCCTGTGCTATACAGCAGGTTCCCACTAGCTATTTTACACATGGTGTGTTTATGTCAAACCTAATCTCCCTGTTCGTCCCACCCTCCCCTTCCTGCCATGTCCACGTCCGTTCTCCACCTCTACGTCTCTATTCCTGCCCTACAAATAGGTATATTTCATTATAAAGTACTATTCAAACAAAATACTTCACATATTTTACTGAGACCTTTTATTTTTGAATTGGAAATGACTTTATTTTCAAATGGGAAACATCATGGAATATTTTGATAATCTATGGAAAGAAAAAAATTGACTTAAATATTACTTTGTATATTGAAGATCAAAGGAGTTATAGTCAATTTACAATTAAAACTTAATCTTAAGTATGTAACATGGTATGCTGAATAACTAAATCTCTCTGTAACAATAAAAAATGATAATTTATTGATTTGCTTGTTGTAATACAGATGTGCCTATTTTCTGCTGGAATTTCATTTTATATCAATTGTAATTCTATGAAAGACAAGCCATGACCCAGATGAATATGACTTTTTTTGCAGTAAACTCATAAGGAAGTCTATTATTCTTCCTTCTTCAACCTTGAATGTCTTAATAATGGAAGCCCAACATGGGGGAAGGGGGGAATGCAGCAGCACGTACTGGGAAGGGATTCAAATTCTGTAAACTTAGTTGGAGATTAAATTATGAGTCCATTTATTTTAAGCAGAAGTGTTTCATGTTTTCCTTGTGTTTAAGTAACGATGACTCACATAAAAAGAAAAAACCTAAACCAGACCAATTGGGCACTGGTGTTCTACTCTTTAAAAAATTAACTTACAAGGCTTCTGGCTAATTTATGGAACTAAGGATTCAAGGACAATCAGAGGTTAATGTAGCAACTTTAATTTCTGTCAATTTTAGAGCACTAAAAGTTTAAATTCTTTTTAAATAGTACTTGTTAAGTCTGGTCTTATAAATCTTTGTTGCTGGAAATAAAATGGACAAGGGAATGAAATATGAAAAACATCTAAATTCAAGGTCTTTGGGAAACATACAATAACTACCTAATGTAAAAAGAATTAAAAATCAACAAACTACTCTTGCCAAATAGAAAATGATTTTGTTAAACAGAATGACAATACTCATATGAATTATGACAAGTTCACATTAAATGAAAGAGCAGGCTAGGTAACAGTGTATATGTGTGCATACTGCAGCTAAAGATACTATGATCACTTTAAAGCTACTTAGTTTTATTCCTGATTTGAAAACTTTAAAGGAGATTATTTTAAAATGTTTAAACTTGTTTGTAGTCTATTTTCTTTGCATGTCAGATTTGACTTAGAATTAAAGAAAATAATATGACCCAAACATTTTGATAGCAATATTTTATAGCACATTTAAATAAGATTCCTTTCAAACTCAAGATCTGAATAACATCTACATATATCCACTTGATATCTGCTTATGGAACTGACATTATTTTATTTTGTGTTAACAGTCACAGTAACACTTATTTGTCGATAAGAATTCAGGCTGATTTTTGTGTATCATCATCAGAGAAGTTAGATGCTTACCCATTCCAAATGAGCACTAAAATGTAAAGAGATTTCTTACAGAAAGGTGAAGAAAAGTAACTTGTAACCCACACAAAAATTTATTCTCTGGAAAATTAAACTGCCATTAAAATCTCCTTGGATTAATAATTTTAACAGTTTTTACATTGTTTACACAGAGGTCAGCAATTTCTTTAAGTAATACAATTATACAAAAGGAAAAAGGCACCGAGACAATCGGTGTATAGATAGTAGAAAAGTTGATATGAGAAAAAAATGCAACATACAGCACATTTTCAATTACATGAAAACGGTTAGATATATGCTCATTTTATAAAATGGGTTGTTTCACACACACATCTGTTTATATTTTTAATCAAAAATGCAAATTAATATGTGACAATAATACAACACTGTTGATAACCATACAGACGCTATATTAGTAAGATCCATTAATGGTATAGAATCACTAGAAAATATTTGGAGACAATTTAAGACCAAAGGAAATGTTAATCAGCAGTGCATTTCTTCAGGTTGTTTAATAGAGTATTTTGCTCATAGAGCATTTAAACTTCATCACGCTGTTATATACATTATTAGAAAAATAAGTAAGAAAGCTCTGTAGAAACTATACTATTAAGCTTCTTGCCTCAAAAAGAAAGAAAGAAAGAAAGAGAGAAAGAAAGAAAGAGGAAGGAAGAAGGAAAGAAGAAAATAAGGGAATACTGAATAAAAGATTCCACTAATTGAGTTTTCCATAAAAATTACATTATTTTGACAAATAAAACACAATGTAAGAGTACTGAGCAGTGATGACCATCATGAGTTTTAGAAAAAGAATAGATGCCAACATTTATCAAGACCCTTAAAGCCCATAAATAACTGTTTTTCATCAAGACTAATTGAACTGAAAAGTAATATTGATACATTTTCTTATTTCAAAATTCTAGTAAAAATCCAGCCAAAGTTTGGCTATCCTCTCTATGACAGCTTTAAAGATTCCTCAAAATTGTTGCCACTATATTATTTTCACCACAAAAAGAAAACTCATCTCAATAAAATTATGTAGAAACATTATAAATTAATTTTGTAATGCAAGCTACTACTGGAAATTTTCTCTTAGTAAATTTAAAGTAATATTTATAATTGCAAAATACTGTTGGAAATGTCACCATTATTTCCTAGCTGTGTTTCAAATGACTGTTTAAATATACTTAAATACTAAGAGAGCCAATTTATATGTAAAAAGCTACCCTGGTCTCCCCTCACAAAACAAATGTGACATAATTATAGAATGTTGTAAATATTCTCAATATTTATGCAAACAGACTGCCCCAACAAAAACAAGCACCCTCCCTGCCCAAAGCCTTCCAATGACACTATCTACTTCAGTTTTCCTTTTTTATTATGAAAGTGCTCAGTTAAGTCAACATTAACAATTTTAAAACCAGGAATTTAGAAAAGGCTTTCTCACAAAATTTAAAATAAAAAGAATGTTCAAGCTAGAGGAGGAAGAGAGAAGACCAAAAGGAGAGAATTTACGATATAATGACCTAAAATCTCATTTCCAAGAAGTTGGCTTCCACTCCATTACGACTGAAATCATATTGAGGTCTTAACGGGGTCTTCTTATACCAGGGTGCTAAGATATTGATCCTTTACACTTTAGGGGTCTTTTCTTCTACTGGTGCTTATGTATTACTTTCATCAACATTAATGGGGGTTATGAACAGGAATCACTGGTAAGGACCAACACTGAGGGTATAAAAGGTTTGGTTGTTACCGAAAATAATACCATCTGGAGGAGGTGAGCACACTCAGAAATTGACAAATGAAGTGCTGGCAAGAGGCTCACAGCCTTCAACCAGACGTAAAAGCCAAGAGAGACAATAAATCTCAGAGATAAGGGAAAAATCCCTATTTTCTCATTGAATACAATAGTCATATTTAATATTAGCTGCTTAGATTTATGGAAATAAGCATTCTAGCAATGCCTGAATATATAAACAAATTTCAGATAATTATTTTTTCAGTGTATAATAGAGTATTATATTTCATCTGTTGGGTATTCATTTTAATCACAAAAAGCGTCAGGTGAGAGATCACATGTTAAAGGAAGAAACAGAAAGGTGTTGTTAGGTTTTTTCTTTTAAAAATAGTCTTGAATATTTAAAAGACAAACTCAAATATCAAACAGTCATCAGAATAATAAAAAAAGAGTGAAAAAGGGCCCTGAAATAATAGGACAATTTGAGATGCAGACTGTCAAAATGACATTGAAATAACGTCAAACATCCTGCAAAACTATTGCCACATCAGTGACTTTGTTCTCATAATTAATTATTTAGAAATTTTTATGTACTAAGGGGTTGAAATTCTACAATAAAATTATGCCAAATTTTTGTTAGATTAATAATCAAATTTCCTTCTCTGCTCCCAACCCATACAGCATGATATTAGGGAACTTCACACTATCCAAGATTAGGTGCACAGCAACAATAGCAACCATCACAAGAGATACAACAAACTTAATGACTAAAGAGTGTCATGCTTTGCTCTGTCTCTAGTCTCTGAGAAAACCTATCCAGTCCTCTCTACTGTCCAGCACATGTGATTAAAGTGAAAAAAGTCAGGGCATCACTTTTTGTTAGGAATTATGCAGCTGTGATGAACTCAGGTATCCAGTGTGAATGTACATGAATAGGACTGGGGAAAAAAGTCTGGGAGGAAGAAAGAAGGAACATTTTAAGCAAGATACATACTTGTCTATTAGGGAGAAAATAAAGCAAGATTCTTACATTCCTTTTTGATAATGGACTAATAATTCAAGTTTATCAAACTCTTTCACGTTAAGATTATGTTAACCAGATTTCAAGCTATAACCGGACCAAACACAATGATACAGCAGCAGTCACAAAACAGCCTAATTCCATACCATATTATTTCAAAATTCAAATAACCTCATTTTTCAGTGGGTTAATCACAGATATTTGTTGGGAAAAATACTTTCAAAATGTAAAATACATTCATGCAAAATATTACACCAGAGAAGGAGGTATGCCTATATTATAAATGAGGGAAAATAGAAACTCAGATGAACCTATATATGGCATTTATTTTTAGAGAAAGAAGAGGACTTGAGGCTGCTGTATTAACTTGTTATTTGAAATAAAAGACCCTAAGAAAGAGCCAAGCAATCAAGGAAATAGAGATCAGAGCAGAAGTGATAGAAACATTGCTGTTTCTAGTGAAGAATCCAGGAATGAGTTCAGGAATGAGGTTCATCTGATGAGTGTAATGACAATGAAGCCATTCAGGATGATGATAAAAGACAAGAAAGCTTACTATACACAAGAATGAAAAATGCCACCACCTATGGCTGCCACTATACATTTACTTAAAGGTCAGCCTTATTTCATTTAGAATATTGACAGATGTACTAGGTAAACACCTTCCTCAGACTCTCTCTTTGCCTTGTGTCTATCATTGTAAAGACAGTTTGGAAGGAAATATTTGAAAATAATCCAAAGTAATTTTCAGGAATCATAAAACTAACATAATAGAATTTATTTATTATACCATGAAACACTTTGAAAAAGTTATCTTGAATGTGAATGCACAGGAACTCATAATTAAATATCACTTTTAATTTCTCATTAAATATCTTTCTCTTTAAGGCAGCACACACACATACACAAAAATCAACAGCACTAATCCTAGTCTTAATCTTGCTCTTCTTTATCACTATCACACTTCAAGAACTAATCTATGGTTAGACAGCTGCCAATAATTCTATATAATGAGCTCAATATTCTATACCAGTGCATCACAGACAGAATTTCCTGGGGAGCTTAATAAAATGTAGATTCTTGGGCTCCACTCCAGACCAAATGAAATAGAATCTCTGGAGGTGGGGCTTTAGAATACAAATTAAGCTCTCAAAATAATTCTTAAACACACTATAGTTTGGGAACCACTGTTTTAAATTTTGCCCTTGGAGAGAATAAGTTCCTTGATGGGAGTCTAATCTGTATTTATTCTCTAAGACCCAACCCAGGGGTTATTTTCTCCCGGAAGATTTTTCTGAACTCCACGTTGTACTCCTGTGCTAAAGTTATATCATTCTGTGGCTATCCCCACCTTAGCATGCAAGCTCCATTAGGGCAAAGACTTTGTCTACCCAATTTGTTATCTCTGCATTTGTAGCACTTAGAAAAATACCTGGTACATAGTAGGTACTAATGAAGACATAAATAAATCCATGCATAAGATAAGATTCATAAATATTGAGACACATAACAGTATTATTGATTTCCTCCGCAGGGGATTTAGTTTATTCAATATTTATAGTGTGCCTACTATGAACAAGGGGCACATAAAGATAACAAGACAGAGGATTAAGTACTACCAAGGGGAGAGACATATGTAATAAAATTAGCTGTAATCCAGTTAAACCTTAAGAAAGGGTAGAGAAGCAACTTAAATTGCAATCAGAGTGCAGAGGAAGACAAAAGTCTTTCCTTTCACCACTGGTATTGGCAGGATACGTGCTCATGGACACAGGCTATCCACTTCGTAGGGTAGAAAGGGGATCAGGTACAATTAAAATATTTTGGATTCCCAACAGTGGACAAGGAACAGAACAAATTGGTTAGTACACTTTCAGAATATAATTAAGTATAGGGTAAACTGGCAGAGTAAATTAATCCCCAAGTCTTTGAAAATGTAAGTCATCTACAAAGTATGACACAAAAGTACCATTTGTGTCCCAAGAAGAAAAAAAAACCCTCTGATCTTCTTTTCTTCTTTGCCTTGTATTTCTCTTTCCCAAGCTCTGTTTTTTCCTTCTCTTTTTCTAGTTCTGCCATCCAATTAAAGTGGGTGGGATTACTGATGAATATAATGTCCTATTTTTTCTTGCAACTAGTAAAGAGGGATGCAATTGCAATATGTATAATATAGGTTTTAGAGTAATTTATATGTGGGCTCTAATCCCAGTTCTATTATTTACTTACTGGATGACCTTAGGCAAGTCTGTTTAACCTCTATCCTGCAGTTTCTTCATCTATAAAATGTTGATAATACTACTTACCTCATACCACTGTTGTGAGAATCAAAATAATAAATTATTGTGCTAGATCTTACTAAATTATAGCAGTTACCATCATCATTATTAGACATTTTGGTGGATACAGATGATGTTTTAAAGTGAATTTAAGAAAAATGCTCCATAGTATGTTTAACCTTGTGCTCAGTATTGAGTTTGGCTGGTGATGATGATACTGATGGCCACCTCCAGTGTAGGTCATGGCTGAACTGGGGACAGTAAAAAGGAAAAAAATGTGAAAACTTCTGAATAATAGCTATCAATGAGAAAAATCTCTATGAGTAGACTATCTAGTCTGTGTAGGCAAATGGCAATTTCATGAAAGTGAATTTGTGTTATCGCTATTAACAGCTGGATAGAGACCTTGAAAAATTTGTTGGTGGCTACTGTTCTAGTTTCATCTAAAATTTACACTTTCAAATAGCCTATCTCTCAGTTCACTTGAAAAACTATGATATCATTTGATCTCTAGCTTCATCTTAAAGAACACCCTCAGTTCTATGAACTCTTGCCCCACTGGTGCTACCTTCCTTTTGCAAGCATTGATTATGCTTCTGATTCACTAGATAAGTGATAATGATGATGGTATCAAGAAAATGATTTAACATATAGCCCTGGGCTTCTGAACTAGACTAGATGGAAGTGCCCTACCAGGCCCTACACTTAAACATGTATGTATTAATAAGGGTAGTTTAGATATTTTCTCACTGGTTTTTCTTTTTTAAAAATTGTGATTCAGTTTATTATTTTTGTCACTAAATACAACATTATTGAGAATTCACTGAATGCACAGTAAGAAAATACGCAAAGAGATTTCACACAAAATGCGAGTAGTACAGAAGACATAAGATTACGGAAGAAAACTTCTTAAAGGTAAGAGGATATACTAAACAAATTCTTTTCTGATTTAAAACACACTTTGCTTCCTGGGCAGTAACAAACAACTACATGTTGCAGCTCATTTGGGAGACAAATAAAGCTTGTAATTCCATGCTCAGGAGCTCCCATGAATGCCAGTCAGTCGCTGTATTTGGACTATCTCATTTTATTATAAAACTTAGGGGATTTTAAGAGAACAATAAGAAAGTGGGTTGTCTTTCTCAAGTTTCTCAGACAACACCTGCTGCCCACCAGTGGGCCCCTATTTGCTTTAATTGCTAAGATACAAGATTTTGCCTTTAAGCTTTCATGCAAATCCAAGCACACAAAAGAGCAGTAGTACGGTCTCGTACATTAGATTCAGTAGAGTGAGTGGGTCTCTTGAGCCCTATTTAATCTTTTTCTAAAATAATAGACAAATTTGGGGGAGTAATTACTCTAAGCTGTGTCAATCCAAAGGATAAAAAGATATATATTTTGCTGTGTGTGGAGGAGAATGGCAGCAAATAGCACCCAAAACCAAATATAATTTCTAGTAAACATACGGAGGAGAAAAATAATCCATAAACTTGATAAATGCTTTTCTATTTAGTTATCTGAGAAAGCCAGGGCACCTTCACCTATACAAATACATATGTACAAATACATATAAATACATATATATATGTATATACACACACACACACATATACATATTGTATATATATGTTGTGTGTATAGGCATGTGTGTGTGTGTATACAGATACACATACATACACTTCATAATCTTTGAGGACTTGGCAGCTGGGGTGGAGGTAGGGTCTTTCTTGAAATATTTAAAAATTGTTGATTAAATTTTAGGCCATACCGGATTTGATATACTCAGACCAGATAAACCTCTAAGGATATATCCAAGCACACACACACAATTCTGGGCATAGTCTGAAGAAAGACAGATTTAACAAACAACATTTAGTTAGTGTTCTTTTCCTTGCTGTAGGAGAAAGCACCAAGCTGGTCTCATATGTATTTGATTAGGCTTTGTTACAGCTACAGGTAAGACTGATAACTCTTTATTATTAGGACGATCCCAGTTGTTAGCAATGCAGTTAGTTGTTTCAAAGCCAGAAAAGATACTTGCAGCATCAAATGCCTAAATCCAATTTCTCAGTAAAATCTACAGCCCCCCTTCCAATCTCTTTCCATAACTGTTGCTAAAAATACTTTCATGAGATATTTTGTCATTTGATTCATGTTTTAACTTTATAAACTAACTCATTTATAAAACCCTGGAAAATGCTCATTAATGCAATAATAAAAGAATAGATTTTTCCCTTTAATGCAACTCTCTAACACACATTCTTAAACCCCATGTCACCTGATATAGCATTTGTATTTTATCATATAACTCATGTGTATGAATGCATAGAGCTGCCATTTTTTAAACTAAAAAATATTAGTAGTTCACTGTCTTTTTGGATTTCTTTTAAGGCCTTTCAGTACAGCCAGGCTGAAGTAATATTATCTATGCATGGTTTTGTTATTATGGTAATAACAAGTTCTAGCTTATAATAATACATAGTACTTAGTTGGGACTAGGAACAATGATATACCGCTGTTTAGTAATTGGTAAATAGTATGTTTCTAATTTAACTAGAAATTAGAAAGAGAAAAAAAATTTTTCATATATACAAAACATAGTCTATTTAATAAAGTATATGCATAAAATTATATATTGAATAAGAAGCAAAATTAAAAAGAAAACAGCTTATAATATTCCTGGTAATCAGAGTTCCTAAATACAAAAACAACAAATGCCTTGCCATTTAAAAAAAATTAGCACATTATACAACTTTTACATATTTCAGAGGAAATAAAGATCTTGTGACACTGTTCTGAGGAATCTAATCTTCACATTTATAAAAATTGAAGGCCTAATTTTGCAAATACAACTTTCAAGCTGTATGAGCAAATTTAACTTACATGGAAGGCACAGGATGACATCACGTTGAAGAACGTACCTGTAAATTTCATAAAATCTAGTCACAAGTCACTAGAAACTTCTTAAGGAATCTCAGAACTGTTTTTAACATGATGTTCTGATTCAAACTTAGAACTGGAGAGTCTTTAGATCATAAATACAAATTGAAGTAAGAGTGAAGAGAACTGTTTCTTATTTGAATGCTACCTGCTTTATGCAGTGTTGGTTCCTAAATACTCAGAGCAGATGATTAAAATTTTCTTTAACTTGAATTGTTTTCAATTTTCAACAGCTTATTCACTATATTTTTTTAGTTTGTAAAAAATGTATTTTCACATTACTACAATTTTAAAGAGTCAACCATTGAAAGAGATTTTAAAGTGAAGTCCTGCTCTATTAGCTTCCTACATTGGAATACAAGAATACAGGAAGTGCTTTCAACAGAAAGTTACATGGTCTACAGTACAACCTGTCTAGAAGACTTGCAAGGGACCAGTACAGTAACTTGGTCTCTTTGGATCAGGCAAAATCAGAGGCAATTGAAGAAGTGAGCTTTTCTTAAAATAACACATAAAAAACATTCCCTTATGAAAATGAATACTCGCTTGCACTTAGATTTAGTGTTATTGAGAAGAACTGAGGCACAACAAAACTAAGTGCACAAAGGGAAAATATCTGAAATAAAATGATTTTCAATGTGATTGAAACCTTTCACCGTTAGATCTGACAACGCTGGAGAATGACTTGCTCATATTAAAGAACATTACGAACACCAGGGATGAGCCAGTCAAAATATGTCTTGTGTATAATATGTAGGGTGACCTAAAAGGGTGCTGCAGCTAAAAATTCTGATTTTCAAAATCATTTATAATTTTGATTTTTCATAAAATTATTGGCTCTTTTGCTAAAGTAAAATTAACTTCAAACCAAAAGGATGCTCTTAAAGCTCTGGAGGATTGTCAGTTTAAGAAAGATGAAAGTTTCTCATTTTCTCAAACAAGCTCTACTAGAGACACTTCTTTTCTTCATTTATGTCAGTATTAGATGTTCTCTCCACAGAATTTAAAGCATTTGGGTAGAATGTTAAAGATGATTCTTCAAAGAATAGGTGACTAGGTAAGAAGAGTAATGTTGTACTCAGAAATGATGCTGCCTTGAACTGCAATTGCTCATTAATCCTAGTCATCACGACTCTAGCAATGCGTGCCATCTACATACTTGCTGTCCTTTCGACTCTTTCATTTCAGTCCAGTGATTGAGTTCCTCTTCTCCAGAGCTGTTCAGACCTAAAGAAATCCAGCCTATCATCTCTTTTCTTTTCATGCTGCGTTTGTTATACACAGACAGTATGAGTGTCACATCAGAGAGTTGAAATAGGGCTACTTGAAAAACAAAAGTTTCCTTGTATACTGGATTTGGCTGCCCTCTGCGGATGGATGTCTTGCATTTGGACATCTCGTGACCCATGGAATTCAGTAGAGTTAATTTAACATATGTATCTACAGAAAAAAACAACATACCACAAATATCATTTGAAACAAACTCAAAACGTCTTTCTTGTAACACTTGCTGAGAAGATTAAGTGTTTATACTTTATAAGGATATGGTGTATACCATGTTTAGTAGAAATCCAATAATTCCATTTTGATTAAATGATAAAATGTGACAAGTACAGAGAATGCTAAGTAGGCATAAAATCTTTTGGGGGTAATAATATCTTAACCTCACTATTTCTACATTATAGTTAGAATTTAAAGGTATACCTCATAATCCTTCCTCCACCCTCCCACCCCCATCCTTGACCTCCCACTACCCGCCCTTCCCATGCCCACCCCCATTTAGCTTCACTAAGCAGGACATCATAGCATTAATAAACACTTAGCAAGCTCAATTAGCCACAACACTGTAAAGCATTCCACTGTGCTTTCAGAGTGTAAGAATAAACAAACGAATAGAAATGAAGGCAAATGGTAAGGAGGAAAAGAGAAAGACAAGAATGCAAAGATGACATCAAAACAGCTTAGGATGAAATGTCAAAAAAATCTCTGCATGGATGTGGTTTTTAAATATATTTTTAAAACATTTAAGGGCCAAAATGAAGCCAAATGCACTAAGGGCTCAAAGTTTAGCAAATCAAGTAAAACTTTCTCCTTGTTTCATGCAAGAATACATTTAATGTGCTTTTTGGATAGTTAAATGCTACAGGATTCCTTTTTGGCACAATTTAATGTGAAATTTTAGGTATGGTATCTTAACTATTTTCATGAATTATAAAAAAAAAAATTGATGTGATGTTTAGTGTACCAAGTGAAACATAACAGTTCATTACCTGGTTACTTGGGAGATAAACCCTCTTTTCAAACAACTGTGTTTTCAAGTTCTTTAGACTCATGCAAATTATCTTCAGCATGTAGATCCATCATGTGTACTTCATATCAAAATTTCAATTAATTTTAATGAAAATTGCAATATTTCTCATGAAATATCTATTTCTATTTATGAATCAAAATATAATGAATGAAAAAATAAACCTTTAATTTAAAAAGTTTTGCTAGTTTTATAGATACTCTGAATACCATCATCCATAATCAGAGATAAATTCTAAGTTAGTTTTATTTAAAGTACCACAGATAATAAATGTGCATTTTTTTTGGAAATCAACATGGTGGACAGCTTCACTGCTGGCAAGTTTTAGGGTATTTTGTTTTTGCATGAAAAGACAACATCCAATTAGCCTCTACAGGAACTCACCTCGGATTATATAAACCTGTCCACCTATCAAGTGTTTTAGACAACAGAACAGTCCATCTGACAACAGGGGGTGGAAAGCAGTAAAAGAAATAATGACCAGATGTCAATTGTTGGGTGAAAGAGGGTCAAAGGTTAGAATTAAAGAGGAAACACTGTTCACTGGAGTGGAAGAACACAAAACTTTAGCATTTTAATTCAGGTAGAGGGTTGAAAAAAGGGTATGTTGGGTAAATTTCATGGAATGAGAATATTTAAGGTCATTGTGTAATCTTAAACAAAAATTACACTGTTTTAAAGGGGGACACCTTTATAATGATATTTTCTTGGTCTAAAGCACATTGAACATAGAATCATGCAAATTATCGGACCATAAAAGACTGAATAAAAGTCATTAAAGGATCATTATTATTATTATTTTTCTAAATTGTTAAGTTTATCCATGCAATATTTAACATTTCAAACACTTTTTTGTACTCCCAATGTAATATAAAATTAAGTTATACAAAATAAAATAGAACTACCAAAATTTTTGTTCTTGAATGTTACCACTGTTCCTTTGTGATAAAAATTGGATTAGTCAGTCTATAACATAGTTCAAAGTTTAGAACCTAGGTATATATGAAGGGTCACAATCTTATGTACAATAGACAAACTGATAAAACTGTCATATTTTACTTTATAAATACTCTACTTCATATAATTAGTTTTAATGTTGACTTATATTTACCTACTAGTTACTTCCCAGCTAATACCATGAACTGTCTTACTACTGAAGATCTAATTCTAAAATAATGGAAATTGCTAAAACCTATTCTTTAACCTGATAGATTTACTCTATGTTGTGGATGCAAATCTCTCTTAACTTGTTTATTGTCCATCCCTACCTCCACCCACCCCCTGCTTCATTTTAGTTCTGATTAGTGTTTCTCTGTTTCTATCAGAGTGGGTTCAGCAAGGACAGAAAGGCAAATCTGTCACTTCATTCTGCTGCTTTCTAGCATTTCAAGTTAAAGATTTGTCAAAAAATTAAACTATTAGCTAAAGCAGGAATTGCAAACTGACAGCTTGTGGCTAAATGTAACCCCAAATAATAGACCGTGTTCAAAAATTTTGAATCTGAATGTCTTAAGGCAGGGTGTGCACCCCTGCATTTATCACAGGCCTCTCCATGCTCCTTCTCTTTCATCTACAAATTCTGCTCATTTAAGTTACTTCCCAGGCCATTTGAGTTTGCATTCCTAGTGTGGATTAATGAAGATAACCAAGTCACACTTCCAAAGCTCTTTACTCTAGTAATTGCTTTTTTCCACCCTCTGAATGTTTCCTTCTGAAAGGAAAAAGGGGACAATAATAATTCCATCCTTTTTATGTGCCTTTATCCGATTTGAGTATTACAGTTACCCTGTGAGAAACACAACCTTAATTTTACATATAAGGAAACAGCCTTAGGGAAGTTAGGTCACTCATCCAAGGGTAGAAATATAAATCTAATTTTGGCCTTCTGACGTTTAATGAAGGGACAGATACATTGCATGATGTATGTAAGAAGTGAGGTTTCCAGTACTACTGAGGGCACACTAAATATATTTTTATGAGTTTTCACTTTGATTGAAAAAATAATTTTTAGGATATTTAGAAGTAAAGTTAATTCAAGGGTGGAAAAAGTTTCCCCTCCAACAATTATTTGATACTTGGAGTGAAATATTGCTTCAAGCAAGGCTGTGAGAAATTGTTAAACAAATTTAAGGTTGCCATTATTACTCAAGATTTCCTTTCAAATTTTGAGTTTAGGCCGTTATTAACAGCTTTAATTTTAGAGAAATATAAAGAGGCTGCTACTTTCCCAGTTTATTCCTACAGATAACAATAAACAATTTTGGAGGTATACTGCGTGACAATTTCTCTGTGCATAACCTATCCCCAGCCTCCTGAGCTGGGAGAGAGATAAGGAGAGAGAAGAGTGAGAGGTATATAGACAGGGCAGAGGTATCTATACCATCTACCTTTCCTTTCCTAGCATCGAGCATAAATACCAAACTATTCCTTATTCTGTTTGTCCTGGTAAAAGCAAAGTACATTCCATTTAAGAAAAGATTCTGCTGGCAGTACTGATTTATAATTTTAAAGGAGGAAAAATGTGAAGAAACAGTTTTTTCTTAAATTGTTAAGGGAGAAAAGAAGGAAAAATATAGAAGTATACACATTAGTTCATAGTACTGCATGCAGACAGGAAACAAGACATCGATCTTCAGTTAAAAACAACAGCTATAAGCATTCCTCATCATATTTGTGGAATGTTACTACCTTTAAAGAAAAACCTGTAACTTTTTCTGGCATTAGAAGATAATGGCTATGATAGGGCTAATTCATTCTGCAGACGCTGAAAAAGTTAAAGTCTTGTCACCTTACAATTAATATTTTGAATTTCAGATCTTTCTACTTCTCAAATGGCTGGAAATAGAAAACATGAAACAGATTAGCTGATGATTACACCATCATTGATTGGTTAAGACTAAATGATAGGATTGAAGCCCCTACACTGAGAGTCTCGTAAGTACAGAAAACACTAGAATTAAGAAAAATATTTTTCACTCACTGGGTGGTCTGTTCGCTGCCAAGTTTTTGAAGTGGCTGCCTTTTATCACTTCTGCTGATAGTCTTCCAGTTGTGGCATTATAAAGCAGGCCAATGAGAATTTCTGGAACCAAGTCATGTTCAAGAGACTGACAGGAGGATGTACTTTCACTACAGGAGACTTCTGACACGCTCATTTGGGAGTCACAGCCCTGCAATCAAAAATGAAATCTTTATAGTATTTTGTAAAAAAAGATATATTAATAGATATATTGGTAATGCCCTGTTTATTGGAATTAGGTAGATAAGTCATGATAAAAACAAGAGTTGTAACCAAAATTCCCAAAACACTAGATTAGAAATGTTCTTAGCATATTTTAGTTCCTGGATCTCTTTTCATTATACAGCAGTCAAAGGAATGACAGGAGATGAGAAGGTCTCATAAATTCTTGCATGTTTGGATACAAATCAGAGAAGATAAATTTCTTAAACTCATAGGTGTCAATGAACTCTTTCCTGAATGTAAAAAATTGTTTAAAGATGTATTGACCTTAAAAGACCGACACAGATTCAGACTCAATTACATTAAATGTAAATGTCTTAACTGTCCTTTAAAGACGAAGATTGGCAGACTTTGATTAAATAAACACAAAATCTGCTATTTATAAGTCAATATGTAAAACACTGATATACAGAAATTGAAAAAAAAAGGGTGGGAAAATATTTACTATGCAAATAATAACCAAAAGAAAATCGGTGTAGCTACATTAGTATCAGCCAAGGTTAGCTTTAAGGCAGTAACTATTACTAGAGATAAAGAGGTACACTCAATAATGATAAAACTGCAAACTTACCAGGAAGATAAAGTAATTCCAAATTTGCATTATTTAATAACATGGGCTCAAAATAAAAGAAGCAAAAATTGCCAGAACTAGAAAGAGAAATAGGCAAATCCACAACCAGTGGGGTTGTCCACATACTCTTTCTAGTAACTGACCAAACAAGCAGGCAAATAAATACAGTAATGATGTAGAAGATTTGAATATCACAATAAGTAAAACTGACCTAATGGTAATATGCAGAACACGCCATCCTACAACTATAAAGCATATATTTTCTCAAGCATGCAGCGGATTTTTTACAAAAATATTCATTAAAAAAGCAAACGGGAACTTCCCTGGTGGCACAGTGGTTAAGAATCCACCTGCCAATGCAGGGGACACAGGTTTGATCCCTGGTTTGGGAAGATCTCACATGCCACAGAGCAACTAAGCCTGTGAGCCACAACTACTGAAGCCCACGTGCCTAGAGCCCGTGCTCCACAACAAGAGGAGTGCACCGCAATGAAGAGTAGCCCCCACTCGCTGCAACTAGAGAAAGCCCGCGCGTAGCAACAAAGACCCAATGCAGCCAAAAACAAACAAACAAACAAATAAATAAATAAATTTTAAAAAGCAAACGAATTTCAAAAATGAATTTCAAACGATGGAAATCATTCAGAATGTTTTTTGAATCAGCTAGAAATCCAAACTAAGTTCTAGTGAAGAAAATTCCTATAAATTTGGAAATTAAGGATACAAATATAAATAATCCATGGGTAACTAAATGATAATGAAAATAAGTTATTTGAAAAGATTAATAAAAATAGATAAATGTTAGTCCAATTAAGAAAAAAAGAGACAAGGCACAAATGAAAAAATATCAGGAATGAAAAAAGATACTACTACATATTCTATAGGCCATGAAAAGATTTTTTTTTTTAATTTTTAATTTTAATTTTAATTATTTTATTTTATTTTTTTAAACTTGCTTTTTAAAAAAAATTAAGTAATTAATTTTATTTATTTTTGACTGTGCTGGGTCTTCGTTTCTGTGCGAGGGCTTTCTCTAGTTGCGGCAAGCTGGGGCCACTCTTCATTGCGGTGCGCGGGCCTCTCACTATCGCGGCCTCTCTTGTTGCGGAGCACAGGCTCCAGACGCGCAGGCTCAGTAGTTGTGGCTCACAGGCCTAGCTGCTCCGCGGCATGTGGGATCTTCCCAGACCAGGGCTCGAACCTGTGTCCCCTGCATTGGCAGGCAGATTCTCAACCACTGCGCCACCAGGGAAGCCCCGAAAAGATTTTTAAAAAATGAGTAAGAACAGCTTTCTTCCAACAAATTTGAAATTTTGACGAAATGGACATATTCCTAGAATAGTACAACTAAGCAAAATGGACACAAGAAGAAATAGAATATCTGAACAGTCTTACTGAAGAAATTGAATTTGCAATTAAGAACCTTTCCAAAACCAACAAAATAAAACTCAAAAGCTTTAGCTGGATGGCTACAATAGTGAATTCTAATTAATAATATTAGTCTTATGCAAACTCTTTCAGATAACAGGAAAAGAGGAAACACTCCGCAGTTTCCTGTAAGAAACTAGCAAAACCTTAAAACCAAAACCTGACAAGGACATTATTAAAAAATTACAGGATTTTCTCATTCATAAACTTAGATTCAAAACTCTAAATAAACGATGAGCAAACCAAATTGAGCAACATGTAACATCATACTTATTTTTTTTAATGTTTCCCCTTTGAAATTGGGGATGTGACGATGATGTCAACTATTACCACTTCTAATCAGCATTGCACTGGAGATTCCAGCCAGTGAAGGTCCTAGCCTTATGAAAGGCAATAAAATGAAATAAAAGGTATAATGACTTGGACTGTCCTTATGTGCATACTATATAGTTATGCACACGTGAAATCTAATCAACTCCACAGAGGTATTACAGTTGCCTGCAAAGGTAAAATTTAAGAATCCATATATTGCTATATACCAGGAACAAATCCGAAAATAACATTTTTTCAAAATAACATTTATTACAACATAAAATATCTAGGAATAAATGTACAAATGACATGCAAGGACTCTATACAGAAAACTATGACTATTGAGAGAAATTTAGAAGTGTTATATATACTATGTTAATGAATTATAAGGTTCAATTTTGCAATACTGTCTCCAAATTGATGCATTAAATGCAATCATAATCAAGATCTCAACAGGTTTCTTTGTGGAACTTGACAAGCTAATTCTAAAATGTATGCGGTATATATATACAATGAAATATCATTTAGTCTTAAAAAAGAAGGAAATCTGCCATATGTGAGAACACGGATGAACCTGGAGGACATTATGCTAAGTGAAATAAGTCAGTCACAGACAAATACTGTGTGGTTCCATTTATATGCGATATCTAAAATAGTCAGTCATAGGAGCAGAGAGTAGAATGGGGGTTGCTAGGGGCTGGAGGAGGGGGAAATGGAGAGTTGCTGTTCAATGGGTATAAAGTTTCAGTTCTGCAAGATGATTAAGTTCCAGAGATCTGCTGTACAACATTATATCTACAGTTAACAATACTGTACACTTAAAATTTGTTAAAGGGTAGATATCATGTTAAATGTTCTTACTACAATAAAAATAATAAAATAAATTACAAGATAGGGGGCTCTGATCTACTGAGTATCAAAATTTATAATAAAGGTACATTATTTAAGACAACGTGATAAAACAATGTCTAAGAGACTGTTAAATAGAAAGTCCACTAATTAATCCATGCATAATAGACAGTTAATTTACAACAAAGGTGGAACACCTCTGAAACACATATACTTCACAATTAGCTCAAATCCCAAATATGTAAAGAATACCTATAAATCAATAAGAAAAGGACAACACAATATAAAAACACTTGACAGATACTTGAACCAGCACTTTCACAAAAGAATGGTCAATAAATATGTGAAATGATGTTCAACTTCATTACTAATTAAGGAAAAGGAAATTAAAACCATGAGCTAACACTACACAACAAATAGCTGGGCTAAAACAATAGTGTGGTGAGGACACGGAGAAATGGGAAGTCTCATATTCCAATGGTTATAGTGTAAAGTGATATGTTTTTTTAAAATGTTAAAAATACACATACCATAATACCTGTCAATTCCATATATATACATCTCGATCAGGAATATGTGCAATGTTTACCAAGAGACATATGAAAGTATGTCCATAGTAGCATTATTTATAATGACCCCAAAGAGTGGAATGGATAAACAATTTGTGGTGACTTCATATAATTCAGCAACTATACTGTACATACAGTATATATACACTATACAGCAATGAAACTAATTATAACTACATTTACAAACATGATTTTGAGTGCAAAATGCTGAACCTAAAAGGATATTTAGCTGTATGGTTCCATTTATGTAAATTTCAACAACAAAAAACCAAAACAAAAACCAAATAAAGACCAGGCAAAACTAAACCACAGTATTTCAGATGCATGAATAGGTGGTAAAACTATAAAGAGAGCAAGAAAGTGATTAATTTAAAAGTCAAAATTGTGGTTAACTCTAGGGGTGGGGAGAGAAGAAATAGTGATTAGGAAGGACATGGGGGCTTCTGAGGGGTACTGGTAATGTTTTATTTCTTGATCTGGATGGTAGTTAGATGGGTTGTACATTTCTGCCTTTTCCACTTTTCTACTATGTGTTTGGTTTCACAAGAAAAAAGGCTTAATGAAAGAATTACATGATACAAGGATACAACATATACAAATTAACAATAATAAAAATGTTGGGCTTCTCTGGTGGCGCAGTGGTTGAGAATCTGCCTGCCAATGCAGGGGACACGGGTTCGAGCCCTGGTCTGGGAGGATCCCACATGCCGCGGAGCAACTAGGCCCGTGAGCCACAATTACTGAGCCTGCGCAGCTGGAGCCTGTGCTCCGCAACGAGAGAGGCCGCGATGGTGAGAGGCCCGCGCACCGCAATGAAGAGTGGCCCCCACTTGCTGCAGCTGGAGAAAGCCCTCGCACAGAAACGAAGACCCAACACAGCCATAAATAAATAATTTTTAAAAAAAAGTTTGAAAGCTGTGCTCTAGAGAGCTGAAGAAATGGTCATGGGACAGGTTTAAAAAAAAAAAAAAGTGTTTAGGACTTTCTTTGAACATTCCTAAAGGGATTCACTCCATGAGTTAAAAAAAAAAGACTATAATACTATTTTCTATAACAAGTTTTTAGATTTAAAAATTACAGATTTAGATTTTTAGATTTAAAAAATCTAAAAATGTCTTATACAAGTCTTCAAGTTTGAATCTAGGTTGGCCTATACAAGTAATCAAGGAGAATTAATACATACTTGGTGACTGAATTAGCTCACGGGACTAATATTCAGAGGGATAAAAATCTCATATTTTCAAATCTAGCTCTAAACCATAGAGGAGAGAACCAAAAGGAAGATAAATCTTATATTCCTAAATCATGGGTGCACAAAACACATAGTTTGGTATGTTTTCATGACAGTTGGAGGAGAAAACATAATTTTAGTAAGTTTCAATTAGGATATATCATCACTTATGAAAATAGTGTCAAAAACATGCTCAAGCACATTTGGTGCATTTGCTACATTAGGCTATTATACTAGCAGCATCTGTTAGAATACTGTGAAATACATTTTTCATAGTATAGCATTTTTCATATTAACCTACTGTCAGATAATAAGATGTGAATCTAATATTTTCTCATCAACACAGAGGTCATATTGCCAATTTTGTGCAACAAAGTGATGTCCCGAGAAAGTCTTGGGAAAGGTCTTTCTTGCTCCTAAGAAAAACAGCTAACTTATCTCCCTGCTTTACTGCTGCAAAAATGTCCTTGTCTCTAAGCCCAGCAAAAAAAAGCAAGAGTGGTAAGATTCTTGGCGATCACATTCTATTTTAGTAAGCCCAGCTGAAATACAGTAGTATTTAACAGAAAAAAAAAAAAACCCCAAAAAACCAAAAAACTATTGTCTGAAGAGTTCATTCTGAATTTATACCTTAGAAAAAGTGCTAATCTCATGGCCTTTCTACTGCCATCAGTGTAACTGTCTATCCAGGGTTGGTATAGGTGTGGCAATCCAAGGGGATCACTGATTACGACAAAAGCAGTATAGAATAACTATATAAATAGAGTAACTGCAGTAAAGACAAATTAAATACAGATACTATATACTCAAGTGGCATCTTTCCTCCAACTATTCCTCAGGGCATGCTGCTCCGTTCAGTGTGTATTCAGGAATCTCTACCTACTCTCACTGCAGACCCCATCATTAATTTATAATTGAGGCTTCCCTAGGTGGCAGTAACTCCAGATGATTAACCCAAAGTCAAACAAATCCCAATCATAATTGGGTCTACTTAAAGGAATCGCCCCATAGGCTCCCTAAAGTAAAAGTATAACTTCCTCCCATCTAACATAATACTTTATTTCTTTTTTAATACTTCTTCTCTTTCCTCCGGAGTCCTCTGCCCTAGGGTGAAGGATTATAAGCAATTCTGTAAAAGTAGAAAAAAAATTATTTAATTTTTCAGAAAAGTGAATAAACTCTATATAATGTTTACCATAAGCAGAATTAGTACTTATGGCAGTCATTACATGTCTTTAATGGTGCTAATAGGTTAAAATCAGGTCGGAACTTGTAAATATAGAGAGAAAAATGTAAGATTGAAAATACAACAGAACTCCTATTAAGTAAACGTATGGGGCTTTTTATTAATACTAAACTGACTCCACCTTGCTTGTAACCACTTCTACTCAGTACTTTTAAGGTAAAACTGCTGAACTCTGCAATGATCATTATTATGAATTTGAATATTTTCTGTTGAATTTATTTTTCACTGTGGCTAGAAGAAATTTTCTGCTTTTTAAGGTAATTTGACCCAAAATCCTTCCATTATACTTTCCTGGAAATGGAGCGATGAGGGCACTGAAGTGTAACCAGAGGGCAGCCACCTGCTGTAAACCTGGTGAGCGGCATCTCCAATAGCGGTGCTCACTCCTCGGGGGCCCTTCCCTAGCCCCAAGGCACTGAGTACCTATCAGACAAGGTAAGGAGGAGATAACCAGAGGCAACTTCAGGAAGGAGAAAGCAAGAACAACATAGCTGCTCCAAATCTTACCCCCCTTCCACTTCCACGCCCTCCCCAATCCAGTGTAAAGGAGAGCCATTCTGTATTTTGGTAGGGGTAAAAACACACCCATTGACTCTAAAGGATAACTTACTGGGATGAGCAGTGGATGGGTGGATAGTTTAAATTTCAGAGTGGTGTTGGAATCAGGATGCTTCTGGTTGCAAGTGACAGACAATGGCTACTGGCGGGGGAAGAAGTGGCCTTCCCAGGAAGGGTCTGCCCCAAAGCAACAGGGTACAGAGGCCATCAAGAGCTCCCAACCAAAAACACAGGAGGGACAGAAACAGAAAGCATCCAAAAGTAAGGACAGAGAGCTGGATGGCAGCAGCAAGCCCTCTTGCCGTCTATGGGCCCCTGCACTTCCACTAGGATTCAGCCTGCAGAATATCAGTCTGTCTCCCTCCCTCCAGGGAAGCCTGGTGCTGAGAAGCTTCAGGCACTTAACCACCAAACTGCTACCAAATTTAACTGGCTTAAAAGACACAAGGGAATTTACTGGCTTCTGTAATATAACAGTTAATACAAGGGTAGCTTCAGGTGCTCACTGATCCAGGCTTCAACCCATGTCACTAGGAATCAGTTCTCCTCCATTCCTTGGGCTTGTTTCCCAAATTTGGCTTTATTCTCAGGTAGACTCTTCGCTCCAAGTTGCCAGAATTTTCAGTGGCTCTGAGTGTTGTGGGAAAGAGGAAGACAGCATCCTGATTGCTCCCACTGAAACCCTAGAACTCACTAGTTAAGGCCCGTGAGATCTAATTCTGGGCTTTGGAATGAAGTCACTTCATCCAAAGTACAGGAGCAAGTTGGTCTCCCAAGCAAACTCTGGATACTGTGGCCACAGAAGACATGGATGCTAGGCAGAAAAAACAGATGTCTACTACAGAGCCTATTCAACTGACTTGTTTGCCCTGCTTTTTTCCCCTTGGCCTTCAGTAAGGACTATCACCCCTGCTACTGAGGGGTTGCACCAATTGTGACTACTTCCCTCTGTCTCTTTGCTGGGTTTGGTCTGAGGGCCTTAGCCTTGCAAGAGCCAAGGAAGAGGGAAAGATGGTTCAGCGAAAGGGAATGTTACTATACTCAGCGAACATAGTACACCTTGATATACAGGTTAGCTAATGAAGAGTGGAAAAAAAAGTAGAAAATTCTCACTTTCTCTTTCATACAGAAAGCTGTTTCATATTAACACTGAAAACTTATTGATAAGATTTAAAATACAGCAAAAATTGTAAAACAAATAAAAACAGAATCTTTTCTATTACTAATGTTTGAATATATCATCACGGAGAAATGGTCATAAAAACTCCTGCTCTTATCAAAATTTCTGTATGTATATATAGGTACGTATACACAGGCACATATTATTTTTTGCTACATTCAATATGAACATATTTAAATTGGCATTTCTGCACACATGCTTGTGAGATTGGTTTATAAAAGTTTATAAAATTGGTTTAAAAAGTTTATAAATTTTCCCCATGCTCTCAAACAACTCCTATGCTATATAAACTATTTCAGAGGATGAAAAGGAAAAGTACCCAGCTTCTCTTTTGAGACGTATAATTTTGACACTAACTAGACAAGAAGAACATAAAATTATAAACCAATCTCACTTAGAAACATATGCAGAAACCTCAAGTTAAACAATGTTAAATTGAATTCAGAAAAAAATGCACATATATATGTGTATGTGTGTGTGTATGTATATATATATACACATTTCATCAAATAGATATTATTCCAGGAAAGTTATTTGTTCATTGAAGTTGGGTAAAACCTGCCTTTGAAACTCAACTATCTTTTTTTTCTTTCTCTTTCTTTTATGAGAATCTTTTTGATTACTGATTGAATTTCTTAATGGTAATAAGTCATTTCATGTTTTCTATTATTCCTAAATCAGTTTTTAGAAATTTATTATTTCCAGAAAAATTGCTAATTTCATCTAAGTTTCCAAACTTGTTTTTCTAGCGTTATTCTCTTTATGATTCTGAAATTTCCACTGAATTGATGATTATGTCCTCCCTTTCATTTAATGTAATGTTTTCCTTTCCTGATCTACCTCCAGAGGTTTACTTATCAGCAATTTAAAAAACCCAGCTTTTGTTTTTTAAACCTCTTTACTTTTTTTCTTTCATTAGTTTCTCCTTGTTTTCCTTTTGTAACTTCCTGAGCTGAAGAATATTTAGCTCATCGATTTGCACTCTTATCTTCTTACAAATATATTTAAGGCTATACATTTCCCTATAATATTGTTTTATCTGTACGCCATAAATTTAATAGTGTTCTCATTTTGTCTGATTCTAAATATTTCTAATTTCCATTTTGCTTTTTTCTCTGACCCTGAGTTAATTTAGAGAGATTTTGTTTGTTTGCGTATCTAGATATATAGATTTGAGGGGTGGTACCTTACCTCCTACTATTCTACTCCTCAGTCTTGGACTTCTAGCTAAATGGGCCTCCTTGCTCTTTCCTGAAGACAACACATGTACTCTGGGCTCTGGGGACTGGCTGTTCCATCTGCTTGCAATGTTCTTTCTCCAGATATGCAAATGACTAAGCCTTCCTCTCTTCCAAGTCTTTGCCCACATATTACATTGTCTCCAGTTACAACTCCTTTCCAACTAGCATTCTTGATCCTGCACACTAGGTTTCTTTTACCCATAATACTTATAACCTTCTCACATACTATATATTTACTATATTTATTACCTTTACTGTATCTCAAGTCTCCCCTCCCCCTAATGAATTAAAATTCCATGCAGGTCAAAATTTATTTCTGCTTTTCATTAATGTACACCAAATAACTAGAACGACGTCCAGCATGTAGTATGTGTGTGTGCCCCAGATATTTTTGAATGAATTTTTAATTTCAATCCAATGTGGTCAAAGAACAAAGTGGATATGATATTGACTCCTTGATATTTGTGGAGACTTCCTTTGTGGCCTGGCATATATATGGTTGACATTTGTAACTGTTCTACATAGGCTTACATTTATTAAGTAGAGGTCCCACATACATACATTAAATTAAACTTAAGTGTTACTCAAATCTTTCATATCTTTGCTAGTATTTTTCTGCTTGATCTATCTCTGCTTATTTAGATATTCTACATACTTAATAATCTCTCGGCTCACCATCACTTCTTCCATCTTATTTCTTCCTTTTGAATTCAGTGCTCTTCATACACAAGTATATGCTTTAGTAATTATCCCAGCAATGAGCTATGAGTGCTAAACTCTCCTGGTCTTTGACTGAAGACATCTGCAGTTTACCCTCTTCCTTAGCAATAATTTAGGTGGCTATAATATTCTAAGTTCGTAGTTTATTTGCCTTGGCACCTTACAGATATTATACTAATGCCATTTGGTATTTAGGGCTGTTGAGAGGCTTTCTGTTAGACAGTTGTTGTTCCCTTTCCTTATCTTGTCTCTGTAGTTACTTTTATCATTTTGTCTTTGGTGTTTCGTACTATCACTGTAATCTTTATAGGTGTGGATTCATTTTTGATAATCCTGCTTATGAGCACCTGCACTTTTTCAATCTGATGATCTATGTACTTCAAATGTTGCCTCTCACTTTTTCTAGTCTCTCACTCTGGAGTTTTTATAAGAAAATATACTTAACATTCTCATTCTACCCTTCATTCTCCTTACCCTGTTTGTTTTTCATATTTTTCGTTGATTCTATATTTAATGACTCTATTTTTTCATTCCAGAAGTTCCATATGGTCATTATTTAAATCTGCCTCTTTTCTCGTATTGTCTTGTTCTTTCCTTGTGGTTTCTGTTACTTCTTTTAGCTCTTTATTCATTTTAAGCATATTTATTTTATAACCTCTTTCACAGTGTTCCATTAGTTCATGTCCTAGAAATGCCAACCTATCTATCTTTTGGGTCTGCTGTCATTCATGATGGATCATTTCTTTCTGCTTATACTCTTTTTTAATGTGAGTTCATCTTCAAGGGGGATTGTTTTTTCTGTGGGAATTATGTATTACCTAGGTTTGGCTACTTGAACAAAACAGGATGTTATGTAAGGAAAGAACTGAGAAGTAATGGGGACAGTAGACTGGTAGAAAATCAACAGTATCTATTACACCTTCATATCTAATATTTATATTCTCGTTTAATAATTTTTAGAAATACTCTTATTCATCTCACAATCCTGATTTAATTTATTTGTGACCAGACTTCAGGCTACTTGCAAAAAAGTGATCAATAGACCAAATATTGTTTTATCTTACTGAAGGAAACAGAATTGAATAGAAACAAAACAGTTTTGGAAGTCAGCAGTATAAGAGTTTATTGAATGTCTATTCTGCACAAAGCACTGTTCTAGGGGAGAGATGAATTGATTTTAAGGCAGACTATGATGTCTTGAAAGGTTTATGCGAGAATACAGGTAGATGTGATAAACTCTGGGATATCAGAAACTATATTTCTGAGAAGAGATTTTGAAGTAGGCCCCAAGGGCTTCCCTGGTGGCGCAGTGGTTGAGAATCTGCCTGCCAATGCAGGGGACACGGGTTCGAGCCCTGGTCTGGGAAGATCCCACATGCCGTGGAGCAATTAGGCCCGTGAGCCACAACTACTGAGCCTGCGCATCTGGAGCCTGTGTTCCGCAACAAGAGAGGCCGCGATAGTGAGAGGCCCGCGCACTGCGATGAAGAGTGGCCCCCACTTGCTGCAACTAGAGAAAGCCCTCGCACAGAAATGAAGACCCAACACAGCCAAAAATAAATAAATAAATTAATTAATTAAAAGAAAAAAAAAAAAAAGGAAAATGAAGTAGGCCCCAAAGGGATTTCAAAAGGCACAGGGAAGGAAGGGCATTTTAGACAGTGTGATGAGCTAAGGCCCAAAAGTTGATAGCACGTTTGGTAAATAAATTGATCTGGTGTAGCTGATGCATGTGGGGAGAGGGGTGGAAAATGTAGCTCTAGGAAGTAAGGTTGAAGCCAAATTTTACTCACCTAACTAGGTGAACATTTCCATCATAGACTTACTATACTGCACTGTAACTGTTGCTCTGTCTTTCCTACTAGACTGTAAGTCTGTTGAGGGTAGAACCTTTGTTTTATTCATCTCTTATGTCCCCAAATTAGTACAGTACCTCTTGCTCAGCAAGCACTTAATAAAGATTGTTTAAGGAAAAGAATAAGTTGTGAAAAACATGGAATGCGGGGGTGAGAAAAACTGGGCCTGCTCTACAAGCAGTGGAGAGCAAGAGAGGCACAGTGAACTGGGAGCAACATCTCAGGTCTACATCCCAGAAAAATAACGTAAGGCCAAACACGCACATGACTGAGTGCTTGGGCAGAAGTCACAATTTACTTTGTTGGGCTAGTGACAGATAGGTCTTTCCTTGAGAAGCACTCGTAGTCTGTCTTTGTGTATATTTTTACCTCTTAAGCAAAAAATTGCAATTTTTTACCCTGGAGGAAAACACAGACTTTAAAAATATCTGATTTATTATAATTATAATATAATTTATTTAGAAATAAATATAATTTATTATAATTATTATTGGAGATCTAGAAACATGTTAGAGTGGGCGTAATCATATAAGATTTTTGTAACCTGACAGCTTTAGCACATGTTAAGACCTAGGGCTTTTGTTTCAAAATTAATGTAGCTGACTTCTCTGTCTTCTTACTGATCTATCATATTTCTGAAAACTGTGAAAGCTTTCTTTCTCTAAGGTATCTGAGTCATGGAAACATATATTGTATTGCTAAGGTAGTACAGACTCTGCACCCCAGAAATGCCCTCACATACATACCCAGGGGAGGTGTGAGCTTTTTAAAATTGGACACTAACCTAACAGAGTGCTAGAATCACAGTTATTCCTATGCAAGTCAGTGTATTCCAAATGTGTTAAAGCTTCCCTTTAAATAATTTGTTTTGAATGAGATGATCTGAATCTGTGTTTTTAATAGAAATATAATTTTTTTTTACTATTGGAAACTGAAATAGAATGATAATTGTAAAACAACAGCCCAAAATTATTACAAAATGCCTCCTAAGTTTGGGGTTATATTCTGTTATCCAAAGGCTACTGGTTTTCTAACTGTGGTTAATGGAATCTATTGAATTTCATTTTTAAAATATATATATATTTTTTAAATATATTTTTAACTATTTAAAAACTAAAATAATAGCTATAGATGCACATAAATGAGTATTAAGATAGGTGATACAGTGTACTTGTAAGGAAAGCAAACCTTGGAGTGAGACTACCAGGGTCTGTCAGTTATGGAATGTGACTTTAGGCAAGGTACTTAGCATCTCCATGCTTTAGTTTCTTTATCTAAAAAACACGGAATAAATGTCAACTTTCTTAGTAGTTACACCAATTGTTAACATATTAGAGAACACCAGTGCATTTCTGTATTGGAGATTTAATTTTGTATTTTGGACTAAAGATTCACCTGCCATTTCTGTTTATTGAGAAGTATTTGAAGATTGCAGAGCAAGCTGTTTTTTAAAAAGTTACCATTTGTAACTCCTTATCTGTGTGAATCAGACTTATCTTTTTGTTGTGTAATATTTAAAAAAGAAATAATATGGATTTAATTTCAGAGCTGAAACAAGGCTAAAACATGTTATCAGCAACTGTATAATTGTAAGTATCTGTGCTTTGAAGTAAGACAGTGGGTTTTCATGTAAACTCTGACATTTTGCCATCTGTATGACCTTGGACATGTTTTAAAATTTCCTTGATACTCAATTTCCTTATTTATAAAAGGAAGACAGAAATAGTACTATCTCAAAAATTCTATTCTAAATTTTTTGTTAAAGAAACAGCTCCATTATTTTTGGTGTTTGATGTTATAAATAAATATTATAAGGTAATATTTCTGTTAGTAAAATCACTTTATATATTTGGGTTACCAATAATATTTCATTTGAAATAAAGGATGTGAATGCTTGAAAAACTTGAAAAACCATGTACCACACTGTCTTTATATCCTTCTGTTTCTGAATGGTCCTTTCAAATGACCAAATTTTAAACATTATAAGACTGTGCTGCCCCCTGCTGACCCAGTTTCTCCAATATGTAATATTCTGAATCTTCTGAGAAGTCAAAACTTATACTTTAGTATTATAGTTAGGTAACCCTACAGTAGGCTGCAAGGCTATAATAATGCAGATGCTAAAATAGTGAATAAAGCGCTAAATAATATAAGAAATTTGTCAATTACTTAAGTACAAACAATCTGATAGTGGGAACAAATAACAGAATAATATACTCCCAATTTGCATAATATTTAACAAATTTAGATATCCCATTCCAAGTAACCTCTACAATTGCTATTGTTTAAAGTGCTGCTGACACCTTGTGGAAAATTAGCAAAATATGTACATTTTGGCTTAAATTAAATCTTCAGTAATTATTTCGCTGAATTATTTTCTTTCACTGAATTAACAATTTGAATTAGCAATTTGATCTTTATTTGCCCATGTTAGAATAGAATTTATATTCTGGATAGTTGCAATGCACAGAAATTATACTTTCTATGCTAGAAATCTTAGGCATCTTCTCCCTTTTAAATCTCACATATCCAACCAGACACATCTTGGTGGTTTTTCTTCCAGAAATCATCTCAAAATTAGTTCGTCCTTACTATAAAAACTTCTCTAAGAGAGTGTTATCACCTAGTAATGCAAAGAATACTTGACAAAAAATCAAAAGAGCCGAGAGCAATGTTACCTGTTACTAGCTCTAAAACTCTGGGTAACTTACCTATCCAGAGTCTCACTCTTCTCCATTATAAAATACAGATTCTTGTTCATGGCCTGTCCAGTTATAAGGTTATATGAGCTAACATCTGATAAGTGTTTTGAAAATAGACCACTACAAGAAAACTTTATTTCTACAATGCAATAGCATCTTAGTTAGCTTTCCCCCATTCTGACGCTTCCTGTACATCATGATCTATGCACTCTGTCATGGGTACATGGAGTGAGAAACGGGGGATGTGAAGGATGGGGAGAGAGCCGGCAAAGGAGAAGTCTCCTATGTTCAATTAGGTCATCCTCCTGGTCCACTCAGTCTGTTACTTACTTTTGATTCTTTGAACTTTTGGCCTTGTAGCTCTCTTCTGATAATGTTATTAGATTTTACTTAATTGGATGACCATTTTGAGTCTACTTACTGCACTCTGTGTCACCAATCTCCATGCCAGGGGAAAGACATGAGACACTGGTAAACTAGATGTCTATAAAATTAGCTTTGACAGTGACATACTTCTACTCAAAAATACTTAAGAGGAGAATGGTGAAGTAAGGACCTCTGACAATCTGTTCCTCCATAAAAGCAATAAGAATACTGGCAAAAACTGTTAAAATCAATGTTTTCAGAACTGTAAATCAGCCAAATGTTTGCAATGATCCAAAAAGTATTTATTCAAGAAAAGTGGCTGAAAACCAAGCTTTGGGGCATTTTAAATTTACCCTATTCCCATCTCCCTCTCCCCAGTTCCATGATAGCCTTGAAAACCAACAGCCTCACAACTATGGTAGCTGTGAAAACGAGCAGTCTAGCTGACACTGGAAGGGTAAGAAAAGGTTTGGAGCTTCTCCAAAGTCTGATTCCCAGAGAACTCTCATTACTTGAGTTGTCTTTCAAGTCCCTGAAAAGCTCCATTCTCAGGCTTTGTTTTGATTTGACCTTACTTAGAGCCTGATATAGGTGTACAGTACAGCTGTATCCTTAGGATGTTTGTTGGAAACAATCAGTGGCAATTGTTTAACATCACAGCTTCACAAGAAAGCAGTATCAACTAGGGCTAACAAGAGGTTGACAGAAAAACTTACAAGGAAAATCTTGGGAATGAGAGGTTCATAGGGGGATTCAGTAAATTCCAACATATTCCTAGGAATCTAAAATCCATGTACATGTGTAAGACTATGCATATGCCTAAGAAAGACCTAAGAAGGTCATAAACTCTCATGTCTAGCTTTTTCAACAAATTTGGGAAGTCTTCAGTCATTATTTCTTCAAATGTTTTCTGTACCTTTCTGTCTTCTCTCCTCCTGGAACTCCCATTATGCATATGCTGGAATGCTTGATGGTGTCTGACAGGTCTTTGAGGCTCTCTTCCTTTTCTTGATTTTTTTCTTTTTCCTTCCACTCAGACTGGATAAAAACTGGATAATCTCAGTTGACTTATCTTCAAATTTGCTAATTCTTCTGCTAATTCAAATCTGCTGTTGACCCTTCTGTTGAATTTCTTATTTCAGTTATTATGCTTTTCAACTCCAGAATTTCTGTGTTTTTCTTTAATATTTTATATCTCATTATGGATATTCTCTATTTGGTGAGACATTGTTCTCATACTTTTCTTTAATTCTTTAGACATAGTTTTCTTTAGTTCTTTGAACATATTTAAAAGAGCTGATTTAAAATCTTGTCTGTTAAGTCCAATATCTGGGATTCCTCAGGACAGTTTCTACTGACTGCTTTTTCTCCTCTGTATGAAGCATATTTTCCTCTTTTCTTTGCATGGCTTGTAATGTTTTTTGAAAACTGGACATTTAGAAATAACATAATGTTTCAAATTTGGAAGTTGTTGCTGCTGCTGCTGCTGTTGCTGTTGTTGTTTTTTTGGGTTTTTTTGCTCTTGGGGCATGCTTTCAGTGCTCCAGTGTTAGGTTTACAACTGTGTCTTAGCTTTCACTCCATGCACGCACAAAGCCTCAAGGTCTGGAAATTAGAAAATTTGAAGATAAGTCAACTGAGATTATCCAGTTTTTATCCAGTCTGAGTGGAAGGAAAAAGAAAAAAATCAAGAAAAGGAAGAGAGCCTCAAAGACCTGTCAGACACCATCAAGCATTCCAGCATATGCATAATGGGAGTTCCAGGAGGAGAGAAGACAGAAAGGTACAGAAAACATTTGAAGAAATAATGACTGAAGACTTCCCAAATTTGTTGAAAAACATTAATATACACATCCAAGAAGCTCAACAAATTCCAAGTAGGATAAACTAAAAGATATCCACACCAAGACACATAGAGTCAAACTGTAGAAAGTGAAATAGACAGAACCCTGAAAGCAGTAAAAAAAACAATTCATCTCATACAAGGTATCCTCAATGAGATTAATAGCTGACTTCTTATCAGAAATCATGGAGGCCAGGAGGAAGTGTAGTGACATATTCAAAGTGCTGGATTGAAAATCCAGTAAAACTACCCTTCAAAAATGATGGAGAAATCAAGAAATTTCCAGATAAACAAAAACGGAGAGAATTCACTACTAATTCACCTGACTAAAAGAAATATTAACAGGAGTCTATTAGGCTGAAATGGACACTAGACAATAACTTGAACCACACGAAGAAACAAAGAGCATCAGTAAAGGTAACTACATAGGTAAACATAGAAGTCAGTATAAATGTATTTTAGTTTGTAACTTGTGGTAGGCTGATATAATGCTTCCCCTGGCCCAAAAAGGTCCACATCCTAATCTCCAGAACCTGTGAATATTTTACCTTATATGGCAAAAGAGACTGTAGATGTGATTAAGTTAAGGATCTTGAGATGGGTTATTATCCTGGATTATCTGAATGTACCCAACGTAATCACAGGGCCCTTACAATAGGGAGGCAGAAGAGCAAGAGGCAAAGAGAGAGAGCGCTATATGAAGACGCTATGCTGCTGGCTTTGAAAATGAAGGAAGGGGCCATGAGCCAAGAATGCAGATGGCCTCTAGAAGTTGAAAAAAGGAAAAAAATAAAAAGCAAAAAGGATCTTTCTCTGGTGCTTCCAGAAAGAACACAGCCCTGCTGATACATTTTGGACTTCTGACCTCCAGAACTGTAAGATAATATATTTGTGTTGCATTAAGTTTGTGGTAATTTGTTACAGCAGCAACAGGAATATAATACATAACTCTTTTATTCAGTATCCAATTTAAAAGACATGGAATAAAGAATAACTATAAAATTTGTTGATGAACTTATAATGTATAAAGATGTAATTTGTATGACAATAATAACATAAAGGAGAGGGGAACGGAACAGAGCAAAGTTTCTGTATACTATTGAAATTAAGTTGGCATTAATCTGAATTAGATTATTTTATATTAAGATGTGAATTGTAATCCCCAGGGAAACCACTAAGAATATAACTTAAAAAATAGAGTGAAAGAAACAACAAGGCAATTAAAATGGTATACTAGAAAATAACACAAAATATATGTTGCCTACAAGAATCATAAGTTAGAGTCAAAGATACAAATAGATTGAAAGTAAAATGACTGAAAAAAGATATACCATGCAAACAGAAACCAAAAAAAGAGCTGGAGTGGCTATATCAACATCAGACAAAATAGCTATTAAGACAAAATTGATACCAGAGACAAATAACACTTTATAATTATAAAAGAGTCAATCTATCAAGAAGATATAACAATAAAAGTGTATATGCACCCAATAACAGAACTCTAAAATATAAAGCAAAAAGTAACAGAATTAAAAAGAGAAATAGACAATTCAACTGTAATAGTTGGAGCCTTCAATACTTCATTTTCAATACTGGGTAGAACAACTAGATAGATCAATAAGGAAACAAAAGACATGAACATTATAAACCAACTATATCTAAAAGATATCTACAGGACATTCTACCCAACAATAGCAGAACACACATTCATTTCAAGTGCACATGGAACATTTCTCTATGAATAGACCAGGATAGACCATATATTAGGTTAAAAACCAGTCTCAATAAATTCAGAAAGACTGAAAATCATACAAATTATGTTCTCTAATGACAACAGAATTAAATTAGAAACCACTGACAAGAAAGATTTTTTTGGAAGTTCATAATGTGTAAATCAAACAACACTTTCATAAATACTCAATGGGCCAAAGATAAAACTATGAAGGAAATTAGAAAAAATGTTTGAGATGAATAAGAAGAGAAACACACCATATCAAATCACATGGGATGCAGTGAAAACTAGCTTAGAGGGAAATTGCAGCAGACAATGTCTATATTAAAAAAAAAAAAAAGAAGAAATATTTCAAATCAATAACCTAACTTTCTACCTTAAGAAACTAGAAGAGCAAACTAAACCTGAAGCAAAGAGAAGAAAAATGATAAAGATTGGAGTAGAAAGACTACAAAAAACAACAGAGTAAAGCAAAAAACTGAAAACTGATTCTTTAAAAAGATCAATGAAACTGACCAACTTTTAGCTAGAGTGACCAAGAAAAAAGAGCACTCAAATTACTGAAGAAGGTATGAAAGAGGGGTCATCATTATTGAACTTCCAGAAGATTATAAGGAAATATTACCTACAATTCAACAAGTTAGATAATATAAATGAAACAGAAAAATTCCTAGAAAGACATAAACTACTGAAATTGACTCAAGAAGAAACAGAAAATCTGAACATCTATAACAAGTAAAGACTGAATTAGTAATAAAACTAAACAAAACAAAGCTTCCCACAAAGGAAAGCCCAGGCCAGAATGGCTTCACTGGTAAATTCTACCTGTTGTGGATTGAATGTGCCCTCCAAAAGATATGTATAAGTCCTAACACTTGTTACCTATGAATGCAAAGTTATTTGGAATCAGGGTCTTTGCAGGTTTATTAAGATTTACGTTAAGATGAGGTAAAAGAGAAGCATGGAACAAATTCTCCTTCAGAGCCCTCAGAAGGAACCAACCCTACTAACATCTTGATTTCAAACTTCTTAGCCCCCAGATCTGTGAAAGAATAAATTTCTGTTGTTTTAAGCCACACAGTTTGTTACGGCAGGCTTAGGAAACAAATACACTGCCAAATGTTTAAAAACCATTCCACATAATAGAAGAGGAGGGGGACTGCCCTGGCAGTCCAGTGGTTAAGACTTTGCCTCCAATGCAGGGGATGCGGGTTCGATCCCTGGTCAGGGAACTAAGATCCCACATGCCTCCCGGCCAAAGAACCAAGACATAAAGCAGAAGCAATATTGTAACAAATTCAATAAAGACTTTAAAAATGGTCTACATTAAAAAAAAAACTTAAAAAAAAAACAGAAGAGGAGGGAACACTTCCCAGTTCATTCCTTGAGGCCAGTAATACCAAAGCCAGGCATAGACGTCACAAGAAAAGAAACTACAGGTATATTTCTCTTATGAATATCACAAACATCCTCAGTTCACTAAAATACTACCAAACCAAATCTGCAACATATAAAAAGGATTATACATCATGACTAAGTGGAATTTATCCTAGGACTGTAACATTATTTAACATATGAAAATCAGCCAGTGCAATACATCATAATAACAGAATAAAGGACAAAAACCACATGGTCATCTCAATAGATGCAGAAAAAACATGTGACAAAATCCAACATCCTTTCATGATAAAAACAGTAAACAAAACTATGAATAGAAGGGAACTTTCTCAACTTGATAAAGCACATATATGAAAAACCTATAGATAATATCATGCCTAGGTGTCAAAGACTGAAAGCTTTCCCCCTAAGAACAGGAATAAGACAAGGATGTTTGCTTTCAACATTTCAATTCAACATTGTACTAGAGGATCTAGTCAGGGCAATTAGTAAGAAAAACAAATAAAAGGCTGTTAAAAATTATTCTGACACTTGTTAATATAGTAAGGAAAACTTTATTCAGGACTACTGCAATAGGTGTCAAGATTTTCACAACTGGGGAGAGAGATAAGGCTCACCTCCAAATATAGCAAAGACAACTATGGATTTGTAGCCAGTGAGCAGAGTGAGGGAGTCAGTGAATGGAAAATTTCTAAGAAGAGACATCAAGGGTAGGGAAATTCTTCTTAAACTGACTTAACAGCACTACTGCTTAAGGCAGGCCAAAGACTTATATATCAAAAGTGGGGGGATGAAGAACTTGATCAGATATCAAAGTGAGGGGATTCTCCCTAAACTGACTTAGCAGGATTCTTTGCTAAGACTGGGCTGGGCTGAGCTGGTTAAAGACAAGACCACAATCAAGGTAGAGTCCTAGTCAAAAAGAGGGCTCAGGGGAGCCTGATTAAAATTTGGTCAAGGAGAGAGTCTCTGTTAAAGCATTCAGATTGGGGAAAAAAAAAGAAATAAAATTATTTCTATTCACAGATGACACGGTCTTTAACACAGTAAATCCTAACATACATGTTACAAAAAAACACACACACACACAAACACACACAAAAAACATTAGAACTAATGAGTGTGTCTAAGCAAGGCTGCAGAATGTGTGATCAACATACACAAATCAAGTGTAGTTTGACATAGAGAACAGATTGTGGTTGCCAAGGAGGAGGATAGGTGGTGAGGGGGGATGGATTGGGGGTTTGGGTTTAGCAGATGCAAACTATAATATATAGGATGGATAAACAACAAGGACCTACTGTATAGTACAGGGAACTATATTCAGTATTCTGTGATAAACCATAATGGAAAAGAATATAAAAAAGAAGGTATATATATGTATAACTGAATCACTTTGCTGTACAGCAGAAATTAACAGAACACTGTAAATCAACTATACTTCAATAAGAAAAATCAACTGTATTTTTATACACTAGCAATGAACAATCTGAAAACAAAATTAAGAAATAATTCCATTCACAAAACCATCCACAAGAATAGAATATTTAGGAATAAATTTAAGAAAAGAAGTGTAAGACTTGTATACCAAAGGCAGTAAAACATTCTTTTGAAAGAAATTTAAAGAAGACCTAAATAAATGGAAAGACATCTCATATTAATGGATTGGAAGACTTAACACTGTTAATATGGTAATACCTCCCAAAGCAATCAACAGATTCCATGCAATCCCTATCAAAATTCCAAAGGTATTTTTGCAGAAATGGAGAAGCTGATTCTAAAATTCATGTGTAAATATGACCAACAAGGGGTTAATATCCAACATATACAGACAGCTCATACAACTCAGTATCAAAAAACCAAACAACTCCATAAAAAAATGGGCAGAAGACTTGAAAAGACATTTTTCCAAAGACATACAGATGGCTAACAGGCACATGAAAAGATGCTCAACATTGATAATTATTAGAAAAAGGCAAATCAAAACTACAATGAGGTATCACCTCACAGCTGTCAGAACGGCTATCATCAAATGTCTACAAATAACAAATGCTGGTGAGGATGTGGAGAAAAAGGGAACCCTTGTAGCACTGTTGGTGGGATTGTAAATTGGTACAGCCACTACAGAAAGCAGTATGGAGGTTCCTCAAAAAACTAAAAATAGAACTACCATATGATGATCCAGTACTTCTACTCCTGGGTGCGTATATATATGGAAAAAAACAAAAACACTAATTTGAAAAGATAACATGCACCCCAATGTTCATAGCAGCACTCTTTAAAACAGCCAAGACATGGAAGCAACCCAAGTGCTCATCAACAGATGACTGGATTAAGAAGATGTGGTATACACATACACACACACACACACACACACACACACACAATGGAATATTAGCCATAAAAAAGAATGAATTCTTGCCATTTGCAGCAATGTGGATGGACCTAGAGAATATTGTGCTTAGTGAAATAAGCCAGACAGAGAAAGACAAATACTGTATTACATCACTTATATGTGGAACCTAAAAAATAATACAAATGAATGTATATGCAAAACAGATCCACAAATATAGAAAACAAACTTGTGGTTGCCAAAGGGGAGAGAGAAGGGGGGAGAGATAAACTAGGGGTACAAGATCAACAGATACAAACTACTATGTATAAAATAGATAAGCAACAAGGATATACTGTATAGCACAGGGAATTATAGCCATTATCTCGTAATATCCTATAAAGAAGTATAATCTGCAAAAATACTGAATCACTATGCTTTACACCTGAAACTAAGATAATATTTAAATCAACTATACTTCAATAAAAAAGAAAATGTACCAGGACTCAGGATTCTGAACTCACTATTCTTAGTTCAATAGTCATTTACTACTAATAAATCTAAATCCCCATTCTGATTTTCAAGAATCTCTATAATTTGGTTTCATCCTAATATTCAATGTTATACTTTTTTTCCTGCACAGTTTGTAACATCAACGAGGTCCCAAAATTTCTGCTGAGGAAGACTGGGGAAAGCAATTATCGGAAGAGCACTGGTGGGATGGTGATGGGGATGCTGGTGGGAGAGTATCAACAGCTTATCAAGAAAGTGAACACAGGAGCTGGAGGTTGTGTCTTACGCAATTCCCTCTCAAACATGGGGCTCGCACCCTCTTCCTTGAGAGTTCACATTATTATTTGAGGTGCTTCCAGTGGGGGCTGATACAAAATTATGGAGTAAACCCTCAAACCTGCCCATAACACTGAAAAAAATTTACTTTTATAAAATTTGAGGCATATATTTTCAAAATCCCTGAAGCATTTTTGTACAACACAGTTGTGTCCGAAGCTCCCGCCATCTGACTGCACCATCCTCTTCCCTCTCAGCCATGTTTTCAACTCCTCATCATCTAGTAAGTCCTGCTCATTTATTGAAGATTCCCACTGGGCTCCCAGACTTACCCTTTCCCCTAACCTCTTTCTGACTTAAGGGGAATCAAATTTCTACACAAAGGACCCTTCTAACACCCATGGGCACTAAGGTATTTGATTTTCTCACCTCTAATGATTTCTTCCTCCCAATCTCATTATTTCTTGGATCTCAGCATCATCAGAGGCTCTGTTAGCTCTTCACCAAAGTTACTAAGTAAAAATCCCAGCTGCTAAGCACATCCTCTTAGTCATCTGATTTGCTCATTCAACTACTACTCTCACAATACCACTACTTTGACTGGACCTCCATTCCCTTGATGCTAGAATTTTGTTCATCAGCCCGTTCCTGTCTGCACTTCCTCCTCCATCAAGATTCACCATTTCAATCATTCTCTTGCCTTAAACTTCCTTGCTTCTCTCTCTATTCAACATAGTTAATAGGCTGGCAAAATACTAACCATGGATGAATTTAGTAACTCCTTCATTGTACTGGGGAAGTTATCACATTGTCTGGTCATTGTCTGGTTATACTTACAGTCTTGTTATACTTCCCTAGTAAATGCATTTTTCCTTTTTCTCAGTGATTATAAATCATTCATTCTCCTAAAATAACTTGACACCATTTTTTTTCTCCATACTTATCCTTGCTTCCTGCTACGCACACACACGCGCACACACACACACCCCATGTGGAATCTTCCTCAATTTCCTGCCAAAATATCTACAAACTTTCTTACATCTGGATCCTCTCCTCCCTTCTTATCACTGTTATGAGGAGGAATCTCTTTTATTTCAGACCAATTTCTCCACATGTTGTCTAGACTCTATTTCCTCAAACTTTCTTAAAAATAGTGTATGTCTCTTTTTCTCTCATATCCTAAATATCTCTCTTCACTGGATTCTTCTCATCCATATTTAAATATGCCCAAGTCTCACTCCTATTTTTAAAAATCTCTATGTGGATCCCAAACCCTCCTCCAGATACCCTATTCTCTCTTTCCCCCTTTTTCTTCTATGTTTTCCTCATTCAGTGTCAAACCTGGTTAAAGAGTTTGTCTACATTACCCGTATCCTCAGCTCTCATTCATCCCTGAGCTCATGTTCCTACCACTCCACCAAAACTACTTTCATTAAGGTCACTAGTGAGACCTGCATGTTAAATCTAATAGGTAACATTCAATACAGCCAACTACCCTTTCTTGTTTAAAACTCAATCCTTTGTTTCTGTGATACCTCCCTCTCTGTTTTTGTTTTCTTTTCCTGTCTTTCTTTCTAGTTGTGACAGAGACTGCTAATTGTCCACAAGAATCTATTCTTCACTTCCTTTTGGGCACGCGGCTGCCACATTTTTTCAGCTTCTTTTGGAGTTATGTATGGACATGTGACTGACCTCTTGAAAATGGAATATAAGCAGAAGAGGTGCATGCTACTCCTAGGCCCAGGCCTTAAGACACTGGGCATGCCTCTTCCCTATCCTCTTTTCCCCTTTCTCATCACTTGGAATCTGGATGCAACTCAGACCAAGCTTTGAACAATCACAATGATGACACTGTTCTAGAGTAGGAGTTGGTAAAGAACAGTTTGTGGGCCAAACCTGGCCTGAAATCTGTTTTTCTATATCCTACAAGCTAAGAATGGACTTTATATTTTTTAAGGATTGCAAATAAATAAATAAATAAATAAAAGAAGAGGAAGAAGAAGAAGAGTATGTGACAGAGACCATACATGGCTGGCAAAGCCTAAAATACTGACAATCTGGCCCTTCATAGAAAATGTCTGTTGACCTCCTGTCCTAGGGGATATGTGACAGAGCAACACAATGAAAGAAACATGGACCCCTGAGGGACCACGTAGAGCAGAGGTTTCCCCTTTATCTGATCTGATTTGCAGGCATCCATCTGGGTCCACCTGTATTGCCCTTATGGAACTCGAGGGCAGGGGAACTGATGCAAACATGTTGATGACAATGCTGCTTACAATGGCAAGCACAGTAAAGTCCTTTACTGCCAGCATCCACTAAACTGTGGCAGCCTAACTTGTCAACTAGCAGGAGGTTAAATTCTCAGCCTCTTCACAGTTAACAGTAACATTGTTTTAAAGATTTTTCTTTTAAACAACATACAGTTTAAAAAAATCCGTATGAGAATCTTTATCTTTCACTAGAGTAGTCAATTACACGTAATGTTATTACTGACACATCTATCATGTTCCTTTGTGCTTTCTATTTTTACTAACTGTTCTGTTCTTTCCTTCCTACATTTTTTTGATTTTTAAAAATCAACTTTACTGAACGATCATTTCAGATATGAGATTAATGTAGCAATTTTAAGTGTACAGGTTAATAAAATTTGATAAATGTATACATTTTTGTGTAACCACCTCCCAACCAATATGCAGAACACTAAAATAATCAGAAAGTGTTCTACTGTGCCTTTTCTCAATCAATTCTCCCATCTCAGACAACCACTGATCTTATTTCTACCACTATGGCCTAGTTTCCTTTTTTTAAACTTTATATAAATGCAATCATATGGTATATTATCTATCTTCTTTTGCTCAGTATGTTTTTGAGATCCAACCATACTGCCCTATCAGTGTTCATTAATTTCTATTATTTATTTGTATTTCATGGCATGACTAGTCAATATTTTGTGTATTCATCTGTTGATGGGCATCTGGGATGTTTCTAATTCTTGGCTAATATTGATAAAGCTTCTATGAAAAATCAGGTACAAATCTTTGTTGAAATGTTTTCATTTCTCTTGGATAAATACCTAGGAATTGCTGGGATATATGTTAAGTGGAAGCTTAATAAGAAACAAAGTGATCGTACTATTTTACATTCCCACCAGCAGTGTATGAAAGTTCCAGGTCCTACACAGCCTTAGCAACAGTTAGTAGTGTTAGTCTTTTCAGTTTTAGATATTCTAGTGATTGTGTAATAATATCTCTTTGGCTTTAATTTGCATTTTCAAAGACAGTTAATGATACTAAGAACTTCTTTCATATGCTTATTGGTCAACTGCATTATTTTCTTTAGAAAAGTGTCTGTTCAAATCTGATGCCTGTGAATTATCATGCTGTTTATCTTTTTATTATTTTAAGAGTTAAAAAATATATATATTCTTGATACAAGTCTTATTGTATTAGGAATATTCTCTTCTACTCTATGAATTGCCTTTTTGTCTTTCATTAACAGTGTCTTTGAAGAGCAGAAGTTTTAAAAATATTTGATAAAGCACAATTGTTTATGATAGTGCTTTCTCTGACTCAAGAAATCTTTGCTTACCCCAAGGTGCTGAAGATTTTCTACTGTTCTCTTCTGGAAGTTTTATAGGTTTTAGATTTTACATTTAGGACTATCATCCATTTCAACTTAATTTTTACATATGGTGGAAGTTCATTTTGTTTCTGACACATATCCAGGTGTTACAAAGACACTGGCTGAAAAATAATCATTACCCATTGCATTACTTTGACAACTTAGTTGAAAATCAATTGTATAAGTCTATTTATGGACCTTCTATTGATCTATCTGGGTATTTAGCCAAGAGAAATAAAAACATTTCAACAAAGATTTGTACCTGAATTTTCATAGAAGTTTTATTAATATTAACCAAGAATTAGTCTATCCTTATACTAATATCATACTATCCTAATTACTGTGCCTCTGGTAGTAAATCTTGAGATCAGGAGTATAAATAGTCCATCTTTTTTTTTCTTGCAAAATTGTTTTGTCCATTTTACCTGCACATTTTAAAATAAATTTGTCACTTCTATTTTCAGCCATGATGGAGTAACAGGAACTAGATTTACTCTTGTTTTAAACAAGTAAAATAACAGACAAAATGAATGTAAAAATAGTTTTTATATAATGGGCAACAGGCAGTGCAGGATAGTCTAGTTTACTGCTTGGAGAGAGTTTCTAAGCTGCAATGTAGGTAGGGAGAAATCAGAGACTGGGGTCTCCGTGAGTTGGGGACACAGTATGGAAAATTTGGGGAGGCCAACGTAACTAAGATTTAACAGGGCAAATTTTAGAGAGTAGAGAGCAGCACAAAGAGATCGTCAAAGATCCAGAAGTCTTCAAAAGATACACCTTGAATCTTCAGCTAAGTTTTGATTAGTGTGCATGCATGTGAGGAAACTACTTATAGCCAAGGAGAGAAGCAATGAAAAGAACCAGGCAGAACAATTCTCAGAACTCACATAAGCCTGGGAATAATTCACACTCTGAACAGCCAAATGGAGAAAACTCATAACATATGGGGCATCAAGTTGAGTAATTAGAAGGATAATGCCTGAGTTGTGGGGTTAAACTAGCCCTAGACTAAAGACTCTCTGGCTTTGTAAAACAAAACTTAAAAGGATCAAACTGTTTGCAAGTAACCTGACTGCATCCAAGAACAAAGCTCAAAAATATTAAAGGCAAAAAAATTTGGCATGCAACAACGGAAAATCCACAATGTCTGGCATTTAATAAAAAATTTATCAGCATGCAAAAAAGAAGGAAAATATAATCCATAATAAGGGAAAACAACCAAGTGACAGACCTAGAAATTACATAGTTGATAGAATTTCTAAAAAAGGACATTAAAATGGCTATTATAAATATACTCCCAGTGTTCAAGACAACAGAAGAATGCATGAGCATGTTAAGGAGAGATAAAGAAGATATAAAAGAGACCCAAATTTAACTCCTAGAGATGGAAAAATACATCTGAGATGAAAAATACACTAAACTGAATTACCAACATAGACAACACTGCAGAAGAAAAGATTAATGAACCTGAAGACATAGCAATAGAAGCTATCCAAAAGCAAACCAGAGAGAAAAATAAAAATAAAAAAGAACAGAGTATCAGCAAGCTGTGGGATAACTTCAAATGGTCTAATACATGTGTACATGGGCCAAAATTAATATTTGAAGAAATAATGGCAAAAAATCCAAATTAAAATTAAATTAAAACTAAAAATCTATAGCTCCAAGGTGTTTAACAAATACTGAGCAAAAGAATAATGAATAAAGTTATACCAAGTAATATAACAATTAGGTGGCTTAAATAAAAAGAGACAATCTTTAAAGTAGCCAGAGGAAAAAATGACATTATATACAGAGGAACAAAGATAAGAATTAAGAAGACTTTTTGTCAAAAACAATGTAAGCCAGAAAAAAATGGAGCAACAATTCTAAAGACTGAAAGGAAAAAAAATAACTATCAACTTAAATGTCTATACCCAGCAAAATATCTTTACAAAACAAAGGCAAAACAGACTTTTTTGAGATGCACAGAAAGTGAAAGAGTTTGTCACCAGCAAACCAGCACTATAAGAAATTTAAAAGATGTCTTCAGGCAGAAAGAAAATGATACCATATGGAAATCTGGATCTACACAAAGGAATATAAAGAGCACCAGAAATGGTAAATATGGAGGTAAACATAAAAGACTTTTTTTCATGTTTTAAATCTCTTTAAAATGTAATTGACCTTTTAAAGCAAAACATAATAACAATGTACTGTGGGATTCATAACACAGAAGCATAACGTATGACAACAGTAACAGAGACTGAAAGAAGAAAAATAAAATTATATTATTATATGGTTATCAGCCTGTACATGAAGTGAAAAATATTACTGCTGGTACAGTATAAGTGAAATATGTACACCATAATGCCTAAATCAGCCACTAAAACAACACAGTAACAACATCAACGACAAAATAGAGATATAGGTAATTAAGCCAATAAAGGAGATAGAATGAAATAACAAAATATTCAATTATTCCAAAAGAAGAAAGAACAAATGAGGAAAGGGGAACACAGAACCAATAGGAAACAAACAGCAAGATGACAGACTTAAACAGAGCCAAATAAGTGATCATAATATTTATTTATTTATTATCTGGTTTGACAAATGACTTCAAGGCAGAAGTGGCTTTAGGGCTATGCTTATCTTTTTGGGGTCCAGTCTTTCCCCTATATTTGAACCTGGTAATTCCTCAAAATTTTATTATCTCTTAAGTGCTTAAGATATTTTTCCATGTTTCATCCAGCTTTATTCAGTTACATTTAGCGAAAGGGTTAATCTAGTTATCCTAGCCCACCATTACCAGTCACGATTACCCTTCTAATTTACAATCTAACAATACTTTTAAATATCCCATGAAATATAAATGTGCAAAAGAGCCTGATGTTTGAAATTTCAGGATTTGTAAATTCAAAAGAAATTAAAGCCTAGAATAGAAATTAATCTTACTTGCAACATACCCATAGCAGAACTGAAAAATTTTCAAGCATCCTAAAGTTACTTTTAAAAAGTGTTTGCTAAGTTTTCAAGAAAAGACATGTCTGTTGGATAAAAGTTAGACAATATTATTTATAAAATTAATCATGATATTAATAATGAGATAAACCTAGAACTGGATGTAATTGGTATGGTCTTCAAAAACTGAATGATTAAAAGAGACAAAGAAGATCCTTATATAATGATAAAGGGGTCAATCCATCAAAAAGATGTAACAATTATAAATATCTATACACCCAACATCAGAGCACCTAAATATATACAGCAAAAACAGAGCTAAAAGAAGAAATAAACAGCAATACAATAATAGCTGGATAATAGCTGGGGACTTTCATACCCCACTCTCAACAATGGATAAATCATCCAGTCAGAGAATCAGCAAGGAAACAGCAGATCTGAACAACATTACAGACCATATGGACCTAAGAGACATATAGAGACCATTCTATCTAACAACTGCAGAATATACAATCTTCTCAAGTGCACACGGAACATTTTCTAGGATAGACCATAGGTTAGGCCCCAAAACAAGTCTTATCAAATTCAAGAAGATTGAAATCATACCAAGTATCTTCTCTGACCACAACAGTATGAAAGTAGAAATCAATAACAGGAGGAAAACTAAATTCACAACTACACAGAAATTAAACAACATTCTCTTGAACAATCAATGGATCAAAGAAGAAATTAAAGGTGAAATAAAGAAGTTTCTTGAGACAAATGAAAATGGAAATACAACATACCAGAACTTATGGGATGTAACAAAATCAGTTCTAAAAGCACAGTTCATAGCAATAAACATCTACATTAAGAAGCAAGAAAAATCATATATAAACAACCTAGTTCTGTGTCTTAAGGAGCTAGAAAAAGTAGCACTGAGCACAAAGTTAGCATAAGGGAGGAAATAATAAAGATTAAAGCAGAAATAAATGAAATAGAGAACAGAAAAATAATAGAAAAGATCAACCAAACTAGGAGTTGGTTCTGTGAAAAGAGAAAACAAAGTTGACAAACCCTTAGCTACACTAACCAAGTGAAAAAAAAAAGAGGACACACTGGGCACCTAGAAGAAATGGAAAACATACAACTTACCAAGTTTGACTCAGGAAGAAATAGAAAGTTTGAACAGACCAATTATTAGTTAGGGGATTGAATCAGTAATCAAAAATCTCCCCATGAAGAAAACCCAGAACCAGATAGCTTCACTGGTGAATTTTACCAAACATTTAAAGAAGAATTAACACCAATACTTCTCAAACTCTTCCAAAAAAATTAAAAGGAAAGACTATTTCCAAACTCATTTTACGAGGTCAGCATCATCCTGATACCAAACTTAGATGAGGACACTACTAGAAAAGGAAACTACAGGGCAATATCCTTGATGAATACAGATGCGAAAATTCTCAACAAAATATTCGCAAATCAAATTCAGCAGCACATTAAAAGAATCATTCACCATGATCAAGTGGAATTTACCCTGGGATGCAAGGATGGTTTAACATATGCAAATCAGTCAATGTGCTACATCACATTAACAGAATGAAAGACAATAATCATGTGATCATCTCAATATATGCAGGAAAAGCATCTGACAAAATCAAACATCAATTCATGGTAAAGACTCTCAACAAATTAGGCACAGGAGGAACATATCTCAACATAATAAAGGCCATAGAAGACAAATCCATGGCTAATATCATACTCAACAGTGAAAGCTGAAAGCTTTTCCTTTAAGATCAGGAACAAGACAAGGTAGCCACTCTCACCACTCCTATTCAACATAATAATGAAAGTCCTAGCTAGAGCAATCAGGGAACAAAAAGAAATAAAAAGCATCAGAATTGGAACAGAAGAAATAAAATTGTCTCTATTTACAGATGATATAACTTTATATAGAGAAAATCCTAAAGACTCAATCAAAAAACATTTAGAACTAATCAAGGCATTTGGTAAAGTTGCAGGATACAACATTAACATATAAAAATCAGTAGCATTTCTATACACTAAAAACAAATACTCTGAAAAAGAAATAAAGAAATTGATCCCATTTATATAGCATCAAAAATAAATTTGAAAAAGGAGGTGAAAGATCTCTACTCTGAAAACTGCAAGACACTGACAAAAGAAATCAAAGACAATACAAATAAATAAAAAGGTATCCTATGTTCATGGACTGAAATAATTAATATTGTTAAAATATCAATACTACCAAAAGCCATCTATAGAATCAATGCAATCCCTATCAAGATTCCAATGGCATTTTTTACAGAAATAGAAAAAACATTCCTAAAATTTCTATGGAACTACGAAAGACCCTGAATATTGAAAGAAATCCTGAGAAAGAAGAATAAAATAGGAGGCATCACACTTCTTGATTTCAAGCTATACTATATAGCTATAATAATTAAAACCATAAGGTACTGGCATAAAAATAGACAAACAGATCAATGGAACAGAATTGAGAGCCCAGAAATAAACCCAAGTATATACTAATACTTGAAAAGGGAGCTATGAATATTCAATGAGGAAAAGATAGTCTTTTCAATAAACAGTGTCGTGAAAACTGGTTATTCACATGCAAACGAATGATATTTGACCCGTCTTACACTACTCACAAAAATTAACTCAAAATATATTACAAACTTAAATGTAAGATGTGAAACTGTAAAACTCCTTGATGAAAACATAGGGGAAAAGTTCCTTGACATCAGTTTTGGCAATGATATTTTTGGGTCTGACAGCAAAGCACAGGCAACAAAAGCAAAAATCAACAAGTGGGACTATATCAAACTAAATAGCTTCTCCAGAGCAACAAAATGAAATGACAATTATAAAACGGGAGAAAATATTTGCAAACCACATATCTGATAATGGATTAATATGCAAAACATATAAAAAACTCACATAACTCAACAGCAAAAAACCAAACAATCCAATTTAAAAATGGGCAGAGGACCTGAATAGACCATTTCCCAAAGAAGATATACAAATGGCCAACAAGCACATGAAAAAGTGCTCAACATCACTAATCATTGAGGAAATGCAAATCAAAACTACAATGAGATATCACCTCACACCTTTTAGAATAGATATTTAAAAAAAGACAAGAGATAACAAACACTGGCAAGGATATGGGGGAAATGGGAAACCTACTGCGTTGCTGGTGGGAATGTAAACTGGTGTAGCCACCATGGACAACGGTATGGAGGTTCCTCAAAAAATTAAAAATAGAACTATCATGTGATCCACCAATTCCACTTCTGAAATCACTATCTTGAAGATATATTTGCACACCCATGTTCACTGCAGCATTATTCACAATGCCAAGATATGGAAACAATCTAAGTGTCCATCAACAGATGAACAGATAAAGAAAATCTGATACACACACACAGATTTAAAAATGAAGAAAAGTCTAACAAAAATGAAAACAGACTCATTGATTCAAAGAACAAATGAATGGTTGACAGCAGGGAGGGAGGGGCTTCCCTGGTGGCGCAGTGGTTGAGAGTCAGCTTGCCAATGCAGGGGACGCGGGTTCGAGCCCTGGTCTGGGAAGATCCCATGTGCCGCGGAGCAACTAGGCCCGTGAGCCACAGCTACTGAGCCTGCGCGTCTGGAGCCTGTGCTCCACAACGGGAGAGGCCGCGACAGTGAGAGGCCCGCGCACCGCGATGAAGAGTGGCCCCCACTCACTGCAACTAGAGAAAGCCCTCGCACAGAAACGAAGACCCAACACAGCCAAAAATAAATAAATAAATAAAAGAACTGAACTTTCACTTTATAAGTGGGGACACAAAGGCCTCTGTGTGGAGAGGGACTTGCCCAAAGTGAAAAACAATGGAGAGTGGGGGGCAGGGAGAAGCCAGGCCCTAGACCCGGCCTCTGCACACCTCCCACCCTCCTACACACAACACACACTGACACAGAAGCTGGGCCTGACTCATAATTTAAAAAAAAAAAAAAAAAAAAAGAAGGGAGGGAGGTGTGAAATAGGTGAGGGGGATTAAGAGATATAAACATCCAGCTATAAAATAAAGAAGCCACAGGGATGTAATATACAGTATACGAAATATGGTCAATAATATTATAGTAACTTTGTATGGGGACAGATGGCTATTAGACTTATCGTGATCATTTCATAATGTATGCAAATGTCAAATCACCTAACATAATATTTTATTAACTATATTTCAATTTTTTATAAAAGGGAAAAGCATGAAGCAAAAGTCAGATAGACAAGCACTGTATAATCTCACTTCTATGTGGAACCTAAAAACATAAAACTCGTAGAAACAAGAGAGTAGAATGGTGGCTGCCAGGGGCTGAGAGGTGGGGGAAATGGGGAGATGTTGGCCAGAGCGTACAAAGTTTCAGTTATAAAATGAGTAAGTTCCAGGAATCTAATGTATAGCGTGGTGACTATAATTAATAATACTGTATTGTGTACTTGAAAATTACTATGGGAGTAAAGCTTTAATGTTCTCACCATAACAACAACAAAATGGTAAGTGAGGTAAAGGATGTACTAACTAACCTTATTGTGGTAAGCATTTCATACTATACATGTATATTAAATCATTAAAATTTAAAACACCTTAAAGTTACACAATGTTATATGGAAATTATATCTCAATAAAGCTGCGGGGGTGGGAATCTCAGGAACAGTTAAGAGGTATAGTCAGACCTATAACAAACAGTAGGGAAGATTCAAGCCAGTTACATGAGAATCCAAGAGACACCAGGGACTTGTCAGTACCACGGACAGTTCCATGCTGAAACAGTTTCCCTTAGGCTTTAATCCCAGGAGGCCAAAATTTATATCTAGTTGTAATATTCTTAAGTTTATACCTGATGGCCATTTTATAGACACCTAGACAAGATAAATAGCTCAATTATTTGTGACATAGAGTATAGCCATATGTTCTGTCTTAGTGGCCAATATAAGTTAGTTGCTATGATCAGCACAAGCATAATAATCATTATCATCGTCATTATTCCTAACCTCACTGAGGGCCTGGCAAAGGGTCATTAACTTTAAAAAACCTATTAAGTCCAAGCGGACTGAGGAGGGCATCCTCAGAGGAGTGGGCCACCAGCCCAGGCAGGATGAGGAACACGTCCATGCTGGGGTGGGGCAGAAGATATGAAGTGGTCACTTAGCATGGGCAGAAAGAATCCAGATGGGCAGCCTGATGGTGGCTATCAGATCCTGAGCAGGATGAGGAGGTGTGGCCTAGCCTGGGGTGTAGAGCCCCCAGCAGGGTCAGGAAGACATCCTGCTGAGGGCATTGAGGCGTGAAATAGAATGGGCTAGTATGGGCTGTCAGATCCCAAATAGGGTAGGGAGGCTGTTTCCACAGAAGGGTGATGCAATGCAGGGTGTCACAGCCAAGCCTAGGCAGGCTGAGAGATCCTCTACGCAGTGGTGGCGGTGGGGACGTAGACGGGTAGGGATGTCAGAGGACAAGCACGATAAGGACTTCCGTGCAGGAGGAGCAAAGAGACACAGGGATTTGGAGCCTGAGTCTGGGGAGGAGGGTATGCGTATGGAGGATGTGATGGCTGCAGTGGAATACTGGTTACATATAAAAAGACTGATCAAATTAAGTTAGTACACTAAGGATAGTAGGAGGCTTCTCACTGTTGAAGAAGGTACTTACAAATTAGAATGAACCCTGTGGTGCTGAACTGGAACTGGTCATCTCAGTGTGAATGCATGGAGTTCAATATAGACATAGAAATAAATATAAATATGCATGTGTACACATATATATTAATAGAATACTACTACTTAAAAACAGAATAAATATTTCATGTCTTGTATCTATGAAAAAGCCATGAAAGATATTTAGGATAGTTTATATGGTACTAGTGTAAAATTAAAGCTTCAAAAATTTACATTTTCTTTCATATTTTATAAGTCCTACTTCTATATTAATGAGACTATCCACATCAAAGGGAAAATATTTTAAAAAATTATCCATGTAGAATGTTAACAGGGACCAAATGAATCGTGAAGATAATGAACTGTGGGTTCCTACCAAAAGAAAACTAAACTAAGCTACTCTTATGCAAAAAATAGGTGAAAGTAGTAGTGTGATGATAGTAGTAATGTAGTGATGATGATGATGATATTGGCATAACTAATACTTACTGAGGGCTTACTAAGTCCCAGGTACTGTGTAACTACTTTACACAAATCTTAATGACACTCTCACTAATGCATTAGAACAATGATGATTTCAGTTTAAATTTATAAACACCTTGAACTTCAAATTTCCTTTCTTAAACTTTAAAATGGTAATAACAATTCTCTTATGCCACAAAACAGACTATTTGAAGATTAGTTCTGATTCAAAATTTGAATGTTATGAATAATTTAGTGACAAATGAAATAGCAAAATATGATTTATATTTTCATTAAAATATGAATATAGAAGGATATTTCTGAGAGTCTTAATGGAACTTCATTCATAATGAATTCCCTAGCTATCAGAGTTATTTCACATGATTACTGTTGTTTTTGTACATATCCTCATAGAGCATTCAAAGCAGTTCCCAGGAAATGAAATGTTAACAGAAATAGCAATGCCTTTTATTTCACTTTATCACGATGTGTACTATTTTGGAACAAAATTTGTAACGCTATTCTCATTCCCTACCTATGTAATTTTACAGTCTGAATTTCAGGATAGTCCAGGTGGCACTACACTCTAAAGATGGCCTTGAGGACAGTTACTGGGCCCTTGGCATATTTTCCCAAATTCATGTTCCTAAAGGACCACTGAAACCCAGGAAATGCTGAATTTGTCAATTTCTGAAAAATTTAGTTCTAATATCTTCAGTGCCTCAATAAAATTTGTTTAAATAAACTGAATCCAAAGAAAATCTAATCTATAATATTCTAGGTTTTATATATAGTGAATATTTTTGGTGACACAATTTTTCTTATGGCCATAGGACTTTAATTCCCTTCAAAATGTTTTTCATCTTTTTCTGTTCTCAAAATATGTCAAGCTTCTAATGAGTCAAGGAGATAAATAATTTTAATATGTCATAATATATCTGAAATACAATGTTTTTAAAGAAACCAAAGGCAATGAAACTTAACAGTTACTAGTATGCATAACCATTTCTTCCTATTCAGCCTATTTCAAAATAATTTATAAAAATCTAATTCTCTTTACAAGTATTTAAAATAAAACTCTTTGTGTTAAAGGTGATTTTTAATAGTTGGTTACAATTTGAGCAGATTGTTTTGGAAAAATGTAGTATTAACAAGTCTTACAGTAGAGTTTTCTGAATGATATGGTTAGTTTCACATTAAATCTTATAGTCAGATGCAACAGATGTTTCAGAACTTGGCAATGACCTGTTTTAGTCCTCTGGCCATCCAGGAAATGATAGTGAAGAATAAGATGTGGAGATAAGATAGGTTCTATAGGGCAACGATAATCAATGCTGCCCAGGCATCTGGGTCTCCTGTAGAGCCTTTTAAAGATGCAGATACTCTGGCCCCACTCCTTTAAGTGTTTGATTCAACAGGTCTACATGGGGGCCTATTTATCTTTCGTTTAAAAACTCCCCAAGTCATACTAGTGTAATCAGGATTGAGAAGCACAGTTTTTAGGATTTGGTACATAGCCAATTAAGCATATCAGAAAGACACTGTGTGAAACACAGAACTCAAGATTCCTGAAGCGACATGCAGAAAAGTATGCTTAATTCTGAGGTATTATCAAATTTTCTGAAATAGGATTTCATTGACAGTATGTCCAATCACTAAAATTTTGGTGAACTTTATTTTCAAGGAATTGAAATAAACATTATATTGGACATGAGTCAGTTATCTCCCTAGCATCCATTCACCACTTCCTTCTAGTAGTGAACAAACTCCTTTTCATTTATTATCTAATGTGGTTTGGGAAGTGACCCACTGCTCAGCTCTAGGGCTAAAGCTAATCAGTGCAGCCCACCCCTGTAGCCATAGTGATTGGTTCTGAATGGGCATGTAACCTAGTGAGACACAAGAAGTTTCAACAGGGCCACTATATGAAACCTGATTAGAAAGTTGACACATGGAAGACAGGGTGGTAGTGGAGTAGAAAGAGAAAGAAACCAGGACCTTAGTGATATTTGAATCACTGGATCAAGCCATGCCTGAAAGCAGACCTACTATCTGAACCTTCCCTTATTGCTCAAGCCATTTTGAGTTGGTTTGCATTCTCTTGAAACTGATAGAATCTTAACTGATGTATTTACTCAATGTAATCACTGGCTCTTCATGGGTAATTTCAGTTAATTAAATGAAGGTGTGGGATTTTCCAAAGAGGAAACTTTTCTTCATATTTTTACTATCATTTCACTGACATTTCTTTATAATTCTACTTCCCTTAATTATTTTTGAATGCCCAAAGAACATATACTGATAAATATTTGAAAATGAAACCAAAGGCAATAAAAGATGAAGAGATCTAATGAAATACAGAAAACAAATAAAAATATATCCTCTGAAGTTACCCCAAAGTATAAACCTTATATATTTTATTACTAACATTTTCTATACCAGTGGCCTTGAAATTTTAATGTATTTAATGACCACTTGGGGAATTTGTTTAAAATAAAGATTGCTAGGCTGCTTCCTAGTGATTCTGATTTTGTGGATCTGGTGTTGAGCCCCCAAATTGATGTAAATGACTGGGAGAGCTCACTGTGAGAAACTGCTTTTAAACTACATAAGAGAAGAGGGTTAGGTATTAGATTCGTTTCAGAACAAACATTTTAGATTTTAATTTTGCATTTTAAATATTCATTTTTTGGAGTGGTATTTATAATACGTATGTAAAAATATGAAACAAACCCAAAGGTTAAAAAGTCTTGAGTTCTTATTAAAAGAACAATTAGGGTGAAGGGAAGAAGAAATACTTTATATGAGGTATAAACTGTTGCTTGCTTTAACAGTATAAGACAGCTGTTCACCAGTGTATAAACTACATTTATAAATCCACCTTGAAAATAATTAGTGCTCATATATAGGATCTGATCATCAGATTTTAAATATGAAATACTGTATACTTGGAAAGAGGGGAGAAATTGAAAGGAGAAATCTTTCATTTTACATATATTCTTCCAAAAATGTACATTTATGTTAAAAGCATAAATGTGAACTCATGAACATATAAACTTGAAGCCTGCTACCAAAATCCCTGGTTGTAAGCCACAGTGAATCCTGTCGGTTGCCCACTCAACAGCCATTCCCAATCTTTTTATTTCTTGCTGGGAGAGCTCACCTCTCACTCCAAAGACTAAAATGCCAGGCAGAGGCCATGGGCATGTGACCAAATCCTGGTCAATGGAATCTAAGAGGAAGTCTGCTGAGGGCCTCCACTTAGCATTGCCAACACAGCCTCACTTACACTGTTGCCTTCTCTGCTGGATTCCTCAATAGAGGATCTCCATTTCTAGACTGCTAGAGCCACTGCCATGGGTGTGAGGCTGAGAATGGGAAATATATCTATCTTATTATCCACTGGAAATAAAGTCTAAGTGGTACTTAAGTTCCTCTAGAATCTTTTGTAATATTTATTAGCCTTAATCCAACCTTCTAAACACTGACCAGTAAATGAACTTTTGACTTATAAATGCATACAGGAACACAGTGCATTCATTAGAGGTGTGTGTGTGGGGTGTGGGAAGACTACCAGTAAACACACACTTTATCACCTTTACCATTTTAAACATTCAAACCCCTGTTCTGAGAACCCATTCACCAAGGAACATACATCATCAAATGTCTCTACTTTTATATATGTAACACAATTTAGTAAACTGTTAAATTGATCTGAGCTGTGAGATTTTAGGATAATAAGTTAACACATTTTTCAATACATTCTAGGGTACAGGATCATAAAAGATTCAGAAGTAAATGATGAGAAATATCCAAGAAATCTAACAGTTCCAAGAGGACCAAAGTCTGAAAAGAAATAGTACAGAGTAACAAAGAGGGAATCCGGCACTTTTTCATGAAATTATTTTGGTTATGATATTTCCTCAGTAGGATACCAGTGTTAATTATGAAAAAGCGTTTTTAGTTTTCATTTCTGGATCTATTTAACATTACATTTTTCCCCTAAAAATCATAATCTTGACATTTTAGAGATTCTAATTATTACATCTAATAAAAACAAATTTCACGGAAAATTTAAAGTTGGTTCTATCAACATTCCAAGACAAATCCAACCCTCTTCTAGGTAAAATTTAGTCTTATGATGTACTTATGATAAAATACAGAATAACTAAAAACACAGACTGTGGAGAGATGGACTGAAATCCCTATTCTGTAATTTACTAAGTGTGTGACCCTGGGCAGTTCAGTTAACCTATCTATGCCTGTTTGCTATAAACTGAGGCTAACAGCACCTATTACGTATTTCAAAGGGTAATTGTGAGGATTAAATGACATCAAGTACTTAAAACTGTACCCAGCACATGGAAGCACTATTCAAGTTGAAGAAAGTAAATGAATGTTCCTTTTCTTTAACCTCTTTTACTGGTGTAATTATTTTCAGAAATTATATGTTAAAAATTATTTTAACTAGAATCAAACCCTAGTTATAATTGACAGTGTCCTTGTACACCACGGACTACCTAGATACAAATTTTAAAACCTGAAAATTTAAAATCTAAAATCTCAGACCTCTTATTCCAACATTAACAATAAGCCTTTACTGTGAACTGTGTCAGTCAGGGTTCAGTGAAGGAAACAGAAATCACTTCAGGTATTTTAAGAAGAAGAAGATTTAATTCAGGAAATTAGGTGTGTACAGAATTGTTGGGAGAGCTGGAGCAGCAGGGTCCAGGCTGGTCCTGCAGGAATGACTCCTAGAACACGGAAAATCTGACTCACCAAAGGATCTATTGTACTTACCAAGAAGGTGGGGAGATACAGTATGAGTTAAAAAACATAACTATTTTAGCTTCATCAAGGGATCAGGAAGTCATCACTGCCATTGCAATTACTCCTTAGCATTCATGAAGCTGAAAACTAGCTATTAGAATGTTGCTAGAGGTAGAAAAACATCTTCTCTTGAATTTGCCTGCCTGGGGCAGCAGGAAGATGGCCTCTGTCTCACTTTCACCTTGCAAATCATGCATGAATGCATTTAATTGGGGGAACCTGATTAGCGTTCAGAACTCTAGGGAATTTGGGAAGTGTATTCCTCTGAAGCACAGGAAAGAAACTAGAAGAGGTTGGGAATATTTACAGATTGCCAAGCAATCAAATGTAACACAGTGACACTGGAATAGTCAAAGTCACTAAAGTACATTTTTCTCATTTGTAAAATGGGGATAAATAATGATACCCATAATAGAGTTATGATGAAGATTTAAGGAGATAATACATACAAAACACTTAATACAGTGAAAATTACTTTCCTTTGCAATTTTGAAGGCTTAAGCTTCTAGCATCTAGCATTGTAGCTGAGAAGTCTGACGCCATTCTGATCTTCATTCATTTTTATGTTACCTGGGCCCATTTAGGATCTTCTCTTTACCCGTGGTGTTCTGAAATTTCACAATGATGCGCCTAGTCTGGACTTTTCCATTTATTGTTCAGGCTCTTTATTTGGAAACTCAAGTCCTTCAGCTTTGGCAAATTTTCTTGTATTTTAATACAACTTCCCCTCCGCTGTTTTTTTTTTTTTTTTTTTTTTATGATTCACTATTTAGTCATATGTTAAATCCTCTTAGATTGTCTAAGTCTCTATTTTTTGTCTTTACATCTACTTTTTCTACTCTATTTTTCTTTTCTATTTCTGGAGATTTCTTTTCATTTCTATCTTCTGAATAATGGATCAGCAAAATTTTTCTTTAAAAGCCTGAGAGTAAATAATTTTGGCTTCGTGAGCCGTATGATCTCAGCCACAACTACTCACTCTGCTGCTGTAGTGCAAAAGCAGCCACACACAGTATGTAAGCAAATGGGCATAGCTGTATTGCAAGAAAACTTTACTTACAAAAACAGCTGGTGAGCTGGATTTGACCCATGGGCCATAGTTTGCCAATCCACCAATCCTTGTACTGACCTGTCCAGAACATGCTTTATTTTGGCAATCATATTTGTAATTCACAAAAGCCCTTTCTTCTATGATTGTTCCTTTTTCAGAGTATTCGTCCTCTTTTTAAAAAGTGTATATGCATATAATATCTTATCAAATCTTTCTGAAAATTCTAATTTGAATTAGTTTTTAATTTTCTTCTAATCTCTACATTATGTACTCTTCCCTGAGGGTAATTTTTAAAAAAATGTTTATCTTTGGTTTTCTCCTTCCTAGTAGAGTTTTTCCCTTGGTGTCTCCTGAGCTATGATTGCCTGTTCATATTTAAGAATGCATCACCAAAGAGCTGATCAAAAACTCTATACTTTTAAACATAATTTGTTCACTGACATAACTGTGTGTGGGACCCCTAAATATCAGTATGAGGTGGTCTTAGCTTGGACCATTGAGTTTTTCCTGAGAAGTAATGATATGATATGTATTGCCCAGCTCTAGGCACAAGCCTGCCACTATCCTTCATGCCAGATGGAGATACAACAGCGCATTTTATAGAGTTTTAGAGATTCTCATTTTTAATTCCCAGACTCACGCTATCCTCTGCTGTACCTAGAAGTATATACGGTTTTGTGGGTCAGATTAGTTCTCTCCTGCTTCTATGTTCACTTTTCACTAGGTTCCTCCATCCACACTGTCTTCCAGACACTAATCTCTCACATCTGCTGCTGCCCTCATTCCATTTCTCTTTGACCTTGTGGGTACAAATGTGAATGTGTATGTGTGTGTGTATTTAATTCTTTAACCAAGATACTATCAGTTTAGTGGATCACAGAAAGAAAAGGGAATAAACGTTATGTGGTTAATCCACTATGTTTAACTGTAAGAATAAACAAACCACTCCTTACATTTTCTTCTGGTAGTGTCAGTTAACGCAAACATGTTTAATATATACTAGGACTTGTCATATATTTAATTTTTTCAAGTTCAATAATATGTTTATAAATTAAGAACCTGGATTCAGAAACTGTGATAACTAGACAAGGCTAAGTATTTAGGAAAGACTTTGCTATGCAAATTTATTACCTAAATAAGATTTAAAAGAATGTCTCGGACTTCCCTGGTGGCACAGTGGTTAAGAATCCGCCTGGCCAATGCTGGGGACACGGGTTCGAGCCCTGGTCTGGGGAAGATCCCACATGCTGCGGAGCAACTAAGCCCGTGCGCCACACCTACTAAGCCTGCGCTCTAGAGCCCACGAGCCACAACTACTGAGTCCGTGAGCCACAACTACTGAAGCCCGCGCGCCTAGAGCCCCTGCTCTGCAACAAGAGAAGCCACCGCAATGAGAAGCCCACGCACCGCAAAGCGTAGCCCCTGCTCGCCGCAACTAGAGAAAGCCCGCACATAGCAACGAAGACCCAACACAGCCAAAAATAAATAAATAAATTAATTTTTAAAAAAAAGAGAGAATGTGAGAATGTCTGTCCCAAGAGAGCAAATTTTTACACTATAAAAGCAAAACTTTATGTACAAGCTACTGACATGCAAATTATAAATAATATTAGTTAATTCTTTGAACTATTGTTCACAATTATTCACTGCCCCTCACTGTTGATATCACATGACTTGCTTTAGACCAGAGGTCAGCAAACTACAGGTTTAAAACGAATGCTGCCTGTGGCCTCTTGTTTTTATGCAGCCGGCATGCTAAGAGTGGTTTTATATTTTAAAAAATGGTTTCTGGGCTTCCCTGGTGGCGCAGTGGTTGAGAATCCGCCTGCCAATGCAGGGGACACGGGTTCGAACCCTTGTCTGGGAAGATCCCACAAGCTGCGGAGCGGCTGGGCCCGTGAGCCATAATTACTGAGCCTGCGCGTCTGGAGCCTGTGCTCGGCAACAAGGGAGGCCGCGATAGTGAGAGACCCGCGCACCGCGATGAAGAGTGCCCCCGCTCGCGACAACTAGAGAAAGCCCTCGCACAGAAACGAAGACCCAACACAGCCATAAATAAATAAATAAAAATTAAAAAAAAAAAAAATCTTATTAAAAAAAAAAAAATGGCTCTAGGGGGAGTGACCAAGATGGCAGAGCAGAAAGATCTTGAGCTCACCTCCTCCCACGGGCACAGAAAAATTACAACTATTTAAAAAGCAACTATCAATGAGAACAACCAAAAGACTAGCAGAAAAGATTCTCCATAACTAAAGATATAATAAAGGAACCACAATGACACAGGTAAGAGGAGTGGAGACATGTGGTTATTATCAAGACCCATACCCCTGGGTAAGCGACCCACAAACAAGAGGACAATTAAAAATTGCAGAGGTTCTCCCCAAGAAGCAAGGGGTCTGAGACCCATATCTGGCCCCGAGCCCAGGGGTTCTGCACTGGGAAGACAAGCCCCCAGGATATTTGGTTTTGAAGGCCAGTGGAGCTTTACTTTTGAGAGACCTGGAGGGCCGTGGGAATTAGAGACTCCACTCTTAAAGGGCACACACAAAATCTCACACACTCTGAGACCCTGGGCAGAAGCTGTAATATGAAAGGAGCCTGGGTCAGACCCACCTGCTGGTTTTGGCAAGCCTCCTGGAGAGGCAGGATGCCTTTGGGACTCACTCTGGGGACAGAGACCCTGGCTGCAGCCATTTTTGGGAGCTTGTTCTACCACGTGGACACCGGTGCTGGCAAGCGTCATTTTGGAATCCCCCCTCTAGCCTGTAAGTGCTGAGACCCGGCCCTGTCCACCAGCTGGTCAGCACCAGTCCTGGGTCTTCCCAGGCCAAGCAGCTAGCTGGGTGGGGACACAACCCTACCTATCAGCAGGCCAGTTGCCATAGGACACCATGAGCCCCCAGCCACCCAGGGACCTAGAATTGCCCACGAGGGGTTGGGCAGCATTCCCAGGACTCCCTAGGCCTCAGCCCCACCCATCAGTGGGCCAACACCATGGCCCTTCAGCCAGCCATGTCAAGATGCAGTCCACCCACTAGCAGGCTGGTAATACTCTGGGATGCCCTGGGCCCCAACCCTGACCACCAGCCAGCCAACACGAGCTCTGGGACACTTTGGGGCCCTTAGCCAGCTGCCCTGGGATCTGGACCTAACCACCAATAGGTACCACCAGCTCTAGAAAACCCTGTATCCCGAAGCCAGTCATGTCAGGAATGGCCCTGCCCACTACCAGACTAACACTAGCTCTAGGATCCCTAATTCAAAAAGATATATGCATCCCTATGTTCACTGCAGCATTATTTACAATAGCAAAGATATGGAAGCAACCTAAGTGCCATCAATAGATGAATAGATAAAGAAGATGTGGTACATATACAATGGAATATTACTCAGCCATAAAAGGATGAAATCTTGCCATTTGCAAAACATGGATAGACCTAAAGGTATTATGCTTAGTGAAATAAGTTAGACAAAGAAAGACAAATACTGTATGATTTCACTTATATGTGAAACCTAAAAAACAAAACAAACGAACAAACATAACTAAACAGAAACATAGTCATAGATACAGAGAACAAACAGGTAGTTGCCAAGGGGAAGTGAAGTGAAGGGAGAAGAGATATCAGTGAGGAAGATTAAGAAGTACAAACCTTCAGTTACAACATAAATGAGTTAGGGGTATAAGATGTACAGTGTGGGGAATATAGTCAATAATTATGTAATATTTTTGTATGCTGACAGACGGTAACTAGACTTACCCTGGTTATCATTTTGAAATGTACAGAAATATTGAATCACTATGTTGTACACCAGGAACTAACATAGTATTGTAGGTCAATTATACTTTAAAAACAAACAAACAAGCAAACTCATAGAAAAAGAGATCAGATTTGTGGTTATCAGAGGTGGGGGTTAGAGGGAGGGGGAATTGGATGAAGGCAGTCGAAAGGTACAAACTTCCAGTTATAAGATAAATAAATGCTAGGGATGTATTGTACAACATGATAAATATAATGAACACTGCTGTATGTTATGTATGAAAGCTGTTAAGAGAGTAAACCCTAAGAGTTCTCATCGCAAGAAAAAAATAATTTTTTCTATTACTTTTATTTTGTATCTATATAAGATGATGGATGTTCACTAAACTTATTGTGATAATCATTTCACAATGTATGTAAGTCAAATCATTATGCTGCACACCTTAAACTTATATAGTGCTGTATGTCAATTGTATTTCAATAAAACTGGAAGAAAATAAACAAGTAAGTAAGGGTTAAAGAATAAAAAGAACATGTGACAGAGACCATATGTGGCCTGTGAAGCCTAAAAAAAGTTAACTTTCTGGCACTTTATAGAAAAAGTTTGCCAACCTCTGCTTTAGACCCTTGAAATGTCAGTGGAAGTAGCATGTGTCAATTTTGGGCAGAAGCTTTAAGAAGCTTTAAAAGATAAGGATTAGTCTGCCATGTCCTCTATCTGACAACCAGCAAAGTTTCAGAAAGATCCTCCCCTATCAGTTTTCATCCCAGAATGAAGACGACAAGGAATAGAGCCATAACTGACCCGTAATATGGACATGCAGCAGAAGTGAGAAAGAAATCTTTGTTGTTTATAAGGCATTAAAAGTTTCAGGGTTTGTTATCTCAGAATAACCTAGCCTAAACTGCCTTATACATTTCGCTAATGTAATATGTGTTTCTCTATATGCCTGAAAATAATAAAACTGTATTTATTTAAATAATATTTATAATTCAGAGTTCTTAATAATTACTCAAAATATATTTCTAAAAAGCTGTATCTTAAAAACATTCAAGGATTGAATTATATTTAGTTCCTAAAAAAATTATTTTACTAGCTACTTGTATCGTTGGACAGAACATTCTTTGTATTGTTGGATCAGAGCACTTTTGGTACAGATGAACTTATTTGCAAAGCAGAAACAGAGACACAGATGTAGACAGCAAACTTATGGATACCAAGGGGGGAAGGGAGGGGGGGATCAGTTGGGAGATTGGGATTGACAATATATACACTACTGTGTATAAAACAGATAACTAGTAAGAACCCACCGTATAGCACAGGGAACTCTACTCAGTGCTCTGTGGTGACCTAAATGGGAAGGAAATCTAAAAAAAGGGGATATATGTATACGTATGGCTGATTCACTTTACTGTACAGCAGAAACTAATAACATTGTAAAGCAACTATACTTCAATAAAAATTAATTTTAAAAAAAGCACTTTTATTTTCCTCTTCCAGACTGCAACGTTCCTTCTGATTTTGAAACTTGAAAAAGACAATGTAAATTTTTACTTAAGAACTAGCACTTAATTCAGATCAAATTTATTCACACATGAATAAGACCCAATAAACAATATTAGTTAACATTTGTCTAATGTTATTTAATTTTGTAGCATTTAGAGTTCCTGCTCTGTGCCAGATGATGTTCTTTACATGGATTAATTCTTTTTTTTTAATCATTCCTTTTTACAAATGAAAAAAATGAGACACACAGAGGTTGAGTATTCACCCAAGAACACATAGTTAGGAAGAAGTGGGGAACCAAGATGTGGAACCAGGGACCTCAGAACCTCTATGCTCCCAACCTCTATGCTGTACCAACCCTCCTAAATGAAAATATAAACTTGATCTTGAAAATCTAACAATTTCAGTATTAAAATTATAAATTTCCACTATCTAGTAATTTTAAACCTTTTATGACAAACCACAAGTGAGTTAGTATAAAGAATACAGTTTTAGAACTTGAATATAGCTTAAGGGACAATGACAGCTTTCATTTCAAAGAAGAATATACCCACCCCCCCCGGGTAAGCTGACTAATATGAAAAATGTACTTATAATACATGCTATTTTCTATCAACTAAATGCTATCGTATTCCTTTAAAAATGAGCCAAATTAAAGTTCAGTTTATTATTGTAGAATACGGAAATATTAAGAGATATATAACTTTGATTATATAAATTATATACTTTGATTATGTAACATGAGATAATTAAAAATCTATGTGTACCAGACTTAAGTCTTCACTTCCAATTAGCTCTACTGGCTTTTTTCTGCTTCAAAAGAATGTAATTAGTACTACTCTAATTATCAGTTGCCCCAAAGTGACAGACTATAAAATCAACACTGTAAGTAGGTAAGATATAGCCTCTATAAACAATTCTAGGTCTAAGAGATAAAGGGAAGACAAAAGTCATTATTTTTTGTAAGACCAGAGGATATCTTTAAACCATAAAACAATAAATAATGGCAGAATGATTAAAATATATTAAGAATATGTATTTTGGGACTTCCCTGGTAGTCCAGTGGTAAAGAATCTGCCCACCAATGCAGGGGACGCAGGTTCGATCCCCGGTCGGGGAACTAAGATCCCACATGCCGCGGGGCAACTAAGCCCGTGCGCCACAACAACTGAGCTCGCACGCCTCAACGAGAGAGTCCGCATGCCACAAACTATGGAGCCCACAGGCCCTGGAGCCTGCACGCCACAACTACAGAGCCCACGCGCTCTGGAGCCTGCATGCCACAACTAGAGAGAGAAAACCTGCAGGCTACAACTAGAAAGAAGCCTGCGCGCCGCAACAAAAACATTCCGCGTGCTGCAACTAAGACCCGACGCAGCCAAGGAAAAAAAACAAAAGAATACATATTTTATTTCAGGTTAACAACGAATATTTCTAGTCTATGAAGGTTTTCACATACCTCATCTCATTTAATCATCACAACTTTGGGAAGTACTTAGGTCACGTATCCCAATAGTATCCCAATTGCTAACATGTGTACTATGGAGAATTAGCCTTTTTTACAAGAACAGCTTTGCATGCTCAACACCTAAAAATGTGCATTTCACTCAAATAGTAGTTCCCAGTAATGAATGAGCACACAGGGTACTTGCAGAGCCATGCTCATTTTCAGGGATAGAAATCATTTAAATATACCTGCTTCATATAAATAGCATCAGGAATTTATATATAGGCTTAAATGTACAATCATTTTTGACCAGAGTTGTTCCTTGCCTTGAATAGAATAAAATAAAATGTAACTGTCAAATAGATATTTTTTCTGGCTTATTCATGTCCCTGCAGAGTCCATAGAACAAATGTGATGATGAGACAGAAAACCCACTAATAAAAGGTTTCCTTCAAGTTTAATTTTTTAAAATAAAGTTCCTCTGTCCTAGACCTGAATGCAGTATGTCTTAAGCTCATATTCCACCATAAGAACATAAATGCATCAAATGTAAAACTGCTTCTTTTTTAAATTAAATTTCAAATTTTCTGGAAAGAAAAATGTTTTTGTAATTAGTATTTATCAGTTCTCTTTAAATTCTCACTGTATGCCTAAATAGGCATCACCCTGGAAAAGCAGCATTAAACCCCATCAACCTCAAAATAAATGTCACAGCAGATAAAACCACAACTCTTTAGGAAGAAACATCCTCGATACTACTAATTCAGATGAAAAAACTTTAATCAATACCATTACTACTGCTTGTTTTATAAAATATATTCTGATAAAATAGATTTTCATATCTACGATTTTTCAAAATTAGTATCTAGCACTTTAATATTGTTTTTCCAATGAAGAACCTACTATTTTAAATTATCTGTCAAGACTTTAAATGTGAAAATCCTAGAATTAAGGATTTTAGTTTCGAAACAGTTGCCCATTGGATACTACCCTGCTATTTAATATTAACACGATGAGGAGAATGACTAGGAAAAAATAAAATGTTGCTTCTGTTTGGTATTTCTTTTATTTCTAAAGGGAAGGCCTCAAGGACAAGCTCATTCAGTGGTATTGTTCATTAATTATCATCCATTTACGAAAAGCCTAAGATAATGAACAAGAGGCACAGTGGATACAACTATTTTATTACTGTTAAACAATCCAGAAGAAAGGGAATTGCTCCCGGTAATGTAATAAAGTGCTTCTTTAAGGTAAAATATATATATTTCACAGCTGTTGGTAATGATGAAAAAGGCACGTGTTCAGGATGTCCCCCTTATAGAAGCTCCAAAAGAATTTTTAAAAATAGTGGTCAAGGGCTTCCCTGGTGGTGCAGTGGTTAAGAATCCGCCTGCCAATGCAGGGCACACAGGTTCGAGCCCTGGTCCAGGAAGATCCCACATGCTGCGGAGCAACTAAGCCCGTGCGCCACAACTACTGAGCCTGTGCTCTAAAGCCCGCGAGCCACAACTACTGAAGCCCACATACCTACAGGCCGCGAGCCACAACTACTGAAGCCTGCACACCTAGAGCCCGTGCTCTGCAACAAGAGAAGCCACCACAATGAGAAGCCCATGCACCACAATGAAGAGGAGCCCCTGCTCGCCGCAACTAGAGATAGCCCGCGCAGCAACAAAGACCCAACGCAGCCAATAAATAAATTAAAAAAAAAAATAGTGGTCGATATTTAGAATTTGAATGTTATATCTCTCTCCGTGGTGTTTCTTTAGAAAACACTATTTTATCCCCTCTTGTTCCATTTAATGCATTTTAATGTTCTTAATTATAGAATATGCTGCTCACCTGGACCCAAATTTACCTATCATAATCTTTACTCCACTCTAAAATGATCAAATAGTACTCTCTTTCCAAAAAACATTTGTTAATTTCTCTCATTAGTATTACAAACAATTGATATCAGTATCTTGGAAAAATTAATTGCATAAAATAAAATAGAGCAGAAAAGGAAAATATTACCTGTAATATTTATTACACTTAAGCTTATAGTTTACTTTTCTGGCTTTTTTTGAAAAAATAATACAAAAAAATGAAGTATGAGTTGGTCCTTTGTAGTTTATATTTAGCACTTGGATGGTTCAACTAAATGAACCCCAGTTAAGATGTTTGATGTTTTTCATTCCCCAGACTAGATATAAAAAACAAATGATTTTAGTCACTGAAATTTTAGTTTCTCCCACTCAATTCTTCTGTATGTTCAAAATTTCTTGAGACTTAACATTTAAACTTGACTTCTTTTTAAACTAAGTTTAAACTTAACATTTAAACTAAGACTCTGATTTAAACAAAAAGCTTCCTTCTATGCTGTAATTTAGCTTCTCCCTTTCACTGATTTATCTGATTAACAATTCTTCACGTGAAACTAGAGTTATTCCCCTCTACCAATAATATATGCTCACTTACTTTGTCTTTGAATTACTGTCTCTAACTAGGCCTATAACTATTTAGTTTTATACTAAAGTGAGCCATGACTCACATTACTGTTATTGTCTAGGGAACTGAATTGCATACATGCAGCTTTCTCTTTGATGTAGTCATTTTTAACTGTGATCATTAGTTTATCATGAAGTATTTATTTTAAATTGCTTTATGATGAAGAAGTGTAATCTATGTTTAGAAAATGTAGATTTTTATTGACAATGGTAGTATGTGAATTGTAGTGAATATGAAAATAGATGAAGATTAGTTTTTTAAAAACTTTTATTTTATACTGGAGTATAGTTGTTTAACAGTGTTGTCTTAGTTTTAGGTGTAAGTTTTAAAAGTTATTTGCGAGGGGACTTCTCTGGTGGTCCAGCGGTTAAGACTCTGCGCTCCCAATGCAGGGGGCCCAGGTTCAATCCCTGGTCAGGGAACTAGATCCCACATGCTGCAACCAAGAGTTTGCATGCCACAACTAAAGACCCCGCTTCTGCAACTAAAGATCCCGCATGCTGCAACTAAAGATCCCGCATGCTGTAACTATAAGATCCTGCATGCCGCAAATAAGATACCGCATGCTGCAGCTAAAGATCCCGCATGCCGCAACTAAAGATCCTGCATGCCACAATGAAGATCCCACACACGGCAACAAAGATCCCGTGTGTCGCAACTAAGACCCAGCACAGCCAAATAAATAAAAAATAAAAAGCTATTTGTGAGAGGAGTCAAGACGGCGGAAGAGGAGGATGCGGAATTCGTCTCTCCTCACAAGTATATCAAGAATACATCTACAAATGGAACAATTCTCACAGCACCTGTTGAACATTAGTGGAAGAATTCGGATACCTAAAAGGACAAGAAAAATCTCATCACAACTGGGTAGAATGAAACAAAGAAAAAAAGAAATGAGGAATCAACAAAGGGACCACCAACCCTGGCAGGAAGCTGAAGGTGAGGAGAGGTTCCTGCAATAAGAAAAACCCCCCACAGTGCGAAATCAGCTGGGACAGAAAGCGACATTTGGGGGATCGAAGAATACAGCACACAGTCTCTGGAAGACAGGATGAAGAATCTATCTTGACGCCAAGACCAAGCTCCACCCAACTGCCTGCAGGCTCCAGCGCTGGACACCTCATGCCAAACAACTAGGAAGACAGGAACACAGCCCCACCCATCAGCAGACAGGCTGCTTAGAATCATACTAAGCTCACAGACACCCAAAACACACCACCAGATGCGGCCCTGCCCATCAGAGGGAAAAGACTCAGCTCCACGCACCAGAGCAGAGGCACCAGTCCCTCTCACCACAAGCCCCTGGACCAATCTCACCCACCAAGTGGCATACAACAGAAGCAAGAGGAACTACGACCCTGGAGCCTGTGGAAAGGAGACCATAAACACAGTAAGTTAGACAAAATGAGGTGACAGAGAAATATGTTGCAGACAAAGAAGCAAGGTGAAAACCCACAGGACCAAATAAATGAAGAGGAAATAGGCAATCTACCAGAAAAAGAATTCAGAGTTATGATAGCAAAGATGATCCAAGATGTCTGAAACAGAATGGAGGCACGGATTGAGAAGATACAAGAAATGTTTAAAAAGGACCTACAAGAACTGAAGAACAAACAATCAGTAATGAACAACACAATAACTGAAATGAAAAATACACTAGAAGGAATCAATAGCAGAATAACTGAGGCAGAAGAACGGATTAAGTGAGATGGAAGACAGAATGGTGGAAATCACTGCCATGGAACAGAATAAAGAAAAAAGAATGAAAAGAAATGAGGATAGTCTCAGAGACCTCTGGTCCAACATTACATGCACCAACATTTGAATTACAGGGGTCCCAGAAGAAGAAGAGAAAGACACAGGGTCGGAGAAAATATTTCAAGAGATTATATTCGAAAACTTCTCTAACATGGGGAAGGAAATAGTCAACCAAGTCCAGGAAGCACAGAGAGTCTCATATGGGATAAATCCAAGGAGAAACATGCTGAAACACATATTAGTCTAACTAACAAATATTAAATACATAGAAAAAATGTTAAAAGCAGCAAAGGAAGAGCAACAAATATCATACAAAGGAATCCCCATGAGGTTATCAGCTGATTTTTCAGCAGAAACTCTGCAGGCCAGAAGGGAGTGGCATGACATACTTAAAGTGATGAAAAGAAAAAACCTACAACCAAGATTACTCTACCCATCAAGGATCTCATTCAGGTTTGACAGAGAAAGCAAAAGCTTTACAGACAAGCAAAAGCTAAGAGAATTCAGTACCATCAAACCAGCTTTACAACAAATGCTAAAGGAACTTCTCTAGGCAGGAAACACAAGAGAAGAAAAAGACCTACAAAAACAAACCAAAACAATTAAGAAAATGGTCATAGGAACATATATATCAATAATGACCTTAAATGTAAATGGCTTAAATGCTTCAACCAAAAGACACAGACTAGATGAATGGATACAAAAACAAGACCCGTATATATGCTGTCTACAAGAGAACCACTTCAGACCTAGGGACACATACAGACTGAAAGTGAGGGGGTGGAAAAAGATATTCCATGCAAATGGAAATCAAAAGAAAGCTGGAGTAGCAATACTCATATCAGACAAAATAGACTTTAAAATAAAAACTATTACAAGAGACAAGGAAGGACACTACATAATGATCAAGGGATCAATCCAAGAAGAAAATATAACAATTGTAAATATTTATGCATCCAACACAGGAACACCTCAATACATAGGCAAATGCTAAAAGGCAAAAAAGGGGAAAGTGACAGTGACACGATAATGGGGGACTTTAACACCCCACTTACACTAATGGATAGACCATCCAGACAGAAAATAAATAAGGAAACACAAGCCTTAAATGACACATTAGAAAAGATAGACTTAACTAATATTTATAGGACATTCCATCTGAAAGCAGCAGAATATACTTTCTTCTCAAGCGCACACGGAACATTCTCCAGGACAGATCACATCTTGGGTCAAAAAACAAGCCTTGGTAAATTTAAGAAAATTGAAACCGTATCAAGCATCTTTTCCAAGCAAAATGTTATGAGATCAGAAATCAATTACAGGAAAAAAACTGTAAAAAACACAAACACATGGAGGCTAAACAATATGCTACTAAATAACCAAGAGATCACTGAAGAAATCATAGAAGAAATAAAAACATACCTAGAAGCAAGTGACAATGAAAACATGATGACCCAAACCTATGGGATGCAGCAAAAGCAGTTCTAAGAGGGAAGTTTATAGCAATACAATCCTACATGAAGAAACAAGAAAAATCTCAAATAAACCACCTAACCTTACACCTAAAGCAACTAGAGAAAGAAAAACAAACAAAACCCAAAGTTAGCAGAAGAAACGAAATCATAAAGATCAGAGCAGAAATAAATGAAATAGAAACAAAGAAAACAATAGCAAAGATCAATAAAACTAAAAGCTGGATCTTTGAGAAGATAAACAAAATTGATAAACCATTAGCCAGACTCATCAAGAAAAAAAGGGAGAGGACTCAAATTAATAAAATTAGAAATGAAAAAGGACAAGTTACAACTGACATTGCAGAATACAAATGATCCTAAGAGACTACTACAAGCAACTATATGCCAATAAAATGGACAACCTGGAAGAAATGGACAACTCCTTAGAAAAGTACAACCTTCCAAGACTGAACCAAGAACAAATAGAAAAAATGAACAGATCAATCACAAGCAATTAAATTGAAACTGTGATTAAAAATCTTCCAACAAACAAAAGTCCAGGACCAGATGGCTTCACAGGCGAATTCTAGCAAACAATTAGAGCAGAGCTAACACTATCCTTCTCAAAATCTTCCAAAAAATTGCAGAGGGTGGAACACACCCAAACTCATTCTACGAGGCTACCAACCCCCTGATACCAAAACCAGACAAAGATATCACAAAAAAAGAAAATTACACAAAAAGACACATGCACCACGATGTTCACTGAAACACTATTTACAGTAGCCAGGTCACGGAAGCAACCTAAATGCCCGTTGACAGTTGAATGGATTAAGAAGATGTGGTACATATATACAATGGAATATTACTGAGCCATGACGAGGAACGAAATTGGGTCATTTGTAAAGACGTGGATGGACCTAGACACTGTCATACAGAGTGAAGTAAGTCAGAAAGACAAAAACAAATATCGTATATTAATGCATATATGTGGAAACTAGAAAAATGGTACAAATGAACCGGTTTGCAAGGCAGAAATAAAGACACAGATGTAGAGAACAAACATATGGACACCAAGGGGGGGGAGAGTGGGGGAAGGTGGTGGTGGGATTAACTGGGAGATTGGGATTGACATATGTACACTAATATGTATAAAATGGATAACTAATAAGAACCTGCTGTATAAAAATAAAATAAAATAAAATTCAAAAAAAAAATAAGAAAGTTACAAGCCAATATCACTGATGAACATAGACACAAAAATGCTCAACAAAATACTAGCAAACAGAATCCAACAACACATTAAAAGGATCATACACCATGATCAAGTGGGATTTATTCCAGGGATGCAAGGATTCTTCAATGTATGTAAATCAATCAATGTGATATACCATATTAATAAATTATAGAAACCATATGATCATCTCAATAGATGCAGAAAAAGCTTTCAACAAAATTCAACACCCATTTATGATAAAAACTCTCCAGAAAGTAGGCATAGAGGGAACTTACCACAACATAATAAAGGCCATATATGACAAACCCACAGCAAACATTATTCTCAATGGTGAAAAACTGAAAGCATTTCCTCTAAGATCAGGAACAAGACAAGGGTGTCCACTCTCGCCACTATTATTCAACACAGCTTTGGAAATCCTAGCCACGGCAATCAGAGAAGAAAAAGAAATAAAAGGAATACAAATTGGAAAAGAAGACGTAAAACTGTCACTGTTTGCAGATGACATGATACTATACATAGAAAATCCTAAAGACGCCACCAGAAAACTACTAGAGCTAATCAATTAATTTGGTAAAGTTGCAGGATACAAAATAATACACAGAAATCTCTTGCATTCCTATATACTAACAATGAAAGGGCAGAAAGAAAAATTAAGGAAACAATCCCATTTACCATTGCAACAAAAAAGAATAAAATACCTAGGAATAAACCTACCTGAGGAGGCAAAAGACCTGTACTCAGAAAACTATAAAACACTGATGAAAGAAATCAAAGATGACATAAACAGATGGAGAGATATACCATGTTTTTGGATTGGAAGAATCAATATTGTGAAAATGACTATACTACCCAAAACAATCTACAGATTCAATGCAATCCCTATCAAATTACCAATGGCATTTTTCACAGAACTAGAACAAAAAATTGTACAATTTGTAAGAAAACATAAAATACCCCAAACAGCCAAAGCAATCTGGAGAAAGAAAAACGAAGCTGGAAGAATCAGGCTCCCTGACTTCAGACTATACTACAAAGCTACAGTAATCAAGACAGTATGGTACTGGCACAAAAACAGAAATATAGATCAACAGAACAGGATAGAAAGCCCAGAGATAAACCCAGGCACCTATGGTCACCTAATCTATGACAAAGGGGCAAAAATATACAATGGAGAAAAAGCCTCTTCAATAAGTGGAGCTGGGAAAACTGGACAGCTACATGTAAAAGAATGAAATTAGAACACTCCCTAACACCATACACAAAAAGAAACTCAAAATGGATTAAAGACCTAAATGTAAGACTGAAAACTATAAAATTCTTAGAGGAAAACATAGGCAGAACACTCTTTGACATAAATCACAGCAACATCTTTTTTGACCCACCTCCTAGAGTAATGAAAATTAAAACAAAAATAAACACATGGGACCAAATTAAACTTAAAAGCTTTTGCACAGCAGAGGAAACCATAAACAAGACAAAAAGTCCTCAGAATGGGAGAAAATATTTGCAGATGAAGCAACTGACAAAAGATTAATCTCCAAAATATACAAACAACTCATACAGATCAATATCAAAAAAAAAAAAAAACAACAACAACCCAATCAAAAAATGAGTGGAAGACCTAAATAGACATTCTCCAAAGAAGATACACAGATGGCCAACAAACACATGAAAAGATGCTCAACATCACTAACTATTAGAGAAATGCAAATCAAAACTACAATGAAGTATCACCTCACACCAGTCAGAATGGCCATCATCACAAAATCTACAAACAATAAATGGTGGAGAGGGTGTGGAGAAAAGGGAATCCTCTTACACTGTTGGTGGGAATGTGAATTGATACAGCCACTATGGAGAACAGTATGGAGGTTCCTTAAAAAACTAAAAATAGAATTAGCATATGACCCAGCAATCCCATTACTGGGCATATACCCAGAGAAAACCATAATTCAAAAAGATACATGCACCCCAATGTTTACTGCAGCACTATTTACAATAGCCAGAACATGGAAGCAACCTAAATGTCTATTGACAGAGGAATGGATAAAGAAGATGTGGTACATATATACAATGGAATATTACTCAGCCATAAAAAGGAACGAAATTGTGTTATTTGCTGAGACATAGATGGACCTAGAGACTGTCATACAGAGTGAAATAAGTCAGAAAGAGAAAAACAAATATCGTCTATTAATGCATATAATGTGGAATCTAGAAAAATGGTAAAGATGATCTTATTTGCAAAGCAGAAATAGAGACACAGACGTAGAGAACAAATATATGGATACCAAGAGGGAAAGGGGGTGGGTGAGATGAATTGGGAGACTGGGACTGACATGTATACACTATATATAAAATAGGTAACTAATGAGAACCTACTGTATAGCACAGGGAACTCTACTCAGTGCTCTGTGGTGACCTAAATGGGAAGGAAATCCAAAAAAGAGGGGATATATGTATATGTATGGCTGATTCACTTTGCTGTACAGCAGAAACTGACACAGCAGTGTAAAGCAACTATACTCCACTTTAAAAATAAAGAAATAAAAGCCATTTGCTAATAATAGAGACTAAAGTATGATTCTTAGAGGAGCACACATTTCAATTATGTCTGAGCAATAATTTACCTCTCTTAAAAATAAAAGTAATAGTACAAATATCAAACTAAATTAATTCAATCCATTAATATAAAGATAGGCTGTTTCTGAGATACAGGGATTTTAGAAATTAAAGGTGGAAAATACAAGTGTCTAAAATAAGCCCATCATTGCTGTAAGTCATGAGGAAGGGTGATCATTCTTAGGAAACTGTGGCATTGTACTCTTGAATGAGAAATTATATAAGTATGTATGTCTCTAATTAGTCAATTATGAGTTAAAAATAAAGCAAATCCTGATGTGTTCCTATTTAATTACCCTGAGATGCATGCTTATTGAATACCAGGTTATAAAATATTCCTAATAGAGCTGTTTTAAGCATGGTGATACCTATCAGGGAATAATGTTATATGGAACTTAGTAAGAATTTTAAAATGATTAGGTTTATCTGAACATGCTGATGAATCAATTTCCCCTACGTTCTAGGTTCTATGAACAATATCAAATAAGTAAAACAACAGTATCTATTCTTAAAGTGTTGAAAATCTAGAAGGAAGACATAAAATAAGCTCGAGAACAAGAAAACACATGACTAGCTGCAAAAATCAGCACCAGAGGCAATAACTCAGAAATATTATGTACTGTATTCACCTAATCACCCATCCATCCATTCAACATTTGTACAGCAATAACCAGTACTAGATATTTGGTATACAAAGATAGATAAGATCAACTAATTTAAAGTATATTCGAAATAATCTAATAAATTTTCATAAAGATTTTATTTAAATTAGACTTTAAATGAAATCAGAGATTTAAATAGACTCAAATTATGATTGGGGTGAACATTTTGGTATAATATAAATGAAGGCAAATCCCTGATGATATTGGCCATCTCTTTTACTTTAACATTCATTCTATTATTCTTGGTACTTCTTCACTAACACAAACTTCCATCATGCTCCTCCTTTTCAGAATCTTTTCACTATGCCTTCTGGCCCTCCTGATCTATGATAAACTCATCCAGAGCTTGAGTTTCTTCCCTGAACCCTCAACACCTTGCTTTACTTGAATTCCAATTCTTCCCTGAGGATATATCACCCTCTGTAGACTTTTCATCCTGGTTATTCTCTCATACCCAAAGTGTCTCAGAGTCAAGAAGCAAAGTTCTCTGCTGCTTTATCAAACACTGTTTCCCTAAAATTGTGGAAAAGAATAACTAATTTCCGTTAAGGCTCATGTTATCCTGTCTTCATAGATATTCTCTCCTAGACATTTCCTCTTCATTCCCTGAATATTTTTTCTTCATTTCTTGAGAACAACGATCCTTGATTCTATCTTTTCTCACATTCCAATTGCTGCCACCATCTTTTGTGACTTCAATCAATGTCCATGTGGATAACCTATCCAAGAACCTGGTCTCTCTTGACCAACTTATCCATCTCCAGTGTCTTTTTTTTTAAAAATTATTATTTATTGATTTATTTATTTTTGGCTGTGTTGGGTCTTCGTTTCTGTGCGAGGGCTCTCTCCAGTTGCAGCAAGTGGGGGCCACTCTTCATCACGGTGCGCGGGCCTCTCACTATCGCGGCCTCTCTTCTTGCGGAGCACAGGCTCCAGACGCGCAAGCTCAGTAGTTGTGGCTCACGGGCCTAATTGCTCCGCGGCATGTGGGATCTTCCCAGACCAGGGCTCGAACCCGTGTCCCCTGCATTGGCAGGCAGATTCTCAACCACTGTGCCACCAGGGAAGCCCCCGTCTCCAGTGTCTTTACCTTTTATTCCATCTCAGCTGCCCACTCCCACCATCATACTCTGAACCCTTCTCATCACATCACATTAACTGAAAACATTCTCCTCTGTAACCACAGCCCCTTATCTTTCCATAATTCCTGCTCAACTACTACCCTCACATCTGTTCCTTGATATTCTTGGAACTTTCAGTCCACTAACCTTTCTACTTTCCCCTGCCTATTAGTCCCCTTCTAGCTTCACTTCTCTCTTTATTCCACTTAGATTTCATGGTCTACAATTAAAATAAATGGCTTGAAAATACTCATAACATTTTTGCCTCTCTGTTCTTCCCAGACCTCAATTAATAGCTATCTTCAATTAGCTCTCCTATATCTTATACTCCATATTTTACCATTTGCATTAGTATTTAAGCATGCCCAAATCTCCCCTAACCTCAGAAACATCTTTCCTGAACCCCCTCTCTATTTTCACAGGCAAACTTGGTGGAAGAGTTGTCTACATGATTGCCACTCTAGTTTGGATTCTGACCCCTCTACCCCACGAAAACAGGTCTCTCTAAGGCTACCCATTACTTGCATATCCTAAATTCAATGGACAGTCTTCAGCACTCAGGTTATTGGTTCCATCTGGAGCATTTGACAAAGTTGAGTATTCCTTCCTTCAAAACCTCATTCTTGGATTTTGTGATATTTTACTATCTCTTTCTTCCTACTCTACCCCACCTTTCTCCGATCTTTACATCTAGGAGTTTCTGAGGATTTTCTCTTCTCACCCAAGACAATCCCACCCACTCCCATGTCTATTTCCTATAACTCTTATGTGTTCACACAGAAATGAAATATGGAGCCAGATTTAATGAAATATAGACATCTAGGCACATATTAAGTACGCTCTATCACTAAAACTTAAGTTTCAACACATTTTCCGTAGGTCAGAAGTCCAAATGAGCTCAGGTGGATGTTCCACTTAGGGTCTCACAAGACTGAATAAAAGTTTCCACTGGGCTGGGATATTATCTGGAGGCTCTGATGAAGAAATCTACTTCCAAGCTCATTCAAGTTGTTAGCCGAATTCAGTGCTTTGCAGTTGTAGGACTGAAGTCCCAATTTTCTAGCTAGACAGACTACTTTGCATAGATTATACTAATTAAGTACTGTCTGTACAGAAGGGTTCTATGTTTATGAGAGAAAGAATAAAGTTTCATTATTAATAAATCATAATGACTACATATAATATTATTAATAAATTTAATAAGTTGAATAAGAAATAAAACTTGAGGGAGGAAAAGGCGAGAGGCTATTCCAGATAACTGTAATAGAGAGATTACTATATGGTACCAAAAATGCAAGTGAAGAAAGTAATTGGGGTTATACACTAGGAAAGAATGCCATAAGAACAAGTTGAGTGTATGAGAAAAGTTCAAATTATGAGAGGGATATACCATGTTAGGAAGGGTAACTGACAACATTCTAACTATTGAGTATAACTTAAGAACTGACTAAAGCAAGTAAATACTAAACCATATGGCTATTTCAACATTTACCAGTCAGGGTTCTTATTTGAAATCATTGGAAGCTAACTCTGTCTAAGCGGAACAGCAATTTATTAAAGGGACTTGTATGACTAGAGAACCAGGTTTATGGCTAAGCTTCTCAAGAAAAAAACATAAAACCATACTGCAGAACTGACCTTGTGAGGAAATCTGCTACTGCTCCTACTGGACACTGCTATGCCAAGGTCTTTTCTTTCCTGTAATTATTATTTATTATTGTTCAGCACCAATACAATTTCTGTACCAGCAAATCTATTTTAGAATTACTAATGACTCGATATCAGATTCCTTCAACCTGATGAGAACATAATTTGAGTGCAGCATCTGCTTCTCTGTTCAGTCTGTGCTGAGGTTTCCTAGAGATGAATATGAGTGGAGCGTCTAGGTAACACGGCTCATGCCCTAGCTACCAGTGAAACTAGGGAAGTGAATTATACAGCTTAACTTAGGGAGGTGGGACTTAGTTGGAACTTCCTCAGACATTAGAAGGTTGCTGAAAAAAGTATGAAGGAGAAAACATAATAAATGCCCACAACAAAATGCCATATGCTAAGCATACAAAACTCACCTAAAATCCATTAACTTTTCTCCCAATATATATTAGTAGAATCAGAGAATATAGTGCTGGGTAGAACCTTAGAGATCATTTGTTTTAATTCTCTCATTTTACAAACAAGAAACCTGATGCCCAAAATGATTAGATAATTTATCCAAACTGACACAACTAGTTAGTAGAAAGAACTCATGCTTTTCAACCCTTCATATATTTTCCACTGTTCACTGATCAAACTATACGCTTATCTTAATGTTAAACTTAAATTTTACCCTCAAGGAAACTCAGGGCTTAGTTCTCAGAAAGTCAGTTTGGTGATACTGGTCATTTTTCTCTCAATGTACTGATTTGATCAGTTTCTGAAAAACTAGCTATAAAACTAAATTCTATATGCAGAATTCTAATTTTCTATTATTACCCATGAAAATGAACTGTAATTAAGCTTTGAATATGTTTTAACCATAGTCTGTAAATTTTTAAACTGGATTAAAACTTTCCCTTGCCAAAAGGCTAATATTCTTGCAAGAAAAAGAAGTAATTATTCAAAAGCTATAAGAATAAATGTTTAATTATGAAAGTACCTCTCACTCATATATTATTACATCTTACAAAATTAGAGCTAAAATCACCTAAGTAATCCACAATCACATGATTTCTCTATACAGTTAATATCAACACCTAAGCAAAGAGAACATTAACACTAGAGCACAGACAGAACACATACATTCTTTTAGTATTTTATTTTTATGACAAGACAGCTGATAGACAGAATTATGAGTCTTAACCTCACAACTGTCATACACTAGTTGTTTTTGGCACAGAAGCCAAAAACAAGCAATGAGATTTTGAGCAGGTGGAGAAAGAAAGAAGGCCAAGACAGAGCAACAATTCAACACAGGCACTAACTTTGAGAAGCATGGCAATTCAGAGAAAAAATTCTCTAAGAGCAGAGGATAAATAGTTTTGTTCAGATTTAAATGTTATGTCTTAGAAGCTATCTATTTAGCACTTTTTTCTTTTTCTGAACATTCCACAGAAATTTATTGTACTGGTTGTCAGACACATAGAAATACAGAATCAAACATAAGCCAACACATGGTCCATCGACAGATGAATGGATAAAGAAGATGTGGCACATATATACAATGGAATATTACTCAGCCATAAAAAGAAACGAAATTGAGTTATTTGTAGTGAGGTGGATGGACCTAGAGTCTGTCATACAGAGTGAAGTAAGTCAGAAAGAGACAAACAAATACCGTATGCTAACACATATATATGGAATCTAAAAAAAAAAAAAAAAAAAATGGTTCTGAAGAATCTAGGGGCAGGACAGGAATAAAGATGCAGATGCAGAGAATGGACTTGAGGACATGGGGAGGGGGAAGGGTAAGCTGGGACTAAGTGAGAGAGTGGCACTGACATATATACACTACCAAATGTAAAATAGATAGCTAGTGGGAAGCAGCCGCATAGCAGAGGGAGACCAGCTCGGTGCTTTGTGACCACCTAGAGGGGTGGGATAGGGAGGGCGGGAGGGAGACGCAAGAGGGAGAGGATAAGGGGGTATATGTATGTATATGTATAGCTGATTCACTTTGTTATAAAGCAGAAACTAACACACCATTGTAAAGCAATTATACTCCAATAAAGATGTTAAAAAAAACCCGAAAAAGAACCCCACCATAAGCCAACACATGTGATGTAGGTGTGGATAGAAATCATTTAGTTTGACCAGAGGAAAAAAACATATTATTTTGTATGGCTTCATTTTCTTTGTGAAAAGAAGATAATTAATACAGAATTGGGAACAGATATCTCAAAGCAAATAAAGAAACACAAAATACATACCTCTTGATGATACAGTCATTCTCTTCTAATATAAATCAGGTATTTCTATATACAAGGATGCATTTTCCACAGATTAACTAGTGATCATTCAAACCAAATAATGAGAAAGTTTAAAAATCATAGCAAGAATTATAGAATATTCAATTTTATTAAAAGTTATCTTCTTCCCTCTGAAATAGTGCTTGCACTTTTTTTGCCTCTCCTCTGATAAACTGCTGATATCATTTAAAAAAGACATTTCCCCCAAACAGTAATTCTAAAATGTAAAATTAAAACAAGTTATCAATTTACCCAATAAAGGATAATTATTATATTAAAAACCCATAGGGATATACTATATTTATTATCACCTTTTGGTTTTTAAAGATGCTGAAATCATCTAGCTAAAATGGTATGGTTCTATTGGGAATGAAGGTCCTATAAGATCAAATGCTGCCTGGTATAAATTCAGTGAGACTCTAACCTTGCACTTATACTTAACACATTTAAAGGCTTAAAAACAACTCTAAAATATTATACCTTTATTTTAATATATGTCTATTCCAAATCTGTATATTTATGTGTAAAAATGCTTCTTATTCAATTATGAGAGGAATAAATATAATTCAAAATTTATATTTCCAGCATATCACAGATTTTCTCATAATCTAAATAACTATGTGGCATAGTGTATCTCCCTGGTTTAAATAAACAGTGCAACTCTCCTGTGATTTGCAATGCCTTGCAGGACTTTAGTTAAAAATATGGAGAGAGAGATGACAGACAGACAGTGAGGGGGAGACACTTGTGTGTGATCAAAACCTGGAGGAAAAAAGAGAAAAGGGAGAATAGCTCATAGTACTAAACGGACGTATTCTCTCAGAAACACTGCAAAATCTTTGTTTAAAAAAAAAAAAAGTGGAAAGTATAACAAGGGCAGAGTTTTTTTTGAACCTTTAAAAATAATTTCATAGCAGTTCTGGAAGGAGAATCAGTTATGACCTAGGCAGCAGCACAAATTCTATAAAAGCGAATAATTTCTGCAGTATATCAAATAAGATATGGGCTAGATAGCTGTTAAAGTATCACCTAGTTTTAACCTGGAAAGAAAACAATAAATTCTATAAGGAGTTCAGATGATGTCATAAGCAATCATGTAATAAATGTTTAACAAAGGAATAAATATGTAAGACATCAGGCCAGACTCTGTGAAGATAAAATAAAATACATAAAATAAATCATACATAATCTTCAAGGGCAACTTTTATAGATGACAGAAAGTTATACCTACCTATTTAGGACTTAGAAATTTTGTAGGTATGATTACTATGTAAAAAATAGGCTGAGAAAGTTGTTGGGTTGATCATAGATTTTAAAAATTGTGTATATTATATACCATGACATAAACTGTATTTGGGCTATTTGATCAGATACTCACAGAATGATTGTAAGAAGGTTCCAGTATGACAGGTAATGACATTTTCCCTTGAAGATTCAATTTTGTTAAATAAAAAATCTTTTCCCCCACAATCTTTTCTTTTTTCATGCGATGTATACCATACAGTCTAAACCGAACTGCATAATTTCCAATCATCTCAGATTCAACATGATTAAATTTGAATGTTTCTGTGAAGACAGGGCATGGTCCTCTCTGGATGCTGGTTTTTGCTCTCTGTTTCTTTATAGGTAGAAGAACAAGGTGTACTTGCCATGAGTTGCCACCTGTCCTGTTATATGTTGGGATATCTGTGACAGCTGTCACTGTTACCAGAAGCTTCTGTTCTTGTGAGTCATAGTCAAAAGTCACATCCAGTGTGCCATATTTAGCTTCTGGCTCAGGATCAAAAGGTTTAGGAAGCTGTGAAGATGATCCTTGAGCTGACATATCCTAAGAAAAGCAAATTTAAATGTTTTCAATTTTTAACTCTATTATTTAATCTAGCATGTAAATAAGTACCTGATATTTCTTTAGAAGAATGATATGAAAACTGTTTTTATTTGCTATCATAAAGAAAGTAATAATAATTAACAGCCAACTACAATCAAAAGCTACTCTATGGGGACAAAGTAATGTAAGTGGTAAGTTAAACTCAAAAACTTATTATAATAAAGACATAGAATTTAATATTCACCATCACAATTTTGAGAAAGTTGGATATACGTTTTTATCATGAGAAACGAAAATATATACTTCCATGTGTATTTCTGCTCCTTTTGTAAAAAAAATTACTAAATTTTTAACATTATAAACAAAACAACTGACAGCTCAATATTAGGCTGGAGAGAAAGAGAACATAAATGAAAGTATAATGCTACTGAAAAATTTGGTACCATTTTCAGATTTGTTTCAAATGCCCCCATCTGTAATAGAATGTTAACACATTTAGGCTTGAAAATCAATGGAAATGTGAAATATGAAAGTATAAATACAAAGGCCTCAAAATACTTGCAGCCAAATATTTATTTTCCATAACACACACACTACTTCAATTTTTAACCAGAATTTAAAACTACGTATTATTTTCTAATACTAATTACTGTTGAAAATGGCAGAATACATATTCCAAAAGTTCAAGAAAGTATGAAACTATATATTTTAATTGTACGATTAAAAGAAACTGTATCTCTTTTGCCTGGAATTGTCTAAAGTTCCTGCTAGTCTAACTATCTGGAATGTAATAGGAGTTTCAGCTAGTGACTAATAGTGCCAAATTCAGGTCTCTGACTTTTCAGCTATACCACTTCACCCCTTCAAATATTTTAATAAATATTAAGTGTTTTTCATTTTAAAATGTGGGCCAATTTTATAATTTTCTGAATTTTTCTGAACTTTATTTAATGAGTACTGTAGTAGGCACTACTACTGACTCTTAGTCTTCCCTTTTTGCATGTCTCAAAAAAACTACCTGGGTTTTAGCCAGAAACACATTGTCTGGCAAGAGACTTTACTTTGAAGTCTTCCTTACAACTGATATAGCCATGAAACTCTGCTCTAGCCAAAGGGAGAGAAACAGAGTTCTGTATGAAACATCCAGATCAGGTTTGTAGAAAAAATTCTGTGCTTTTCACTCTCTATCTCTCACTCTTGCCACAAGCAGATACACAGATAGGATGTGTGGGTCACCTTGGACCATGTGGATTAGGACAACACCCTAGGGGACAGAAGAGTGACTAAAAAGCAGGAACTGGGCCCCTGGATGATGTTGTAGAGCAAAGTCACCTACTCACCCAGGAGTATTGTTAAATGAAAGACACACAATCTTCTGTGGTTTTGTATCTGTATTTGCCATTGCACTTGTCTCCTTGTTATAGCAGCTTAACACGTACTTAACTATTGCACCTACTATGTGTCAGGACATATTTTGGGTGGGGGATGCAGCAGAGAACCAAAAAGACACAAGTCTTTGACCTTGTAGATCTTACACGTCTACCTACGATGACTCAATTTTGTATCGTGTATGGAAGAAAAGATGACAAGTGAAGAAGAATACTTTAGGAGTAGGAACAAACTCTCATAGAATAATTCAGTTTTTTATGCAATATGATTAGATCAGGGTAAAAATATTCTTACTCTGTTAAATTGACAGTTTAGAACAAAATGTTTTAATGCATGCCACTTCATAATTGCTAATTAATTACATTAATTTATTTTTCAATTAAATATTTTCTAAAATAGTGTCATGACAGCTAAGATTTTCAAGGCAATAAAGATTTTTATACGGTCTCAGATAACCATTTCTGAATTTTGTTTTTCTTGGTGCCTCCCTATTTTTTTTTTCCTGGGCATTTTCTTTTTCCTGGGCATTCCTTGTGAAACTGAGGGTTAAAAGGGTGGGACTTTTACAGATAAAAGCTACTATTTGTATTCTACAAACAGGTAATTAGAAAATAATCCCTCTTTTCAAGGTTCTGAGTCAAAGTTTTCAATAATATTTAGCCAGCAACAGGTCATCAATACAGTTAATGAACTCCTTGCCGGGGAATCCTTCTGAACCCTCCTCACTCCTCTCCCAGTTCAACTGTGTAGGAAGATAGGCTCTAAAATAGCTGGATCCTGGATTAAACCAATAGGAAGGTAAGAATTTTCTATTTGATAAATAATATCTATTAAAGGAATGGTAGGAAGCAAAGTAAACTTGAAAAAACACAAGAATGAGTTTTACACTAACATAGGCTATCAGCACCTAAATATTTATGTGACATGCATTTGCTGTAGTCTGAACATATTCAGTTTCGCTGTAGAAGACACAAAAACAAGCAGGATGGAGGAGACTCAATAAGAAGTGTTAACACAGCAAGCTTCTGAAATAAGGGCAAAACTCACAGGTTCTGTTAACTACAGATAATAAGTAAGGAAGTAACTTGAGAGACACAGGCAGAATTCAGAAGATGTGGTAAATATATATAATAACTAAGTTAATAACTTGTAAGATATGTCAGAGACAGAATAAACAGAAAATAAGATAGAACAAATAACTATTACCTATGGAAAGGGATGGAAAGGCCAAGCTATGATCATGTCACCTCTGGGCTGACAGCTCTGTCACCCACGTGTTCTATTTAAGAAATGCAGATAAAATCTATGTCTATTTAGTAGACTAACTGCAAGTTTCACTTGTGGCCAGGAGTACTTGCCCCTGCATCTCTCCCATAAAACAAGTATGTGTTTTTGGCCACTGGCACCCTTGTTCAAATCTCAACTTTTGTCCTTGTTACCGTGCCGTAATTAGGGAATGCTGATGGAGCAGAAAGAGTAAGACTGAACATAAGGACATTATATAAACCAGGATTCACACGGTGTTTGTTGTCTTGCCATCTGTACCTAAGGGCATCCTATCCTAAGTGTGTTCTCCTACCTTATCTTGCTCCTCTTACTTCTTGCTTTATATTTGAAATAGCTTAAAACACACATACACACATGCATGCACACACACACACAAGTGTAACCTGAGCATCTTAACTTGGTCTGTGAGTCCTCTGGGATAGCTTGCCAGGTGGTGTACTTGGAGGGTACCAATACTTCAAAGTAATTTCGCACACAATGATTCAGGTCAAGAGGGGCAATAGAGCATAGTTGTTAAGAGCACTGTTTTTGCAGTCAGGCAGACCTGCCTTTGAATTACAGTTCTACTGTTTAAGGGCTACTTATACCTGGGCAACTTGCTTAATTCTCTGAGTCTTAATGTTTTCATTTCTAAAATGGAAATAACAACTTTCTGAAGATGAGGTTATTAAGAGTTAGATGAGCTGACTATGTAAAGCTTATAGAAAAATTCCTGGCACAATTGGTGATAGCTATTATTGTTGTTGTTAGTTCCACAATCCAGGTTTCACTGCTTATGTGTTGGCTATCTATATAGTTTGCAAATCTATAAAATAGTTATCTCAAATTTGCTCAGGTACAAAACATGGAGAAACATTCTTTGTGGAAAATGATGAAACGCTGCTATGTTAAATTTATAATACCAATGCAGAATTTCCTTCTAAGTTAGATACTATATAATAATATTAGAAATAGTAGAAGAGTAGTAACAGATAAAAAGTGTTCCTAGAAATTATATAAGAAAAACTTTAAGGAAATTCTATTCAGAGCTGTACTTTCATTATTTAATTTTGGCAGTAGATAAAAATTCACCTAGTAAGAACACTGACACACTGCAGTATCATGAAATGTTGTCTGGGACAAAAGTTGTAAACACTTGCCATCTAGAAAAAAAGGAAACCTAAAAGTAAATACTGCCTAATGAAAACCTCTAGATTACCTTTATAGTTTTTATCATCATTGAAAGATTAAAACAAATCCTTTTTAGAACATGGAAAGACTTCAAAAGTATAACACACCTATTTTTGTTGTTGTATTCACATTTTTTGCTCCAAAAAAAGGAAATAACTTAAAACACAACCAACCAACCACTCTGAATGCATGATGCCATGAATTCAAATTTCATTAGTAAAGCTGAGCATCACTTATCCCTTCCATATTCCATGGTATGGAAATGCAGACATTATTCTGAAAGGCTTGTAAAACATTAAAGGGCCACCTCCCAATAGTAAAAATATCCAAATAAAATAATTTAAAAAATAAACACAAACATAAATAGGAGCCTCAAGATAAAAGAAATGGGTAATTCCAGAATGTTTTATGTAAAATGTTAAAAAAAAATTTTTTTAAACCCCTATTGAGGTTGAAACCTGAGGCAAGATACTTTTCAATATCTTGCATATTGCTCTCATTTTTATCTACCTGTCCTCTTTTGAAAGGGAGTTGAAGGATGGTTGGGACAGCCCTGAAAAATCTGCTGGATAAAAATAGAAACTGGTACCATAAGCCATAAAGGACAAGATAGTGATAAAACCTTCTGACCAAGAGGATAAGCACAGGATTATTATCTTCCAAATAACATTCATTTAAAAAATTCTATGTGCTTTTACTTACTTCAGGGCTCAGGACTGCAGTGCTGTCACTTGGAACATCTTCTTCATATCCTTTATTATGAAAACTTTCTATTTCATGACCTGTGCTTCCTTCACTTGGACACTTGTTATATGAGCATCTTGGACTGTTGCTGCAGTGGGAAAATTCACATTTACTGTCCCCAATTTCTGAGGGTGTACATGAGAGATGGGGAGAACCACTGTCATCCTGATATGGTGGTGGCTGCAATTCATCCAGTGGGGGTGTTCTTCTCATTCTCTGAATGCAGTTTCCTGATAATGATTAAGAATCTGGTCACTGTTTCCAATTAGCCTCGACATGCAATACAGTCCACAATAATTGTAATAACTTTAAAAAACTGGATTAAAATTTTGTGGCAAAGTAACTACTAGATTTACTAAATGAGTTTTCTTCTTCCCTAGTTCAGATGCAGAAATCAAATAATCTGGTTTCCCATTCCTCTCCTCCTGCATAATAAGATGAGGAAAAATAAAAGTTATATAACAAGAGAGACCCTGTTTTATACTATAAAAATGGGAGAGCAATAAATACTAGTGAAATTGATGATTTATTTAGGTCTTTCTTTCAAAACAATCCTAGAGCATACAAACTTCATTTATTCCCTTATGATCTGTGACCTCTCTAGCCACAACAGTAAAAGCATGGTAGGTAAAACAAATATAAACCTCATTTATTGTCTTCAATTACTGAGATGAACTTAAACTAGCATTCACCTTAGCAGAGTCGGAAACTATTTTTCCACATCTATCCTAGATCCAGAATCCTGGAATGGGTGCACTCTGAATGGAGGCCTAATTCCCCCATCCCGGGCAAAGCCTGAAGTCTGCATTCCACCCCGTCTCCATTATAAAGAGGCCCCGCCCTGCTCCACCACACCCTGCATCTGTATTCCTTCTAAAGTATGGCTCCACCTTGTCCCCAGCAGGCATCTCCACCTCCAGCAGTTAATTTGAAACTACATTTTCTTTCTCTCTTAAATTATGCTTTTAACTTTTACCTTGAGGATTTATCTAAATAACTGAGAATAAACATGTCTGTGAACAGGATAGAGGTGGGGACAGGAGGGTATGTAAGGAAACAGAGTTCAGTATACAACTTAGGAATAGCTAAGTCTGTGTAGATAAATCCTGGACACAATAACAGATATTAAATTTAAACACTGCTCATTTTTTCTTTTAATGGACTGTCACTCTCCGTTCTCAAAAGGGACTCTGAAAAAAGGTAGTTTGTATTGTAATTCTTATAATGGAGTTCAGTTCAAATGTTCAATAGGTCTTCTGTTCTTCCTAAGATAGAAAAACTTTACATAAGAACTATAAAACTCATTGAAAAATTACCACAATGTCTGGTTCAAATGAAAAATATTGAACTTAGCACAGATTTACATATTTGCTCAGAAGCCCTAATTTTGGAAAAAGAAATTAAATGTCTCACTTACTGAGTCTAACATACCCTCTTTAGAAAACATAAGCACAAAGTAGAAAAGTTAATGACTTAATATAGTTGAAGCTAAATTTGAGAAGATAGATTAAATAGATGGATTGCAAATAGTAGCTAATAAAACACAACAAACCAGATTTCAGAACAGGGCTTCCAGGAAAACTTTTGTTCTCCTGACAAAAGCAGGCAGACTCAACTGGCATGCCCCTTTTGTCCACTGGCCTTTCCCCCTCCTCCTGCTTGGAGGTGCTGCACTCATCTTGTAACCATGAAGTAACAAGCATGAGAATGAAAACTAAGAATAATGAAGAAGCATCTGAAAAATCACTAAGTAGCTATCTCCAAACTTCTTGATGCCTGAGACAAATAAATCCCTCTTTGTTAACAAAAACAGGGACTTCCCTGGCAGTCCAGTGGTTAAGACTCTGCGTTTCCACTGCAGGGGGCATGGATTCGATCCCTGGTCCGGGAACTAAGATCCCACATGCCTCGCAGCACAGCCAAAAAACAAAAAACACAACAAAACCTGATATTTGAATTTTCTGTTGTTTCTAAATATATTCTCTACTGATAGTTTTTAAATCAGTAAAAGGACATCTTCTCTCCCTTTAAAATGTATATTTAATCAGCCATTGAATTATAAGTTAAATTGTAATATCTAAATATTTACTGTACCATGAAGTCAATCAAAAAATTCCCAATGTAGTGGTTCTAAGAATCAGCATGCCATCTTTTCCTTTACCTTAATTTTTTCAAAAAGAGAGATGATCTTTCCAAGAAGTCTCTCAGCATATTACCCCACAGATCTCACTGGACACAACTGGGTCACATGTCTATTTCTAAACCCATCTGTGGTAGGGGGAATGTGATTACCATAAATGGTTTAGATTAATCAGAAGCCATCAAATTGAAGCTGGGGATGGAATCCATTTCACTGTTCATATCTATACGGAAAAGAATAGATGCCACTCACCAAGAAAAAAAGAGAAGACTCAAATTAGAAATGAAAGAAGAGAAATTACAATTGATACTACATATAAAAAGGATCATAAGAGATTAGTATGAAAAATTATATACCAACAAATTGGATAACCTGGAAGAAATGGATAAATTCCAAGAAACATACAATCAACCAAGACCGAATCATGAAGAAATAGAAAATCTGAACAAACCAATTACTAGTAAGGATATTGAATCAGTAATCAACTTCCCAACAAACAGAAGTCCAGGATCAGATGGCTTCACTGGTGAATTCTATCAAACACTTAAAGAAGAACTAATACCAGTCCTTCTCAAACTCTTATAAAACACAGGCGAGGAGGGAACACTGGCAAACTTGTTTTACGAGGCCAGCATTACCCAAAGCCAGACAAGGACACTACAAAAAAATAAAATTACAGGCCAATATTCCTGATGAACACAGACGCAAAAGTCCTCAACAAAATATTAACAAACTGAATTCAAGAATATATTAGGAGGATCATACATCATAATCAAGTAGGAGTTATTCCAGGGGATGGTTCAACATATGGAAAGCAATCAATGTAATACAAAACATTAACAAAATGAAATATAAAAATAATATGATCATTTCAATAGATACAGAAAAAGCATTTGGCAAAATTCAACATCCATTCATGATAAAAACCCTCAACAAACTGGGTACAGAGGGAACATACATCAACATAATAAAATCCATATATGAAAAGCCCACAGCTAACATCATACTCAACAGTGAAAAGCTGAAAGCTTTTCCTCTAAGACTGGGAACAAGACAAGGATGCTGACTCTCACTGCTTTTATTCAACATGGTCCTGGAAGTCCTAACTAGAGCAACTAGGCAAGAAAAAAAAAAGACATCCAAATTGGAAAGGAAGAAGTAAAACTGTCTCTATTTGCAGATGACATAATATTACATATAGAAAACCATCAGGAGTCCACCAAAAAACTGTTAGAGCTAATAAACATAATCAGTAAAGTTGGCGGATACAAAATCAATATAAAAAAATCAGTTGTGTTTTTATCAACTAACAATGAATTATCATAAAAAGAAATTAAGGGAAAAAAATCCCATTTACAATTGCATTAAAAAGAATAAAATACCAAGGAATAAATTTAACCAAGGAGGTGAAAAGACCTGTACACTAAAAACCGTAAGACCCTGATGAAAGGAGTTGAAGACACAAATAAAAATGGAAAGATATTCTGTGCTCATGGATTGGAAGAATATTGTTAAAATGTTCATACTACCCAAAGCAATCTACAGATTCAATGCAATCGCTATCAATATTCCAATGGCATTTTTTTTCATAGAAATAGAAAAAAAAAATCTAAAATTTGTATGGAAACACAGAAGATTCCAAATAGCCAAAGCAATCTTGAAAAAGAAGAAGAAAGCTGGCGGTATCACACATCCTGATTTGAAAGTGTATTACAAAGCTATAGTAATCAAAACAGTATGGTATTGGCAAAAGAGCAGACACATAGATCAAGAGAACAGAATAGAGAGCCCAGAAATAAACCCATACATGTATGGTCAATTAATTTATGACAGAGGAGCCAAGAATATACAATGGGGAGAGGATAGTCTCTTCAATATATGGTGGTGGGAAAACTGAATGGCCACATGCAAAATAATGAAATTGAACTACTGTCTGACATCATATACACAAATCAACTCAAAACATAAGACCTGAAACCATAAAACTCCTAGAAGAAAACATAGTGGGTAAGCTCCTTGACATTGTTCTTAACAATATTTTAGATCTGACACAAAAAGCAAAGGCAACAAAAGCAAAAATAAACAAGTAGGATTACGTCAAACTAAACAGCTTCTGCACTGCAAACAATCAAGAAAATTAAAAGGCGACCTACAGAATGGTGGAAAATATTTGCAAATCATATATCTGATAAGGTGTTAATATCCAAAATACATAAAGAACTCACACAACTCAGTGAAAAAACAATCTGATTAAAAAATGGGCTGAGAAACTAAAAAGTGTCTTTGGTAAAAACTTTCTTTTTCCAAAGAAGATATCCAAATGGCCAATAGGTACATGAAAAGGTGTTCAAACTACTAATCATCAGAGAAATGCAAATCAACCACAATGAGGTATCAACTCACACCTGTCAGAATGGTTATTATCAAAAAGACAAGAGATAAAAAGTGCTGGCTGGGGGGGGATGTGGAGAAAAGGGAATCCTTGTGCACTGTTGGTAAGAGTGTGAACTGTTCAAGCTACTATGGAAAACAATATGGAGATTCCTCAAAAAAATTAAAAATAGAACTACCATATGATCCAGCATTTCCACTTCTGGGTATTTATCTGAAGGAAATGAAATCACTATCTTGAAAAGATATGTGCACTCCCATATTCACTGAAGTATTATTTATAATAGCTAAGACATGGAAACAACTTAAGTGTCCATCAATGAATGAATGGATAAAGATAATGTGGTATATACACACAACAGACTATTATTCAGCCATAAAAATGAAGGAAATCCTACCATTTGTGACAACAGGGATGGACCTTAAGGACATTGTGCTAAGTGAAATAAGTCAGAAAGAGAAAGATAAATACTGTATGATGTCACTTATATCTAAAAAAACTGAATTCATAGATATGGAGAACAGTGGTGGTTGGTAAAAAAAGGCAGGGATGAGGGTGGGGGGAAAAGGGTGAAGGTGGTCAAAAGGTACAAACTTCCAGTTATAAGATAAATAAGTCCTGGGGATGTAATGTATAGCACAGGGACTACAGTTACTACTACTGTATTGTATATTTAAAATTTGCTGAGAGTAGAATAAAAGTAGATAAAAGTTCTTATCAGAAGAAAAAATTTGTAACTACGTGAAGTGACTGATGTTAACTAAACTTACTGTGACAATCATTTTGCAATATTTACATATATCAAACCATTATGTTGTACACCTTGGAATAATACAAAGTTGTATGTCAATTAAACCTCAATAAAACTGGGAAAAGTAAAAAATGACTCAATATTTCCCTTCCAAAATACACTATTGGGAGTATAAAAACACACACACACATTAAACAAAACAAAACAAAAAAGTAGATGTCTAAAGATTCCAGGAAGGAGGAAGATAAAGGATCCTTGCCCTCCTTATACATCAGTCTGGCAGTTGATTTCAGTTTTCATTTTTATTAAAATATCTTCTCTTTCTGTAGCTCTTTTTCCACTTTAATAATCCTTCTCTGAACTTCCTTTTTATGTGGACAGCACGATACAATTTCTGTCTGGTGATTATGTTATACCTACTTCCTTTGGTTTACTTTTAATATATCAGGTCCCTGCCTAGTTGCCACCAACTATGGGACTTACACAGCTGAGCTCCAGTCATCTGGCTCTTATTTAGATTTAGTGTAAATGTGCTCCAAAGACCAAGGCACAAGTTACCCCAAAGAAGTTTAGTGATATTTAAAGATGCTAAGTAGGTTCCATGGGTAGACTTCAATATTGTTTCTGGATTTGAGAGAAACAATTTTAAAGCTGTGAATTGGAATATATAAAATATTTTGGAACATATAAATGAGATATATATAATATACATGAACATTGGGATATATAAATTGTATATATGTAGGTTTATATAATTGTATATTATTGTATAAATCCTCAAAGCTTTGAAAATAATATTAACACACTTTTCTCTTTCCTTTTCAGTTTACTCTTGCACTTTACTTTTCAAAGTGAAGAACACCAAATGTATCTGGAATCTAAATTTCATAAGATATTTCAAAAGATACAGTTATGAGGATTTCTCCTTTTTTAACTTTTGCAATAATATCTTTTTTCTCTAGTTGATAACTGCTTTATATTGTCTATACAGTGTAATAACTAAGAGTTGGCTTAAAATGAATTGCTATTGCAAACATTTCAAGACAATTGTTTTTATAAAATAACACAAGTTATGTCGGAGTTGTTAAATTACACTGTAAACATCCAGCCTTGGGAAGAAATATTTTGTGAGACTATCAAACACCAAAATGATGATGATGCCCTACTATTACTTTATCCTTCATTTTACAACCAAATTTCATACCCTATTTTATGGTAATGATATATCCATAAAAGGGTTCATGCATGAATATATTTTAAGCATTTTAATTTTCCATTTGCATATTGCATGGTACCTACAAAACAAGACAAAGTATCTTCCTACTCTAGAAAAAAACAGGATGCATGCATATCAGGAATATGACCTGTAGTTCTTAACATTATGTTTTAAGACAGTGGTTTTCAGAGTTTGGGAACTGCAGCTCTAAAAAGTGGTGAATATTCAACATCTGTAGAATTCACATTTCTTTTCAAATACCTGGGGAAACTTGCCAAAATTGATCATATACTGGGCAACAAGTTAAGGCTCAACACACTTCTCAAAACTGGAAGTGTAAAAAGGATGTTATCTAACCACAGTGGAATTAAACTAGAAATCACAATCAAAAATATAACTAAAAAATCTATAGATATCTAGATAAAATAACGAGAAAATTAAGATGAACTTCTAAATTGCCCATGGATTAAAAAAGAAATCGCAATAGAAATTAGAAAACATATTGAAAATAGTGATATTAAAAATAATCCACAGAAATACTTGTGGAAAAGTGAGAGAGCGGTAGTGTATATATGGACATATAAACACTACCAAATGTAAAATAGATAGCTAGTGGGAAGTAGTCGCGTAGCACAGGGAGATCAGCTTTGTGACCAGCTAGAAGGGTGGGATAGGGAGGATGGGAGGGAGGGAGATGCAAGAGGGAAGAGATATGGGGATATATGTATATGTATAACTGATTCACTTTGTTATAAAGCAGAAACTAACAAAAAAAAAGAAATACTTGTGGAATGTGGCTAAGAAGGATATTTACAGGCCTAAGTGCATATACCAGGGAGGGCAGGGGAGAGAGGAAGGCTGAAAACAATGATCTAAGTACCCATTTCAAGAGGTTAAAAATTTAAAAAACATACAAGTGAAACTCAAACAAAGTAGGAGGAATGAAATAAGGAGCAGAAATCAAAAAGAGAAAACATGCACACAATAGAAAGCTTCAGAAAACCAAAATAAAATTCACTGAGAACACTGATAAAATTAATAAGCTGCTAGAAGAGACTAGTCAGGAAAAAAAGAGAGATGGCATAAATTATTAATATCAAGAGTAAAAAGGAGGACATCATTTCAAATCCTTCAGACATTAAAAAGATAGCAAGCTTTCCCTTTGTTCTTCCCTTTTTGGAAATTTATCAGTCCTAAAGCTCTTCAGTGGGGCAGAGGCAGGCAGTGGTCTGCCCAGGTGGTGGCACAAGAAGCCGCAGTGGCCCGGAGCCATATGTCAGAGCACAAGTGGGGTGAGGAGGGCCTTCATTCAGGGAGAGGTCAGAAGTGAGGTGTCAGAGCTCAAGGAGGGCAAAGAGGGCATCCATACCTGGGGCAGCACCATGCAGCATGATGGAACCCAATCTGGATGAGAAAGGCCCAGCACAGGGAACCAGAGCCTCAGCAGGGTAAGAAGGTTCCCCTTGGACACGAAGCCTAGTCTGGGGCAACAGAGCCCAAACAGAGTGAGGAGTGTATCTACACTGAGGGAAAGGGAGCCAGAGCCTGGGTAGGATCAGAGCCACGGAGGGGGTACTGGTGTGGGCTGTCAAGCCCAGGAAGGCTGAGGAGGGCATCCACACTAACAGGTGGCCTGACACAGGCAAACCAGAACCTAAGCTGGATGGGGAGGGTATCCACGTGTGAGGATAGCCTAGAGTGCGCTGTCTGAGTCCAAGTGGGAAAAGGAAGGCAACTGTGTGGGAAAAAGGGGAAGTCCTGGAGTATGGGGTCAGAACCCAAACAGGAAGTCAGAGCTTAGGTAGGATGATGAGGACATTCAGTGTGGGGCAAGCTGGCCTGGGCTGTCAGAGTCCATGTTCTGAGGGTCACAGGGACATCCAGAAGTGGAAAAGGCTGTATGTGATACTGGAACCTAAATGGGGTGAAAGGGGGATGTGTGCAGAGTGATGGGGAGTGGTGTGGTGGTGATTAAACAGTATATATATTATGGTTAATGGGAGCCAGGTCTTTCAGTGTTTGAAAAGGGAGTTACAAATATGGAAAGGAAAAACACTAGAATAAACTCTGTGGTATTGGATTAGAATGAAAAGATATCAGTGTGAACTCAGCTTGTTAGTAATAGGTAGAACTATAGTGTAAATATGCATATAATGTGTGTACACACACACACATTCCTGAGTATCCTAGCTCTATCCACTGAGAGGGCTTAAGAACAACACTTTGATAGCAATGAGCATACCTATTGCCCAGATCTTGGCTTTTCAATCAGTTCTTCACTAAAAGGAACCACGACTCCATGAAGAAATGGCTAATTCCAGGGCTGAGAAAAGGAAAATACAAGACAAGCCTAGACAAGCTTCTTGTGTTGAGAGTTAAGGACACACTCAAAGAATGATGGGGTCGTGTCAAAATGACAAAGAAACCAGCTTGAAGGGGTTCACACTGACCAAATCCCACTAACAATTTGAGCTTCAAAATAAGTAATTATAGTAACTGATTATAAGACATTGAGAAAAAGAGGAAACCATGAATCCATCTAGATATAAATAAATATAAGAATAAACTGAAAGAATTTTGAGAAATAGGTCATTTACGTAGTTAGAAATACATTCTGACAAAGGACTTAATTATCAAGAGTAACTTAGTAGAGAAGCCTGGTACACACCTCCTTAATGACGAGATCAAACTGAACATTCTGAGTAACGGGATAAATCAAAATTGTGCATCACCTGATAAGACACAATGAGGGGAATATGGCACCACTTCCAGCTAGAGATGCATAACCTGAATTTAATTGTAAGGAATATCAGACAAACTCAGATATTCTAAAAAACAAGTGTAATCTCCAAAAGGGAATTACCGAAGAACTGTTCTAGACCGAGGGAGACTAACAAGACATGGTAACTAAATGAAAGGCATGATTTTGAACTAGATCCTTTTATAATGCACATTATTTGTACAACTGTTGACCTTGAGTGGGTTCCGAGAATTAAATGTTAAAAATATATCAGTATTAATGTCTTACTTTTGATGGTTGGATTACGGTTATGTAAGAGAATATTCTTACTTGTAAAAAATATACACTAATGTATTTGGGGGTGAAGAAGCATCAGCTCAGCAAGCCATTTACCCTCAAATGACTCAAGGTGGTAAAAAGGACTGTAAAGTTGTTCTATAAATGCAAGATGGATTTAACATTAGAAAATTAATCTATCAAATTCACTGCATTTAAAGAATAAAGGTTAAAAGTAATGTGATAATTGTAACAGATTTTTTTTTTACTTATCCAGCTTTAATAATTATTAAAAATTGTACCACTGTATTTCATTTACACCTTCCATTTTCCACACACATCCTTTCTGGATTATTTTAAAGTAAAGATTTTAAAAAGCATTTGATGAAATTAATTATTCATTCATGATAAAAAATCTCTGTGCAAACAAGGAATAGAAGGCAATTTCTTTGAACTCATAAAGGGTATCTTTGAAAGTCCTACAGCAAACAACAAATTTACTGGTGAAATGTTGAAAACTTTACCTCTGAGATCAGGAATGAGACAAGGATGCCTTTTATCACCACCTCTATTCAACAATGTACTGGAGGTCCTAGCCAGTGTAATAAGGTGAGAAAAATAAGATGTAAAGGGATTGGAAAGAAAGAAATAAAACTGTCACTACTCTTAGATGATGACTGTGATACAGAAATCTCAAAATAATTTAGAGATAAGCTATTAGAGTTAGTAAGCATATTTAGTAAGGACACTGGATACAAGATTAGTATTTTAAAAATCAATTGAATCTCTACATACACACAATGAACAATTAGAAAGTGAAATTTAAAACCAATTCCACATATAATAGCATCAGATAATATCAAATATCTAAGAGTAAATTTCAGAAATGACCTTGCTGCTCTTATTCCAGTTCTTGGGTTTACAATTAGAATGTGTACTCTGAGCAACTGGCAGAATCCACACTTTGGCCTTCCAAGCAGTGCCTATATGTTACAGGAAGGGACAACTGGAAACACTGCAGTTTCCTTTCTCCAGCAACAAGACATCCCAAGGGAAAAGCAGAGATTAGTCTCAGTCAGAGACTTGAGAATTGCAGGTTTGGTGACTGCCTTCACTAGTTTGGCCTCTACAAAAATTAATAGGCTTGAAAAATAATGGCAGATTATCATAAAGTTAATTAGAAGATGACTTAACTGGAGCTGCCACTCCAGATGGAGCCTCCTTACTGAGCAAATTAACACAGCCTTGGTATTTGATATGTAGCTTTAATTTAGCAAAGGCTTTTCCCTTCATAATAATCCAGAGAGAACAAAAGCAACAGGTTATTTACATGTGGTAAGGACAGATATGTCTATTGCCCTGCTTCAGGGAAACATAATAAACTATTCTTGCTCTATGCCGTGATCTGCTTTTGCAGACTTTGGCTTCCTCCACATTCCACGCTCCATCTCCTTGATCCTGCTCTAGAAGCAATCTATTAGGATTTGTAAGAGTAGAAGAGTTGACAGATGAAGTTTCTTGGTAAATATACATGTGTGACAGAAGTGAGAACTAAATCTTAAGAAAACACAGGGCTTGCCTCCTCAGTAAAGTTCTTGAGGATCCAGGGTATGCTAGAATATTCCTCCCGAAGTCAAAGAGAATTTGCTACCCCTTGTCTGCCTCCCACTAAGAAGGAGACAAAAAGTTTGGTTGGCCGCTTTAAACTTTGAGAGCAGCACATTCCATAATTGAGTGTATAGCTCTGATCCATTTATAAGGTAAAATAAAAAGCTATTAGCTTTGAGTAGCACCCAGAGCAAGATAAGTCTCTCCAGATGATCCAGGTACAGTAGCGTAAGCTCTACACGTGACCTTTAAGACTCAGCAAACCAAATGGTCTTCAAATGTCTGTAGTAGGTCATGATGCTTAAAAGTATCACTGACAAGTTCTGATGGTAGAATTGCATTGGAGGCCTTTCGATTTTTTAAATTATGATGTTTTTGTACCTCCAAACACATTTTATTAGAAGACAGAGTTCAGGTTATTTTTGTACCATGCCTTGAAACCCTAATCTTTCTTACTTTATTTCCCTGGTAGCTTGAAATAATTCCTGATTCAAACCATACTTCGCATGTAGCTACTGACTTTCTAACAGTACAATCTTACTCAGCACATCTACTTTCTGAGTCGAAAATCAATTCATTGCCTCTCATTTCTTGACTCTTAGGTTTTGATAAAAGATCATACTCACTTCCGCAAGTGAAATGAAGAGTGGCTTGTTTTTGAGAAACAGCTCCTGACCAAATATTAGTGGCAAACAGAGACTAACTGGAAGATCAAGGGACACCAGGTAGCAATGTGATCCAACCTGTTCAGTATGAAGTAGATCGCATGTGATCACCTAGCTATTGAGTTACGAATGTCAAGCTGTACTCCACCATCAAGGGGAATTGGCAGATCTTGCATGAGGACTAAGTAGGCCTGAAGGCACAGGGAGGTATGATAGTTACTCCTGCCGTATCTTGCTTCACCTGCATGCACAGTCTCAAAGTATGCTGTGACTACTTAACTGAGGGTTAAAGAATTATGTCTAATGATATGCCCCAAACCAGCAGAAGTGGAATTTTCTGGTATTATATAGGATTATAATCTTTATAATCTTTCAGAGGTGGCCCTGAAAGATAAGAAAGAAGGAAACTCTTCTCAGTGGATAGAATTTGTAGCAGTCCATTTGGTTTTCAACTTTGGTTAGAATAAGATTTGGCCTCAATTAGGGGGTCCGGCCGGATGTAAGAACTTAGGAGAAGAAAGACTGGCAGACCTAGAATGGCTCTTGTGCCTGAAAATATTTACATTTCCAGTATAGTTTAAAACACAAATATGCAGCAGATAACATGATTTCTAAAATTTAACCTCACACATTCTAATTCTTTCCCAGATTGAAGAAGTTTCTAAGTTGTATAACAACTGCATTACTTTACTTTTTTGCTCTGCTCCTTAGATTGGAATTCCTAGTTTTATCCAATAGGATTTAAAATATAAACATTTCACATTAACTCTCTCCTAGCCTTCTCAGTTGTATTCATCACCTACCCCACAAATGTATCCACCTTCCCCCCAAATACACACATCCATGCATGTAGATTAGCCTAAGTGTTCCTACTAAATATTTCTACAACACACTTTGCTTCTATCGTGTACACTGTACTGTAGTTATCTGTTTGGATATTATGACCTGTGAGCTCCCTGAGAGAGCAGGTACTCTCTCTTTTACCTTTGTACCTGCAGTGCCTAGCAACACAAAGCTTGAAACACAGTATATTACCTTAAACATTTTTGTTGATGAATGGGCAAAATAATTGTTGCAGAGGGATCTCAATGTGACCCAAACATAACTGGCAAGGCAGTGAGACTTCTGCATTTACAGACCATGAACTCAAACTGTATTTTCTGTTTTAACATTAAGGAAATAAAAGAATTGCCAATATTACAAGATGTTACTAACTGTCCAACATTTTAGAACTCTTCTAATTAAAGCATGTCACATTATTTCTGTGAACAAGAAGTAGAGTCTAAGCAGGCCAAAACAGTCATCTGAGCTGAGGAGGCAGCTGAAGTGTGAAGTTTGAAGTGAAGGATTTGAGGCAGCTGAAGTGGCTGGAAATTGTGGGGCAGGGCACTGAAAAGGAGAAAGCTGTGCAGAGAACGGGGCCTCCAAAGTCTGTGTGGAGGACCCCCATGAGTCTGTGACCAAGAGTTAGCTGTACATGTGCAAAGACAGACCACCCAAGGCTTACCAGGTAGCAGTAACAGAGATATTAGAAGCCAATCAGTGCTAGGGGGAATTCAGAGTGCCTTCCCATAATGGTTAGTTAGAGGATTCCAATTAAGTCCTCCATTTTTAAAATCCTCTTTATTGTGGTATAATTTGTAGACAATAAAATCCAGCCATTTTGATGTACCCTTCAGTGAGTTTTGACAAATGCATATAGTTCTGTAACCACCACCACAAAGGAGATACAGAACGTTTCCATTCCCCTTAAGTTTTCTCACGTCCCTTTGTCTCCCACAAGTTTTGCCACAGGCCAACCACTGATCTGCTTTCCTTCACTATAGTTATGCCTTTTACAGGATATCATATAAATGGACTCACACAGTATATATAGTCCTTTGTATCTGGCATCTTTTACTTCCTGTAAATGCTTTTCAGGTTCAACTATGTTTTTGCATCTATCAGAAGTTTGTTACTTTTTGTTAATCTGTATTCTACTGTAGGGATACAATTTATCTTTTCAAACTGTTTTCCAATTGGCTCTACCATTTTGCATTCAAACTGCAATGCGTAAGAGTTCCATTTATTCCACATCCTCACCAATATTTGGTACTGATAGTCTTTTAAATTTTAAGCATTTCACTGGCTGTGTAGTGATATCTCATTGTGGTTTTAGTTTGTGTTTCCCTAAATAACTAATGATTTGAGCATCTTTTCATGCATTTATTGCAAACAAGAAATTCATTACCAAGAGAGAAAAAGTACTGAATCTCTGAATATAATTGTGAATTTCTATTTCTCCTTTGCAATACATTTAAAATATTTTGTCCAAGTGTGTGCCTTGCCTCTACATTTTCTTAATAGTGTCTTTTGAAGAGCAAAAGTTTTTAAATTTTAATGTAGTCACAGTCATTCCAATTTTCTTCTATGATTCATGCCTTTTGATTCCTATCAATGAAATCTTTGCATAACGCGAAGTCACAAAGATTATCTATGTCTTCTCTAGTAATTAAATAAGTTTTACCATTTACATTTATGACCTATCTAGAATTAATTTTTGTGTATGGTGTGAAGCAAGGATTGGTGTTTATTATTTTTTCTATATGGATATCCAGTTGTTCCTAAACGACTTACTGACTTTTTTCCTCACTGAATTACCTGGACACCGTGTTGAAAATAATTGTCATATGTGTGTGAGTCTGCATTCTAGACTCTTCTGTTTCACTTAATTATATGTCTATCCTTGTGCCAATACCACACTTCCTTGATTACTGTGGCTTTACACTAAATCCTGAGATCAGGTAGTGTAAGCCCTCTAACTTTGCTCTTCTTTTCCACAACAGTTTTGACTATTCTATGCCCCTTTAATTTCCATAAATATTTTAGTCTGTCATATGCTACAAATAAAAAAAGGCCTGGTGGAATTTTAATGGAGATCATATTTAATCTACAGATCAATTTGGGGAGAATAAACATCTTCATAATATTGAATCTTCCAATCAATTAACATGCTATACCACTATATTTAATTCTTGTTTACAGTCTCTTAACAATGTTTTGTAGTTTTCAGTGTCTTGCTTATTACTCTTATTCCTAAGGATTCGGTTTTATGATACTACTATAAATGATATTGTTTTAAAAATCATATTTCCCAATTGTTTTTGTTAATATATAGAAATACATTTGATATTTGTATATTGACCTGGTATCCTAAAAATTCCTTGTAAATTTCTTAGAAATTTCTACATAATCATATCATCTGCAAGTAAAGACAGTTTGATGACTTCTTCCTTTCCAAGCTCTATGACTTTTTTTCCCCTTGCCTTATTGTTCTAGCTAGACTCTCAATTAAAAACACTAAATAGAAGCAGTGAGAGTGGAAATTCTTGTCGTATACTGGATTTTACCAAAAAAAAAAGAAAAGCATTCAATATTTCACCACTAAATATTATTAGCCTTGTGGGATTTTAAAATTTTGTTATTTTTTAGAGCCTATAATCAGAGATTGAAGAAGTTTGATGGAAGGTTTTTATCATGAATGGAAGTTGAATATAGTCAAAAACATTTCTCCATCAAGTGTATTTTGCTACATCTGAGTGGAGTGTTCTATCAATGTCAACCAAAAAAAACTGGTTGATTTTGTGGCTGAAGTCTTCTGCATCCTTATTGATTTTCAGTCTACTTCTCTTATTCATTACCAAGAGAGAAGTACTGAATCTCTGAATATAATTGTGAATTTCTTTTTCTCCTTTGCTTCAAGTTTATTGAAGCTGTTATTTAGGATTGTTATGTCTTCTTGATGAATTGACTCAAATTCTTGTGGAAATGTCCCTCTTTTTTCCTGATAATAATACTTATTCTAAAGTCTTCTCTGATATTAATACAGCCTTCTCAGCTTCCTCTGAATTCATGTTTGCATGGTAGGTATATCATTTTTTTCTATCCTTTAACTTTTAAATTATCTATGCCTTTATATTTAAATTAGGTTTCTCATACACAATATATGTTTGGATATTACTTTAAAAAAATCTCATCTGACAATATTTGCCTTTTAATTGGCATATTTAAATCATTTAGATTTAGCGTAATTATCAAAATCAGGGACTGACAAGCTTTCTCTAACAGACCACAGAGAATGAATATTTTAGACTTTGTAGACCACATATAGTGTCTACCACACATTCTCTGTGTGTTTATGAGTTTTATAATACTTTAAAAATGTAAAAATCTGGTATATACATACAAGAGAATATTATTCAGCCATAAAAAGGGATGATGGGGCTTCCCTGGTGGCACAGTGGTTGAGAATCTGCCTGCCAATGCAGGGGACACAGGTTCAAGCCCTGGTCCGGGAAAATCCCACATGCCGTGGAGCAACTGGGCCCGTGAGCCACAACTACTAAGCCTGCGTGTCTTGAGCCCGTGCTCCACAACAAGAGAGGCCGCGATAGTGAGAGGCCCATGCATCAGGATGAAGAGTGGCCCCCGCTTGCCACAACTAGAGAAAGCCCTCACACAGAAACGAAGACCCAACACAGCCAAAAATAAATAAATAAATTAATTAATTAAAAAAAAAAAAAAAGGGATGATGTACAGCAGAAACTAACACAACATTGTAAAGCAACTATACTCCAGTAAAAATTAATTTTAAAAAACCTGATAATACCAAATGCTGGTGAGGATGTGGAGCAACAAGAACTCTCATTCATTGCTGGTGGGACTGCAAAATGGCTACAATCATTTTAGATGACAATTTCTTACAAAGCTGAACATAGTCTTACCTTACAATCCAGCAACTGTGCTCCTAGATAGTCACCCAATTGAGTTGAAAATGTATGTCTGCACAAAATTCTGTGCATGAATGTTTATATCAGCTTTATTCATAATCAACCAAAACTGGAAGCCAAAAATATGTCATCAATAAGTGAATGGATAAACAAACTATGGTACATCTATACAATGTAATATTATTTAATTATAAACAGAAAGGAGCTATCAAGCCATGAAAAGACATGGAGGAACCTTAAATGCATATTGGTAAGTGAAAGAAGCCAGTCTGAAAAGGCTACATACTGTTGATTTCAACTTTATGACATTTTGGAACAGACAAAACTATAGAGACAATAAAAATATCATTGGTTGCCAAGGATTCCAAGGGAGGGAGGTATGACATGAATAGCTTGAACACAGGTTTTTCAGGGTGGTGACACTATTCTGTATAAAACTAATGGTGGATACGTGTTATTATGCATTTTTCAAAACCCCTATAACTGTACAACACAAAGAACAAAACTTAGTGTAATTATTGACTATAATTAATAATGATGTTTCAATATTGGCTCATTTATTATAACAAATGTACCACACTAATACAAGATATTACTAATAGGCCAAACTTTGTGTGGGAATAAAGGGTTAAGGGGTGGGAGTGGGGTAGGTATATGGAATTCTATGTGCTATCAGCTCAATTATTCTACAAATCTAAAAATATTTTTTAAAAAGGGATGAAATTCTGATATTTGCTACAACATGAAAGAATCTTGAAGACATTGTTAAGTGAAATAAACCAGACAAAAAAAAGGACAAATATTGTATGTTTCCACTTTTATGAGTTACTTACAGTTGTCAACTCATAGAGACAGAAAAGATAATGGTGATTGGCAGGATCTCGGAGGATGGGCAATGGAGAGTTACAGTTTAATGGGTACAGAGTTTCAGTTTGGGAAGATGAAAAGGTATGGATGGTGGTGATGGTTGTACAACAATATGAATTTACTTAGTGTCACTGAACTGTATGCTTAAAACGTTTAAAATGGTAAATTTTGTTACATATATTTTTCATAATTAAGAAAAAAGTAAAAATCATTTCTAGCTTACAGGCCATACAAAAACAGGTTGCATGCCAAATCTGGTTCATGGGGAATAGTTTGTAAATACCTCATCTATATAGTTAAGTACAAATTTACCCTCCTGTAATTTGTTTTTTATTTGCCCTAACTATTCTTTGTTCATTTTTCTTCTTTTTCTGACTTCTTTTAGATTGAGTACTTTTATACTTCAATTCTCTCTCCACTATTAGCTTATTAGCCTTAAGTTTTGTTTTATTTTCCACTGGTTCTTCTAGGATTTATATAATATATATCTTTAACTTATCACAATCTATCTTCAAACAATTTCATATATAACATAAAAATCTTACAACAGAATGCTTCTCCTCCCACTTTTTGTGCTATTTTCATATATTTTTACTTCTACATACATAATTTGGTTTTACCTAGTAATCAATATTAATGAAGACCCTAAGTTACCATTAAAGATTCAATTAAACTACATATAAAATACAAATCAGAAAGATTTCCATTAAAAAAATTAAAGAATTCTCATGCTTAAGGAAAGAATTCCCAGCTGTCTTTGAGGAATATAGATAGCTTGGGACACACAGTATTTATACTACATTACATCAGATTACATAGTATTTATATTTATGTTACATCAGAGATGCAACAAATCTATTAAAGTAGAGCTGACTTTATTTCCAAGTGTAAAGGTTAAACATTCAGTACTTTCTCAAGTGTCCAGCATATTATATGCTCCTAAAATTTTATATGTTCATGTCAATCAGCACATAAAATATGCTTATCAGTAAATGAAAGTAAAAAATTAATACAACTGTATTATAAAATCCTATCTGGCAGTCCCTCCCATCAGGAAACTTCCACAAGCCTCTTAGATAGCCTCATCCACCAGAGGGCAGACAGGAGAAGCAAGAAGAACTACAATCCTGCAGCCTGTGGAACAAAAACCACATTCATAGAAAGACAGACAAGATGAAAAGGCAGAGAGCTATGTCCCAGATGAAGCAACAAGATAAAACCCCAGAAAAACAACTAAATGAACCTTCCAGAAAAAAAATTCAAAATAATGATAGTGAAGATGATCCAGGACCTCAGAAAAAGAATGGAGGCAAAGATTGAGAAGATGTAAGAAATGTTTAATGAAGACCTAGAAGAATTAAAGAACAAACAAACAGAGATGAACAATACAATAACTGAAATGAAAAATACACTAGAAGGAATCAATAGCAGAATAACTGAGGCAGAAGAATGGATAAGTGACCTGGAAGACAGAATGGTGGAATTCACTGCTGCAGAACAGACTAAAGAAAAAAGAATGAAAGGAAATGAAGACAGCCTAAGAGACCTCTGGGACAACATTAAACATAACAACATTCGCATTATAGGGGTCCCAGAAGGAGAAGAGAGAGAGAGAAAGGACCAGAGAAAATATTTGAAGAGATTATAGTCGAAAACTTCCCTAACATGGGAAAGGAAATAGCCACCCAAGCCCAGGAATCACAGAGAGTGCCATACAGGATAAACCCAAGGAGAAACACGCCGAGACACATAGTAATCAAATTGGCAAAAATTAAAGACAAAGAAAAATTACTGAAAGCAGCAAGGGGAAAACGACAAATAACATACAAGGGAACTCCCATAAGGTTAACAGCTGATTTCTCAGCAGAAACTCTACAAGCCAGAAGGGAATGGCATGATATACTTAAAGTGATGAAAGGGAAGAACGTACAACCAAGATTACTCTACCTGGCAAGGATGTCATTCAGATTCGATGGAGAAATCAAAAGCTTTACAGACAAGCAAAAGCTAAGAGAATTCAGCACCACCAAACCAGCTCTACAACAAATGCTAAAGGAACTTCTCTAACTGGGAAACACAAGAGAAGAAAAGGACCTACAAAAACAAACCCAAAACAATTAAGAAAATGGTAATAGGAACATACATATAATTACCTTAAATGTGAATGGATTAAATGCTCCAACCAAAAGACACAGGCTTGCTGAATGGATACAAAAACCAGACCCATATATATGCTGTCTACAAGAGACCCACTTCAGATCTAGGGACACATACAGACTGAAAGTGAGGGGATGGAAAAAGATATTCCATGCAGATGGAAATCAAAAGAAAGCTGGAGTAGCAATACTCATATCAGATAAAATAGACTTTAAAATAAAGAATGTTACAAGAGACAAGGAAGGACACTACATAATGATCAAGGGATCAATCCAAGAAGAAGATATAACAATTATAAATATATACGCACCCAACATAGGAGCGCCTCAATAGATAAGGCAACTGCTAACATCTCTAAAAGAGGAAATCGACAGTAACACAATAATAGTGGAGGACTTTTAACACCTCACTTACACCAATGGACAGATCATCCAAACAGAAAATTAAGGAAACACAAGCTTTAAATGACACAATAGACCAGATAGATTTAATTGATATTTATAGGACATTCCATCCAAAAACAGCAGATTACCCTTTCTTCTCAAATGCGCACGGAACATTCTCCAGGATAGATCACATCTTGGGTCACAAATCAAGCATCAGTAAATTTAAGAAAATTGAAATCATATCAAGCGTCTTTTCTGACCACAATGCTATGAGATTAGAAATCAATTACAGGGAAAAAAACGTAAAAAACACAAACACATGGAGGCTAAGCAATATGTTACTAAATAACCAAGAGATCAGTGAAGAAACCAAAGAGGAAATCAAAAAATACCTACAGACAAATGACAATGAAAACACGATGATCTAAAACCTATGGGATGCAGCAAAAGCAGTTCTAAGAGGGAAGTCTATAGCTATACAAGTCTACCTCAAGAAACAAGAAATATCTCAAATAAACAATCTAACGTTACACCTAAAGGAACTAGAGAAAGAAGAACAAACAAAACCCAAAGTTAGTAGAAGGAAAGAAATCATAAAGATCAGAGCAGAAATAAATGAAATAGAAACAAGAAAACAATAGCAAAGATCAATAAAACTAAAAGCTGGTTCTTTGAGAAGATAAACAAAATTGATAAACTATTAGCCAGACTCATCGAGAAAAAGAGGGAGAGGACTCAAATCAATAAAATTAGAAATGAAAAAGGAGAAGTTACAATGGACACCGCAGAAATACAAAGCATCCTAAGAGACTACTACAAGCAACTCTATGCCAATAAAATGGACAACCTGGAAGAAATGGACAAATTCTTAGAAAGGTATAACCTTCCAAGACTGAACCAGGAAGAAATACAAAATATGAACAGACCAATCACAAGTAATGAAATGGAAACTGTGATTAAAAATCTTCCAACAAACAAAAGTCCAGGACCAGATGGCTTCACAGGCGAATTCTATCAAACCTTTAGAGAAGAGCTAACACCCATCCTTCTCAAACTCTTCCAAAAAATTGCACAGGAAGGAACACTCCCAAACTCATTCTATGAGGCCACCATCACCCTGATACCAAAACCAGACAAAGATACTCCAAAAAAATAAAATTATAGACCAATATTACTGATGAATATAGATGCAAAAATCCTCAACAAAATACCAGCAAACAGAATCCAACAACACATTAAAAGGATCATACACCATGATCAAGTGGGATTTATCCCAGGGATGCAAGGATTCTTCAATATACGCAACTCAATCAACATGATACACCATATTAACAAACTGAAGAATAAAAACCATATGATCATCTCAATAGAGGCAGAAAAAGCTTTCGATGAAATTCAACACACATTTATGATAAAAACTCTCCAGAAAATGGGCACAGAGGGAACCTACCTCAACATAATAAAGGCCATATATGACAAACCCACAGCAAACATCATTCTCAATGTTGAAAAACTGAAAGCATTTCCTCTAAGATCAGGAACAAGACAAGGATGTCCACTCTCACCACTATTATTCAACATAGTTTTGGAAGTCCTAGCGACCAAAATCAGAGAAGAAAAAGAAATAAAAGGAATACAAATTGGAAAAGAAGTAAAACTGTCACTGTTTGCAGATGCCATGATACTATACATAGAGAATCCTAAAGATGCCACCAGAAAACTACTAGAGCTAATCAATGAACTTGGTAAAGTTGCAGGATACAAAATTAATGCACAGAAATCTCCAAAATATATATGCAGCTCAATATTAGAAAAACAAACAACCCAATCCAAAAATGGGCAGAAGACCTAAATAGACATTTCTCCAAAGAAGACATACAGATGGCCAAGAAGCACATGAAAAGCTGCTCAACATCACTAATTATTAGAGAAATGCAAATCAAAACTACAATGAGGTATCACCTCACACCAGTTAGAATGGGCATCATCAGAAAATCTACAAACAACAGATGCTGGAGAGGGTGTGGAGAAAAGGGACCCCTCTTGCACTGTTGGTGGGAATGTAAATTGATACAGCCACTATGGAGAACAGTATGGAGGTTCCTTAAAAAACTAAAAATAGAATTACCATATGACCCAGCAATCCCACTACTGGGCATATACCCAGAGAAAACCAGAATTCAAAAAGACACATGCACCCCAATGTTCACTGTAGCACTATTTACAATAGCCGGGTCATGGAAGCAACCTAAATGCCTATCGACAGACGAATGGATAAAGAATATGTAGTACATATATACAATGGAATATTACTTAGCCATAAAAAGGAACGAAACTGGGTCATTTGTAGAGATGTGGATGCATGTAGAGACTGTCATACAGAGTGAAGTAAGTCAGAAAGAGAAAAACAAATATCGTATATTAATGCATATATGTGGAACCTAGAAAATGGTACAGATGAACTGGTTTGCAGAGCAGAAATTGAGACACAGATGTAGAGAACAAACGTACAGACACCAAGGGGGGAAAGCGGCGGGTGGGTAGGGGTGGTGGTGTGATGAATTGGGAGATTGGGATTGACATGTATACACTGATGTGTATAAAATGGATGACTAACAAGAAAATAAATAAATACACATTAAAAAAAAATCCTATCTGCCACATTTCCCACTGTGTTTTATTTTATTCATATAAAAGAAGATAACAGATTTTTTCACATGTGTTTTAATTTAAATCAATCAATAATCTGAAATAATAACTTTTAGCTCTGTTTGCCTTATTTAATGTATCAAATCAGAAAATAAAAATTTTAAGTATCATATATGCAAATAATACTACAACACATACCAAAGATTTAATTTTAAAATCGAGCTTAAGTCTTGTTGAGTTTATATACTACATTTTTTGCTAGGAATAATTTGGTGAGAAATTGTTATATTTGTTTTATGAAATGGAAAAAAAACCCCAATATTCTTAGAAAGACAAAAAAGGAGTTCAGTTCTGGCCTGTAAAATATACACAGATTTATACTGGATGATGTTAACAGTATAGTTTGGGGTGGGGTTGGGGGTGGTGGTGGTTATACACTAATAAAGGCAATAATGAGAAGAACTAATTAGCTTTTCCTTCTGACATAAACTGGGGATGTGATCTCAATTCTTTGAGAATGAAACAATAAGGCAGATTTCATTATCATTTTGTGTAAAAAGACTTCAGGCATTCCGAGGATTTTTATTTTTTCATTTTTTATAATACCAAGTAACCAGACACTTCAAAAATAGATGGTTGAAATAGTAGCAATTTAGGATTATGAAGCAGTTAAGTGCTTCACAATGTTGATGTAATATGGCAATTATAGACCTTTGTAATTCAGCAGAAAGGTTTTGTTTTCTTTTTATTCATATTGAAACTAAACAATAAGAATACCTCTATTTTCATAGAAAAGGGTTCATTTTTAAAAAAAAATTTCCATTAATGTTTTGACCATTGTTATGAACTCACCATTTAAAATTTATTATTTTGTAACTAAAAATAAAATGAAGCACTAAGGGGAGAAAAGGTTGTATAATGTTAGAATTTTGATTAGCAATCACAGCTGCACTAGAATTAGTTTCTATAGCAACAGGAAGAAATAATGTGTTGAACTGCAATGCAATACAAGATTATTCTTTACAGATTGCAATTCAAAAGGAAATCTTTAAAGAATTTTGTCTTAAAAGAGTTATTAATCTTTTATCCACCATAAATCTCTAACAGAAAATACTTAATTATTCTAGTCTAGTTTTCCAGAATCCTATCTTAACTCATTCAAATGTAATATGTTCCAAAGAAGACTGAAAATTTAATATACCTGAACAATAAGAATTTTGGCTACTGTCTTATTTGCATTTTAAAATAAAAATGCATGGATTCATTCTTGCACATTGTGTAGATAGAAAGTATGTTTCCTACGTACATTAGAATCTAAAAGAAAAAGCCTAAAGAGTGCTGTTTTGAATAAACTATGTTGTAGGGATAAGAATTAAGAATGATAAGCAAATTCCACATTTGTATCAATATGAAACTAAGCCTACCTTTTATCAATGCGCACTCTCATGATCAAATTATGATTAAGAAACTATACTACCATGAGTATTCAAAGTGTACATTTTCCTTACTTTAGTAAGAAAAAAAACAATCATCACATTCAAATGCTGCCCATACTATTTCCAACACTGCAAAATATTACTTCACTGCATCTTTTCCAGTCCTAGCTATTTTCGGAAACTAATTAAAAGCATATGCCTGAACCTTTTATGTATTTTGCCCTTATAATGAGACCTATTACTGTGGCTTACTCTATCCATCTGAGTTCCAAAGTATCTTTGGAGTTACCATGGATACCAGTGACAAGCATTCTCCCACAACTGCTTTATGTGTCTCATCAAACACAAGAAAACTGACATGGCAGGAATGAAGCCATCTAGATACCATGAATTTCTAATTGTTTGTACCATTATTCATGGTGTTTTAAAAAAAAGAAAAAAAATTTTAAGTAAACAACCAGCTGACCAGTAAATTATTTTAAAAATCTGAGTAGACATCAAATCACCGGGCAAAAAATTAAAAGGTATTATAAAAGAAAAGGTACAAATATTAAAATAAACTAGTACAACAGTCCATCAGTAATTCATAGGGTCCAAAGTGAAACTTAGACTTAGGTTTTGAGATCATTACTATTGAACACTTCTAATTATATTAAATATCTCACAGGGACGTTCATATTATATAGCCCACAATAAAAATTTTCAGAAGAACTCATTTATGAGAACATATACAATGCCAAAGTTAACTGCTGCCTTGTACCAAAAACACCATTGCAAAATAGAATAGAATCTGTATTATCAGGCAAAATTACCAGAAAAAATTATTTGGACGATGTCAGAAATCATCTCATTCTATCTACATTTTTTTCTTCCTTACTGTAGCAATCTAATTTTCTTAATAAGTTAAAACTTTTCACTACACAAAACATTTTTTTAAAAAAACTCAGGAATTTAAGATCAAACTCTACTTCTAACAAGAAATAATTTCAGTATCTCCTTTTGTGACCTACATTTTTAAAAAATAATATAAATATGTAAGGGGTGGTGAGGTAGACTTCCTATAGAGTTATATAATTTTACTTTTAAAGACAAATGTACATACACAGTTTCCTTCTCTTCACATGACATAACAATTTGCAAGAATTACTTTATTAAATGTGGACAGATATGTCCTTCAGTGAACATTTAATTATTCTAAATTTTATGATTAAGAAACATCAACCTAGTAATACAAATTATTCCATCTATAAGGACTTGTGATCTAGAGAGCATATAGATTAAGTAAACACAAACATTGTACCTAACATGTGAATATATGATTTACTAAAGGAAAGCTCTTGAATTTATAAGCAGCACATATAATACACAAATTCAGTCTGATACAGTGAATTCTACACATAAGTTCCAAGTCAAACCTCATATTACTTCAGTTTCTCCATCTGTAGAGGGGGAAATCATCTTTTGTAGTTACCGAAAGACTATGAAAGTTTCTAAATAGAAACCATAAGAATGGTTAAAGGAAATGGGATTACTTGGTTTAAATCAGAATTGGCTGAGGGAAAGATAATACATCTCTGAAATTCTTTTAAGGACTCACAGGAAATATTTAATATCTGTTTTCTTTACCACTAATGACTGCAGCAAAAGTTTGTGGAAAAAATTATACTCAAACTATCCTTGTTGAATTTAGCTGAATAGCAGAGAAAATGTATCCACCTGAATCAGCTTCTCTCATGATTGCCACAGGAGACCCAAAGCCATGTTCCGTTAAGAGTGGTTTGGGGATGTAACATGTAGACCCATACTGAAAAGCACCCACCTGATTTCAGCGGGCCTCTTCTGTGCTCACATATAACAAAGTGTAAAACACTTAAAACAGAGCAATTCCAAGTTTACCTATCTTTCTCTTTCAGAAAAAGGTAAATGTATTTATTTTGGTACCTATTTTGTGCTAGGCACTACACAAGGTACTGAAACTCCATTGGCCCCCAGAAGAAAACCTAATTTGCTTTTATGTCAGAGATAAGAAGAAAAGATAAAGAACATTGAACAGGGAGGGAGGAAATCTGGGTTTGAAACTATGGTCTGCTACTAAGAAGCTAAGTAAGCATATAAACTCTGGGCCTGTGTGCATAAAATGAAGAAAATGAGTTTATAATTTAAAAGATCTTTACAATTAAAAAAAAAGATCCTTGCAATTTTAACTATTATGAATCCATAACATTTAACAGTTCCATTTTGGAACTGGAATAAAATAAGAGATTAATTAAAGTGAAAATTACTAAAGATGCGATGAATTATAAGAGAGAACTAGACTAGACTTCTACTTTCTTGAAGTTTATTTGCTCAAAACTACTTTTTTCTTTTGATATTTGAGATATAGACCTTCCTGCATAACTCCATACCTCTCAAGATCCTATCTGGCTTCGCGATTCTACAAATAAATGGATGGTGATTGCACAATGCAAAAGGAGATGGAAAGCATGGCAAGAAAGGTTACAGGTAAAGATTAAAAGAGGAAAAGAATAAAAAACACTTTGCCCTCCTGAGAAGAAAATGTTTATACCAAGTAATATAAGTGACTGTTACATTTTGCAGACATTTTACATTAATATTATGCTAGATCTCAGAAGTAATATCCTCTTTTCTGAGGATATTTCTATAGACACAGATGCCATCAAATAAAAATCACATCAGGATAAACGCAAAAAAGAGAAGAAAAAGCAGCATAGAGGGACTTCCCTGGTGGCTCAGTGGTAAAGAATCCGCCTTACAATGCAGGGGATGCGGGTTCGATCCCTGGTCAGGGAACTAATATCCCACATGCCACAGGGCAACTAAGCCCGTGCGCCACAACTACTGAGCTCGCGTGCCTCAACTTGAGCCCACGTGTTGCAAACTACAGAGCCCACGCACTCTGGAACCCGCGCACCACAACTACAGAGCCCACGCACCCTGGCGCCCACATGCCACAACTAGAGAGAGAAAACCTGCAGGACACAACTAGAGAGAAGCCTGCATGCCACAACGAAGAGCCCACGCTGCAACGAAAGATCCAGCATGCCTCAATGAAGATCCCTCATACCGCAACTAAGTGCAGACACAGCCAAAAATAAATAATAAAGAAATCTTAAAAAAAAAAAAAAAAAGCAGCAGAGAAAAAGTGGAGTGAATAGACCAAAATAACATGGCGGAAATAAATTCAAACATATAAATAATTGTAATAAGTTTTGCAATAAATATATAGGAAATATATAATACTATACATAATATATGTAACATAATGGTTTTTGGGTCCCTCCTCTAAAAGGTATAAAAATAAAAAGATAAAGATGGTTAATACAACATAATGATAGATGGGATGATTTACCGGAACATATAAATTTATAAACATAAGTCCCTGAAAACATAACTTTAAAATAATTAAAGAAAAACTGACAGAATTCCAAGAGAAAAAATGGATAAATTCACAGTAATAGTGAAAGATATAACACATCTCTCTCAATGATTGAAAGGTAAAGCAGATACACATTAGATAAATTAAAAATCAAAACCACAATGAGATAAGATATTACCTCACATCTGTCAGAATGGCTATCATGGAAAAGACCACAAATTACAATTGTTGGTGAGGATGTGGAGAAAAGGGAACCCCAGTACACTGTTGGTGGGAATGTCAACTGGTGCAGCCATGATGGAAAACACTATAGATATTCCTCAAAAAACTAAAAATAGAACTACCATATGATGCAGCAATTCTACTCCTGGGTATATATCCAAAGAAAATGAAAACACTAATTCAAAAAGATACATGCAGCCCAGTGTTCATAGCAGCATCATTTACAATAAGCCAAGATATGGAAGCAACCTAAGCCACCCATCAACAGATGACTGGCTTAAGAAGATGTTTTATTTATTTATATATATATATATATATATATATATATATATATATATAAAAATATATATATTTTGTTTTATATATATAATATATATATTTTTTATTTTATATGATATTTTATATAACAGAATATTATTCAGCCATAAAATACAACCATTTGCAACAAGGTGGATGGACTTAGAGAATATTATGCTAATGAAATAAGTCAGAGAAAGACAAATACTGTATGTTATCACTTACATGTGGAATCTAAAAAATAAAATAAACAAACGTATATAACAAAACAGAAACAGACTCACAAATATAGAGTACAAATTATCGGTTACCAGCGGGGAGTGGAAAGGGGGTAAGGTCAAGTTAGGAGTATAGGATTAAGAGATACAAACTACTATGTATAAAATAGATAAGCAACAGATATATTGTACATCACAGGGAAAAATAGCCATTGTTTTGTAATAATGTTAAATGGAGTATAATCTATAAAAATACTGAATCATTATGTTGTACAGCTGAAACTAACATAATATTGTAAATAAACTATACTTCAATTTTAAAAAAAGGTAAAGCAGAAAAATATTTAGGAAGGATACAGCATTTTGAACACAGTAAATCTGACTAAAGGACACTCATAGAAACTTGCAGCCAAGAATTAAAGAATACATATTCCTTTGATGGAGATACTGAACATTGACAACCTTTCCCCTCTTCCAAAAAAAATACATTAGCCATAAAAAGCAAGTCTTAACAAATGGCAAGAGTCAATATCACATAGATTCTGTTATCTGATCACAACATAATTACTTAGAACTCACAAACAAGAGATTTTTTAAAAGTTCAATATATTTGGAAATCCTCTTTTTTAAAAAAATTAATTTTTGTTGGAGTATAGTTGCTTTACAATGTCGTGTTAGTTTCTACTGTACAGCAAAATGAATCAGCCACGTACATATACATATATACCCTCCCTTTTGGACTTCCTTCCCTTTCAGGTCACCACAGTGCATTAAGTAGAGTTCCCTGTGCTATACAGTATGTTCTCATTAATTACCTATTTTATACACAGTATCAATAGTGTATATGTGTCAATCCCAATCTCCCAATTCCTCCCACCTGCTGCTTTCCCCCTTGGTATCCATATAAAATCTTCTGTAAGTTTGAATATTTTTTTAAACTTCAAAATAACTTATGAACTAAAACAGAAATCATGACAGAAATTAAGGAAATCATAGGAACAAATGTAAATGAATATATTATGTACTAAAATGTGTGATACAGTTAAAGTAGTAAAGAGATGTATATCCTTAATTGCAATATGTTAGAAAACAAAAAAGACAAGGATAACAAAGTTTTCAGCTCAAGAAGTTAAAGAAAGGATTAAGTCCAAAGAAAATAGGGAAAAAAAGGAAATAATAAAAAACACAGAATAAATAAAATTTAAAAATATATTCAACAGAGAAGATTGCCAAAAACCCAAACCAAGTTCCTTGAAAAAACTAAGGAAAAAAATAACCCTTTTGGGCCAAAAAAAGAATACTATTAATAACTTTATAAGCATAATTTGAAAATGTATAAAAATAAAACAGAGAATTCTTGGGAAAATATAATTTACCAAAACTGACTGAAGAAAAAAGAACCCAATTATGCCTACAACATTTAGGTATTGAATCAATAAAAAATCTACCCACAAAAAAATTATAAGGTACAAGTGATTTTACAGATTGATTCTACCAAACATTTAAAGAACAGATACTCAACTTTATATAATGTTCTAAGGAAATGGGAAAGAGGAAATAATCTAAAATTCATTTCGTGATTTTAGTAAAACCTTGACTCTAGAACTCAAAAAAGGGCAATATGAGAAGGGAAAAGTTTATAGTAAGTTCCTTTAGGAACATAGCTGTAAAAATCCTAAGGGAAACAAAACAACAATAAACCAAATATAGTATGACAATTTGATTCTATCTCAAGAATGCAAGGTTGGTTTATCATAGGAATACCTTTTAAATATAATTTATAACATAAACAGATTAAAAGTTAGAAACTATGTAATCTTGTAAAATCAGAAAATGCAACTGATAAAGTTAAACATCAATTTATGACTAAAAAATTAGTCTTAGAAAACTAGGAACAGAAGGGTTATCCTTAAGTTATCCTTAACTCAATAAATCATATCTTCTATATACCTACAGCAAATATAACAAAAGGAAAACATTAGAAGAAATCCCTTTAAAACAGGATCGAGAAGCATTTGTCAGCATTCAACACTGTACAGGAGTTCCTAGCCAGAGTTAGAGGCAAATTATTAGAAATTATTAGAAACAATGAACAAAGATGCTGGATAAAATATCTTTTCTAATAATTGTCTATACAGTCTTGTTCCTCTTCTAGGCAAACAATCGTATTTCCCAGAAATGCTTATCTTATTTCTTCCTTTCTAATTTTTACAAATTTCATTTCTTTTTCTGTCTTATCTGTTCTTTCTAGGAACTCCACCACAATGTTGAATGCCATCTACTAGACTGCCAAAAATGCAGAAGTCTGGCAAGTACAAGTGTTGCTGAACATATAAAAGATCAGCAACAGGGCTTACACACTGTGAACGGAGGGTAAATTTTTAAAATATGTCAAAAATGCATGGGAATGATAAATACCAAATTATAGACTATAAAGGTATATATACAGAAGTCTTCAAATCTATCCAAGGTTTCATCTCTTTAAAAAAAATTCTTGGAATATAATAAAATGTTAGAATCTAAAAACACTAGAGAATGCGTGCATCATTATGAAATTATCTGTACTTATTTGTATGCTTAAAATATTTAATTTAAAAATAAATTATTAGGAGACCAACTTCTGGCTGACAATGTAAGGAGCTCTACTCATCTGCTCTCCAGCGAAACTGGTGAAAACTGTAAAAATTTTTTTTTAAATTTTAATCTCTGGAAACAAACAGCAAATGAAGAAACATCTATTCAAGAATATCTATGAAAATTCACAAAGAAAGACAAGAGTCTGTAGTATTTGATCCAAGACTTCTCCCCTTCCTTACCCCTCCCAGTTTAGCGAGGCAGGGACTACTCCAGATAGCTGCAGCCAAGAACAAAGGTTCCATCTCCCCTCAGCCCCAGATGGAGGGCTCTTGCCAGGGAGGAGCAAAATATCAGCATTTTTCATCCTGTTTCCAGTGTTGCTGAGGCTAAGTCCCAAGCAAGTGCAACTGAGAGATGGGGCTCCCTTCTTCTGCCCAGCCCCCAACCATGGAATGCAGGGCTCTAACCCTGGCCATGGCATGCTGAGAATACTGCAGCTCTCATCACCTTTGCCCAGGCTTGTGAGGCAGAGTTCCACACCAGGAGAGAGAAGTCAAAAAGAACCTCAGGCTGCTGCCTCCCCGTAGTGAGCACTCAGCTCCTAGAGCAGAAGTGTCAGTCAGAGAGAAGCTTGCCATTGTCCCCACTCCCATTCTCCATTTCCCAAGTCCTGGCTCAGAGTACAGCCAGGGGTTGAAACAGATCATAAAATCTACATAGCTCCTAATCTAATCTCAAAAGACCTGACTTCTTTGCAACAAAGAGTGAAGAACTTCAAGCCTAAAGGCGCTCTCAAAAATAGAGGAGGGGGCTTCCCTGGTGGCGCAGTGGTTGAGAATCTGCCTGCCAATGCAGGGGACACGGGTTTGAGCCCTGGTCTGAGAAGATCCCACATGCCGCGGAGCAACTAGGCCTGTGAGCCACAACTACTGAGCCTGCGCGTCTGGAGCTTGTGTTCCGCAACAAGAGAGGCCGCGACAGCGAGAGGCCTGCGCACCGCGATGAAGAGTGGCCCCCGCTCGCCGCAACTAGAGAAAGCCCTCGCACAGAAACGAAGACCCAACGCAGCCAATAAATAAATAAATAAAATTCATTTGTGAGACAAATAAAAAAAAAATAGAGTAGGTTGTGGTAAAAGACAATGAGGAGGTTTAGATTCAATAAGGATGCAGGCTAAACTGCAGGCCAGCTATTTTGCAGGAGAGAACAGGGGACTGAGACAACTGAGAGAAGCCTTCCTAAGGTCAGAAAAGAAAATCAAACACTGACCTCAGAAACTGTTCCTTCAAAGGAGGCAGACATTGACTGGATTAGCTTACAGAGCAATTTATGACTCAGGGCATTTTTAAAGCACCAGAGCAATCAGCTGGAAATTAATGGAGTGTAACAGCTGGGTGTGGCCAGGGAAAGAGAGAAAGAGAGCCTTACTGAAACCACTGTTAAGCCAGGGTGACTGTGGGCCTTCCCCAAAGCTGTGGTTTAACATCAGAGCTGAACACTGTGGTAGAGAAACAAACTTCACTAAAACAACCCAGGCAGTCACTAAACAAGAAAATAAGCAAATAGCAATAACAAGCCCCCAGCGTGGGGCACATCAGTACATAGAGTTGTTATAATATATTATATAAAATGCCCCGTTTTCAACAACAAAAAGTTATGAGGCATTCAAAGAAACAGGAAAGTATGAATCACACACTAGAAAGAAAAAAAAAAAAAAAGGCAACCGAAACTGTCTGTGAGAAACACCATTTATCACAAAGATGTTAAAGTAGCCATTAAAAAGTCACAGAATTGAAGGAAACCATGATTAAAGAAATAAAGGAAGGTATGATCAGAATGTTGCATCTAATAGAGAATATCCTTAAATAGGAGAAAGTATAAAAAACAACCAAATGGAAATTATGGAGCTGAAAATTAACAGTAACTGAAATAAACATTTCACTGGAAGGGTTCAACAGTACATATGAACTGGCAGAAGAAAGAATAAGTGAACGTGAGCTATATCCATACAGATTTTACAAGCCCAGGAACCAGGGGAAAAAAGAACGTAGAAAAATGAAGAGAGTTTTAAAGAAAAGTGGATCACCATTAAGCACACCAACTACAAGAAATGTGAATATCAGAAGGAGAGCAAAAAAAAAAGCAGAAAAATAGTCAAAGATTTAATGTCAAAGAACTCCCCACATTTACTGAAAAACAATAACTTACACATTCAGGAAGTACAACAAACTCCAAACAGGATAAAGGCAGAGAAACACAGACATATCATAGTAAAAATGCTGAAAGTCAAAAACAAGGAGAAAATCTTGCAAGCTAGCCCAAGAAAAACGACTCCTCACATATAAAGGAATCCAATAAAATTAACAGCTGACTTCTCAGAAAAAACACTGGAAGGCAATGGGATAAAATATTTAAAACGATCAAAAAAAAAGGAAAGAAAAAACTGTCAACCAGAAATTCTATATCCAGCAAAGTTAGCTTTTAAAAATGAAGGCAAAATAAAGAGTTTTCCAGATAAACAGAAACTGATATGCTGCTGGCAGATTCACCTTATAAAAAATACTAAAGGAAGTTCTTCAGGCTGAAAGCCAGTGACCCCATGTGGTAATTCCAATCCATAAGGAAATATATGATGGTAAAGGTAATTAATTATAAAAGACAATAGAAATGTGTATTTTCTCCTTACTCTCTTAACTTATTTAAAAAGCAATTGTATGAAATAATATGTATATAGTATATTGTTGGGCCTATAATATATAGAAATGTAATATGTATGTAATATATTTGCTAGTAACAGCACAAAGCGGGTAGATGGAAGTAAAACTATATTGGGCTAAGGAAATGACTACAATGATAAAGTAATAATTTGTAACAATGCATTCTTCAAGTTGTAACATTAATGGTATAATATGTATAATAATAATGCAACAAAAAAGGGGAAAAGGAACAGAGCTAAGAGTAATGTTTCTATATATCACTGGAGTTAAGCTAACAAATTTGAAGCTGATTTGGATAAGTTAAGAGGTATATGGTAAACCCTTAGGCAAACAAACAAAACAACCTCAAATAATACAATGAAAAAGTAATTAAAGAAATTAAAATGCTACATTATAAACATCCCCATCAGGCAAAAGAAAGTATTAAAGGAGGAGGAGAGAAACAAAAAAGACTTGAGGTATGAAGAAAAACAAAATAAAATGGCAGATATAATTCTAATCGTATCAAATAATATTAAGTGTGAATGGATTAAACAATCCCATCAAAACGTACAGATTGTCAGTCTGGATTTAGAAAAACATGATCAACTATATGCTGTCCACAGAAGACACATGTTAGATTAAAAGATATAAACAAAATGAAATTAGAGAGTTAGAAAAAGATATATTTTGCAAAACAAACGACAGGAAAGCAGGAGTGGTTATCCCGATAGCAGAAAAATAGCTTTTAAAACAAAACAAAAAAATTGTTAACTAGAGATAAAGAAGGACATTTTATAATAATAAAAGGGTCAATCCAGCAGAAATATATAACAAATTATAAACATAGAAGCACCTAATAATGACAGAGCACCAAAATAAATGAAGTAAAAACTGACAGAACCAAGTAATTTTACTTCTAGGTATATACCCAGAAGAATTGAAAGCAAGGACTCAAACAGGTATTGGCACACCAATGTTCACCAGTAGTATTATTCACAGTAGCCAAAAAGTAGAAGCAACCCAGGTGTCCACTGATGAATGAACTGACAAACAAAAGTGGTACACATACACACACACACACACACACACACACATATATATATATACACACACACACAGTGGAATACTATTCAGCCATAAAAAGGAATGAAGTTCTGATACATAATACAACATGGGAGAATCTCAAAGACACTAGGCTAAATGAAATAAGCCAGACACAAAAATAGTAATATTTTATGGTTCTACTTCTATGGGGTAAATTTTCTGCTATGTATATTTTACCATAATAACAAAATTAATTTAAAAATATTTCACTAGAGTGAGAGAGTTAAAATCCAGCTTTCAAGTGACTAGAAATAATAGCTGGTAAAGATATGAATACATTGTTAACTAGCTTTTAAAGAGAATTTATAAGGAAAGGAAAGAGGGTGTTAGCACAGAGTAACTCAAAAGATTAGAAAGATATTATCTTAAGTTGATTTTTAAAAAATACTTTAAGAAAAAACACAGAAGATGAAAATTAGAAGGATGGACACCATTTATGTAGGAAGACCTAGGAATGTTTAGGAACAGAAGGCAGTGAATCATGGAAAAAATTAAGTTGTATAATAAAAAAGGATAAGTGATTGCTGATAACTGATTCTAGCTGAGGTCATATGCAGAAAGTAGCAAAAGCATAGGAAAATTTGACCTCTAGTAGAGATGATAGAAAAAATAAAAAGATTTTGAAGTGGAAAGAAGAGGCACTGAAAAACTTCACACTGGTAATTAAAATCAGTGTTAAAAAGAAACCCAATCAAAATAGCATGTGAATTGTTCTAAAGTTCATCTGGAAGAATTAATGTACAAGAATAACCAGAAAAAAATTTGACAAGGAATAATATAATGTTACAGAATATCATTAGACACTGTAATAGAGGAAGTAATTGAACAGAATAAAGTTCAGAAATAGACACAAGTCCAAAAAGAAATTTAGTGTATGTCAAATCAGTAGTTAAAATATTATATTGTTCAGTAAATAACGTAATAATAAATGGCTAGTAATTTGGAAAAGAAAAAAGCTAGATCTCCACTTCAGTCATTGTATCAAAAGAAATCCCAGCTGGATCAAAGATTTACAGGTAAAAAGTGATACCATAAAAATACTAGAAGAAAACATACAAAAATTTTCCAAACCTCAAAATATGAACGGTCTTCCTAAACATAACATAAAAACCAGAAGCCAAAAGTAAAAAGACTAAAAAATCTTAACATAACATTAAAATTCTGGGTTAGAAAATCAGTATCAATAATATTAAAAAACCAACTACAAAAATATTTATTAACAAACAACTAGGGATAATTTTCTTTTTTTTTTTTAAACAGCCAACTCTTTTTTTTTTATCAGAACATTTTAAACCCCACATTTGTTTTATTTATTTTTTTATTTTTGGCTGTGTTGGGTATTCGTTTCTGTGCGAGGGCTTTCTCTAGTTGTGGCAATCAGGGCCCACTTTTCATCGCGGTGCACGGGCCTCTCACTGTCGCGGCCTCTCTTGTTGCGGGGCACAGGCTCCAGATGCGCAGGCTCAGTAGTTGTGGCTCACGGGCCTAGTTGCTCCGCGGCATGTGGGATCTTCCCAGACCAGGGCTTGAACCCGTGTCCCCTGCATTAGCAGGCAGATTCTCAACCACTGCGCCACCAGGGAAGCCCGGATAATTTTCTTAATATCCATAGGTTCTTATCAATAATACCAATGCAAAAGAAAAATGGGTCAAATTTACCAACACTAACTCACAAACAAATATATCAATACATACATATGTAATACAAGCACATAAACTTCAGAAGTGAAAACATTTAATATCAAACTCTAGAACTAGCAATTCTTTTCACAATTTAAGAGCGATTATAGCTTTAGAGGAAATTTATATTTAGAAATGTAAAATAAAATATATGTGTCAAAGATATGGACCATACTTAGAATTGACTGTTTTTTCCCAATTTCCATGGAAGTGAAACATACAGGATTTTAAGAGGCTAGAATGTCAAATTTCATTTGTAAACTACAATGTTTAGTTATACCCATTGCAATTCCAGAATTCAAAATGCACATGCTTGTGGTAAAGTGCTATGACTAGCAACAAAAAGCTTCCTGACTTTTTATGTTAAAGCACACACACACACACAAACACACACACAACACTGTAAAGCACCCATACCCCATTTTAAAAAAAAACAAACCTTCAAAGAGTCAAAAAAAAAAAAAACCCCACACATGTAGGAAATGGCATGCCTAAGCAATCAACTCATAATCTATGAAAGGTAATCCTTATTCACTTGCACATTACCGCGTTTTCGTTTTCTACTGTCAAAAGTTCAACAAATTAGATAAAAAAAATTACTGATCTAGTACACTTATCAGATAACACATTTTATATTTATAAAATACAAAACAAGTTATTATATTGGCAGTCAACCATTTGCAGAGATCATCCCTGTATAGTTTTACACTGTAAAAATCAAATATCCAAATATGCACTTGGTTATTAGTTCTATTTTTAACCTGCCACTCATATACTGTCATGTACTTAAAATTCAGAACATGTTTACATTATCCATCCAGCAGGCTAATGCAACCACACACCAGACAGTCATGCATAATTCAAATCAATATCCTCAGGCTTGCAAATCTAAGTCAAAGCTGCCTTTAAAAAAGCTAGGGTGTGACTTTAACATGAATAAAGTATATCTAATTTTTCTTTTTATGTGACAAATTGATACTTTCTGCAATGGAATGCCAAAAATGCAAAGCCACTGTATAATAGATCTTTACACTATTGAATAAAGAGATAATTGAAAAAATAAATAAGGCACTACAGTAGTCTTAGAAAATTAATTCTAAATAGTGAGATAGAGCTGAACACGAGTCAAATAGCAAAGCTCACAATATAACAATAGATTATATGAAGTTTTGCCAACAACCAGAACATACATAAAATTACAAAATCAAGGATCTAAGTTATACTGTGAATTGGGAGTTCTTTTTACACTTAAATTCAGATTATGGTTTTAATATCAGTAAAGTTGATTTCATTTAAATTTCTTAAATAAAAACTACTAAATTTCTATAACTAGTAATATGTCTAGAAATGGCCTAGGTCTAGAAAGGCTTGGTTCTATTGAATTTAAATTGAGGTTTATCAGCTAAGTATGTCAAGAGATAGCCCTGAATATCTACAATACCAGACTCTAGTCTCTGTCACCTCACAGTGGATATTTGCTTTTTAAAAAATAAAATAAGAAAGATAACTGGGTCTTAATCTATAAAGGTCTATTTTTGAGGCTACTAAAAACGTAACTATATCTACCAATAACTTGAAATGTGACACATAATTGATGCGCTTCTGGACTAAAATTCTCATAAGCAAGAATAAATGTATATATTTTGATAGTTTTTCCTCCCCGAAGCTTCAAATTTGACTCGTCATTTAAAGAAACCCTCCAGATATGAACGACATCCTTGCTTGGGCAACTCAACTCAATTATAAAAATTTCCTATTAGTGCTATTCAGTATTACAGACATACCAAACACAATATCCTCTACCATGACAGTCCATTAATATCAAGGTACAGTAATATGAAGGATGAAATTAATGGGATAGTGAGAAAGGATTCAATGGTATCTGAGATAATGAAAAAAAAGATTAAATGGCAGGCCTTTGGGAAATACAGTAAAGGCATGGAAGTCCTTTCAATGAACACAGAGAATCTAGTTCACTTACACAGAATATATCTTTTCAGTTTTCTTGCAGAGATGGAAAATTTAAACAAAAGTTCAGAAGACAGAGTGGATAAATCAAAGATGTCCTCGTTGATTAAGACCTGAATTTAATTAGGAGCTTATAGATAGCACTATTAGCCACACCAGTCCAAGAACTATTCTGTAAGAAAGTAGCAGGAAAAAAGTTTGAGTAATTCAACAACCAATTAACGCTAGAGAAACTGATGCACAGAAATTCAAAATTACAATAGCAATAGCAAGTGGAAAACTGCCCTAAAAAGATGGAAGTTCGATATCACCTAGCCAGAACAGTGGCATGGACCATGGACTAAATTTTTTTTTCCTTCCTTTAGAGGATATTTCCCTTTAAATTTCTGTATTTCTTGCCCACAATTACAACCATGTAGTATTTTTAAACCTCTCCAAAGATAAATTATTAGCTCAGAGTCTTCTTCCTTTATTTACAAACCTACTTTGGACAATATTTGTCGTATAGCACCAAAGAGCAGAGTATTTTCATACTAATTTGGACATAGAGGCTAACAGTCAACAAAAAAGAACTAAAAGAATGATTACAGACTATAAACTGCATACATAAATAATTTATTTTTCACAACTCACTTTACCTATTATACTGGAAATTATGAGGGCAATAAAATGAAATTTTAACAGTTCTACTTAGGAACACAGGACCTCAGAATGTGAGAACTGGAATGAACCTTAGGTCACATTGCTCAACCCTATCATTTCCGCAAAAGGAAGCAGAGAGAGCCTGCGACATGCCCAAAGTAACAGTTCATAGGAAGGGTAGGGTGAGAAGCCACATCTACCACTTAAGGGCTGCTGAGTACAGACCTGTACAACCATACATGGTGGGTCGAACCATTTATCTTAAGTAGGTTTAAGCAAAAAAAAATAATAATAATAATGAAGTTGCATATGAAGTTTTAACAGTAATATAGATATGGCAAAGGCCAAAGCTAGACTAGAGCTAAGATGCAGATACAGCTCATATATGGAATTAGATGACACGCTTATCCCCCAACTTCCCACCTCCCACTCCACATCCCACATTTCTCCACTCTCCACTCCTTGTTGAGCTACCTGCACCCACTGATTTATATTCAGGGACGAGAAGCCTCCCGGAAAACATCTTAAGCTAAGACTACATGCCAGTGTGTCTGGGCTATTAGAGGGTGAAGTGAATGAGACAATCCAAATTTCTGAGAGGAGCAATGGGAAGGAGATACCTGTCACAGAAAATCACTCTAAGCTTTAGAGCCTGGAGTTAGAGAAAAGAGGAGACCCCCATGCAAGGCGATGAACCCGTCAGGCCAAACTACTGTGGCCAGGTATTCACACTTTGGGAAGAAAACATGCTGTGCATGAACTGAAAGAAGAGCTTCTTTAGACCCTGTTAACACTTTGGAGCTCACAACTTGGCCAGGATTCCCCAAACTAAGCATAATGCAAAAAGATAATTCTTTTTCTCACTTGCAAAAGAATGCTGAGCTGCCATGTCTCAGGGATTACTGAGTGTCATGGTGGTAGAGGCCAACTAGTACAGTTAAAAGCAGTGCTGACAATGTGTTTTGGGTGGCAGAGGAAAGAAGATCGGTTTAGAGCAACAGAGGTAAAAAGGAAGTAGCAACCTGGCCTAAATGGCACCCCTTGAGAACGCCCTAAAATAGTTGAAGGAATGGGACATGCAAGAGATTAGAGTGTCTGCATGCCTAGGTAAAGCTGGCATTACTAAGATTTGACCATTAATGCTAATGTGATCCTATTCATGTCCACATGACAGAGAAACTTGGCAATATTTGAGATGGATACACACATACACACATTCTCTCATTCAGGTTAGCAGGAATGAGTTTATCAACACTTAAATATTAAATTCATTGCCAAATTACTAAATATTATATACTCTATATAACTCTAATATTGGATTTCATTAATTACAGAAAAACATAAAAAGCTGGGTTTTCATTATATACTATATATATTTGTATTTATTATATATGTTTTAAATACATGAAAGCTGAGTCCAACTGATTTTAAATATGTAAGCAGTGTTTTAAACATTCTCAATTCAGTAGACTATAGCATGAAGTAGCACATTTTTTTCTCTGATCTCTATCTTTCAGTGGTATGATATTGAATTTCCCCATACTGACCTTAATCTGGTCTTAGGGCAAAGTTCATACATTCCCAGTCACTTTCTGCTTGTAAGAAATCTCAAGCTAGTAGAATTTAAAAACTCCATTCCCAGGTCTAACTCAAATCTAATCTAATCTCTATAACTAAGTTTTCTAATTTGTAAAATAGTTAATAACAGTTAATAGTTAACAGCTCATAGAGCTGTTAAAAGATTAAATGAATTAATACAAGTAAAGAGCTTAAAACAGCACCTTTTACACAGTAAGCACTACACAAGTATTAGCTTTTATTACTCCCTCCCACAGATGCTAAGCTTTTGCTCACAGAACTTTGAGTGGGGGACAAAGGATAGTCTGCACTTTCAATCCTCCTTCTACTTCAGCACTTTGGTACCTTAATTCTGGGACATGTTCTTCCCCTTATTCTCCCAACTCTAATTACTATGATGTGTTGAAGAGGGAAAATGGCAGAAATTGCTAGGACTGCCTTACTGGCTGCCTGTAGGTGGTAGGGAACCCCAAACCTCACTGGAGTTCTAACCAGCTGTGGCAGCTTTTGCTGATGTGGTGGTTTCTTCCTAGGTGATGCACATAATTCACTTGGGTGATGTTCAGCCTCACCTCAGCCTCCCCAGAATACGGCAGCCATGTCTTCCCTCCCCTGTGGTCAGCAGCCCATGCCCCTAGTCCCCTTATTAGGTAGGGCAACTTCTAGCTTGTTGGTTGCCTGATCAGTCCCATGACTATGCTCTCTTTGACTTTCCATGCTCCTTCTCATGAAACTTTGAAGACATCTGCATGCCTTCCAAGAATTTTAAGTGCCCACTGAGAGGTGGGATGGGAAAAGAGCTGTTAATATACCATCTTCAAACTTTCAAACTCCAACTCTCTCTTCTTTTCCTTTCTTAGCCTTTTATTTGATATGGAATGGGAGTGGAGATGTGGGAGTTGGAATATTTGGGGGTAACAGAATCAGCCTGGGCTTACCTCGTAATAAATACTCAGGGAAGTTTCTGACTCAGACTGTCAGTTGGCTCTAGCTTTAGGACAGGGTGTGTGGAATGTAGTAGTATCATGTCCTCAATCCATCTTTGAGCCCTGACTTATCAATTACAGAATAACAGATGTCTCAATAAAAGTCCCATTAAACATCCTGATCTAGGGATAAACTATCATCCCCAAACATCACTGTAACTTGTTGCAGTATAAGTCCTGATATACAAACTAAAAAGATTAAATGCCTATGTGACAGCAGACAGGGACAGAAAGTATACATATTCTATATATTCTGAAGGATGATCCTCTTTACCCCTAAACAGTCAAAAGAAATCTACATATACAAGGGAGTATTCTGCTGCCAAGGTACAGGGAAGTAGGAGTATAGCTGTCAAATATGAATGATTTATCATTCCATTCTGTGGGCAAATCAAGATGAATGCAAAATGAGAAAGAGCATAAAGCACATTAAAGCATCACACTCAAAAGTCCAAATATGCAAATAATTAACAAAATTAATGTTTCATGGTAATGAGGGGAAAAGAGACTTTAATTGGGAAAATCAGGTTCATGATTTTGTTCCAGTTAAATAAAAAAATTATTGATTTATTAAATTTGTAGCCGGTGAGCACTATGTGACAAACTGGAATTCACACTGTAGTGAAGTGAAATAAATTATTGTATGTAACAAAAGAACAACCCAAAGTAATATAATCAAGAGCTACAGAAATTCTGAGAATAAAAGATCAATGTGTGGGAGTGTTAGTAAGAAAGCTTCATGGCAGGAGCTGGCCTTAACTTTTGCTTTGAAATATAGAGCTAACTAGGTAGAAAGAGACTATGATATTCCAAATTTGGGTACAATATCAACAAAGGTACAAAGTCAGGAAAAAGCAGATGACCACAGGGAACAATAACCAACCGGAGAAGGTGTTTAACAACAGGAGAACAAGGAAAGCCTGATTTAGATATTTATACTACCTCATGCTCAAATTTGTCTTCAATCTTTTGATTTCAACTATCAATACTACTAACTAATGCCTTTCAGAAAAAAACCTTCTAGGTACAGAAACCTATGTTCAAATAAAATCTAACTTATTTAAACCAATAAGAGATGAGGAGCTAGATCTCCATCTCCCCATTTTCATTTCCCACCCCTCATTTGATCTCACTCCTAGAGCAAACTACTCCTAAGGATCCACAGGACCCATCCAAGGGGCACAAGTTTAAAATTATTGTGGAATATTTTGGGGGTCTCAACTAGTTTTAGTTGGTCCAATTCTCATCTGATTTCACACCCTTTAGATTTCTTTACACATGGTTTCACTGCAAGCTCTTGAGAGACATCAGCTCCATTAGTCTAAATCTTGGAAATATTTAAGTCAGTACAACTTTTGTAACACTGTCATTGAATGTACTTTAAAGAACATAAACTTATGAAAATAAGGCTCTGGGTCTAATTTATATCAATATTTTAAGTGATTTTAAAATAGGCAAACTTTGCGTCTACCTGTATAATTAAAGAACTTTTACCAAAATCCTGGTTAGTTATAGGCAAAAGAGCAAAATACTTTTAAAATATAGCATCAAAAATCTTAATTACATGGTGTTTCTAAATGTTCTCTAAGAAGAGAGACATCCTTGTTTAGAGGTAGTTTCTAAAAGGTTTGTCAGAGGTGAAGTGAAAATGGTAACTGAGAATTAATTTAAAATTAATTTAAATTTTAACTATTTAACCAGTAACTATAACTGGAATTAACTTTTTGGATGGGAGATAATTCTGTTTTTAAGAGTAACATTCTGATAGGGAAAAAATGGGATACTTTTGCTTTCTTGACTAATAAAACATCAATGAAAAGCCAGCTGTTCCCATTTCTGTAGATAGTTCCAAGTTTATGAACTCAGTTTTTTCAATAAATTATACTCACAAAAGCTAACTGTGTTACACCGATAATAATAATCAAAGACGGATTCGAATTAAGTTTGTCCACACTGTATTCATTTCCTGACTCATATGACTAAGTTGGAATATGATGAGAAACAAACCAATTCACTCCACAGAACTCCAGAAAGGCTCAGGTACTATGGAAGGTGGTAGGGGAGGTGTTTGCCAAAAACAAAAAAAGGCAGATAAAAGCTTCATGATAAGGAACTAGCATCCCGACCTCAAACTGCATCCTCCATACTAAGTACCCACGTATCCAATTAAGGGACATCGACATAGGCACAGGAAGAAGAGGGAGAGTCATCATACTGAAAACAGAGAATAAGTGAAAATCTGTATGATGATTGGCAAGACACTTAGCTGCCTATTATTACTCAGTTCCTAGAGAGCTGGCAGTCAAGCATCTACCACACGCCTACCAAAAGAAGGGTGATGGAGGATTCTTCTGAAAAACTGAATGGCCGGGACTCCCCTGGTGGTGCAGTGGTTAAGAATCCGCCTGCCAATGCAGGGGACACGGGTTCAAGTCCTGGTCCGGGAAGATACCACATGCCGCGGAGCAACTAAGTCTGTGCACCACAACTCCTGAGCCCGTGAGCCACAACTACTGAGCCCGCATGCCACAACTACTGAAGCCTCCGTGCCTAGAGCCCGTGCTCCGCAACAAGAGAAGCCACTGCAGTAAGAAGCCCGCGCACCGCAACGAAGAGTAGCCCCCTCTCGCCGCAACTAGAGAAAGGCCGTGAGCAGCAACGAAGACCCAATGCAGCCAAAACTAAATTAATTAATTAATTAAAAAAATAAAAATTATTATTTAAAAAAAAAACCTGAATGGCCTCAGAAACTATAGTTATAATTAAGTTGTGCTCAAGGTACATCATTATAAAATTGTACAATATAAGAGAAAGAGAATATGCTAAAATTTCCAGAGAAAATATAAGTCATCGAAAAATGACTGAGAATCAAAATGGAATAGGCTTCTTACAGCAACATTGTAAATGCGAAGACAATAGAGCAATGTCTTCAAAATCCTAAGGGAAAATGATTTCTAAACTAGCATTAAATATCTGGCCAAACCATCAATCACTTAGGAAGTTAAAATAAAGATAAGTGCAACATTTCAAAAAGCTCACATTCAATACAACATTTCTCTGGAAGCTACTGGAAGATATATTCTACACCAAAATGAGAAAGTAAACCAGAAGACTGCTGATTTTTTATGTACTTATCTACATGAATTACTTTTATAAAAACTAAAAGGTGTTCTGATAGTAAGACCAGGGTTAGAATAATGGCTAATGGCTTTAGGTTTTAATGAGTTTGATACCAGAAGTTGAACATTTAAGCACTCATTCTATAGACATAATCCACAAAATTGCCTAATGAACGCTAGAAATTGTTACATTTAGCTACTTGACAAGATTCCTATTATTGCTGAAGTAAACCATAAAAATTTCTTGCCTGAACAGTTAACTTATCTTCCTACCTCTAATTTCTCAGATCTCTAATCCATTCTTCATAGACTTTGCAGTGTTATCTTCTTAGAACAAATGTCAGGTCATGTAATGCTCCTATTTAAAAATCTTATAATGGCTCTTCATCACTGAAAAGAAAGTTTAAGCTGCTTAGCCCAGCAGCGAAGACCTAAATGACCTATACCAACAACTTTTCAGTCTCATATTTTACTACTACCAGCAACACATGACCACTTGCCGCTGCTCAGACTCAGGAGAAAGAAGTTCATTTTCTCTTAAAAAGCTATTTTTCTATATATGCATAGCACAGCAGGCATTCAAAAAAATACCATGGCATAAATCAGTAATTCACTGTAGTAAAAGAGCAAAGAAGAATTAAGTGAATAATGGATTATATGTATGGATACCAAATTTCCATGTTTTGGTATAATTTGGCCTTCTTTGATCTGGACTATGTCTTCATGTGTAAATAAGTGAAGGGAGAAAATCTGCAGCCATGTAGCAGATTCTGTATAAAATTATAATACTGGAAGTTGTAAAAAAGTGTAGAGAATACAGCAGAGTGACCTTGGCATTTAATGTCATGCCTAAAACTTAAAGGTAACACGTTATGGATTGAGATTTTTAAAAAGGAAAACTTATAAACTTTTAATAGACAGGTGGAACTTTTTATTAATTAATATACCTCTTTAATTTCCTGTGAGCAATCTGTTGAATGGACCCCTAACCATTCACAATGCTTCCTGCCTGGCAACTCTTTATTATTTATTAAATTGCCTACAAATGCCATTGTTTCTGTGCTTAGGAAGCTTTTAATACTTAAAATTGGTTCTAAACAGTTTACCATGGGGGGAAAAAACCCAAGAGCCTGAATATACTAAAATTTCTGTAATTAAGAGTTCAAATAAACTGCTCTTAAAGAGTAACTTAACAGATAAGAGCTTGAAAAGAATTCAATAAGTCATTGTTAGTACTTTGAGTATTCCTGATAGATTTCAGTTCAGAATACAAACCAAGAAATTTGACTGTATATATATATATATATATATACGTGTGTCTGTGTGAAAAAAGGCCCAAAAGTTACCATATATAACAGCCAACAAGAAAGTTCAATAATCTGCTAAAAACAACTAAAATATACTTAGTAGTCTCAACCATATTAAGTATAAAGGAAACAAAGTAACAGATATAAGGCTGATTAGTCTTTCAAAGAAACTTGATATTAATATTGTATAGAAAGTAGTCTGACCCACAGACATAGAAAACAAACTTATGGTTACCAAAGGGGAAAGGGGGGGAGGGATAAATTAGGAGTTTGGGATTAACATATACACACTACTATGTATAAAATAGTTAACCAACAAGGACCTACTGTAGCATAGGAAACTGTACTCAATATTTTGTAATAACCTATAAGGGAAAAGAATCGGAAAAAGAATATATATATATATATATATGTATAAATACTGAATAAGTTTGCTGTATACCTGAAACTAACATAACATTGTAAATCAACCATACTTCAATTTAAAAAAATTTTTTTAAATAAAAAAATTAAAAAAAAGTAGTCCGAAAGATATTTCCCCGATTTGTAGGAGACTGGTTGAATATGCTATGTACTTATTCAGGTGTACTCTGCAGGTGTAAAAAGAAGGAAGATGATCTCTATGACCTAGTGATTTCCTAGATATACTAAGTAACAAGAGGAAGATGCAAAAGAAAAAATTTTATATATATACACATATACATACACACACGTGTGTGTATATATATGTATACTATCTCTTATATAACAACGGGGAAATAATAAAACACACACTTATTTCTGCAAAAACAAAAACAAAACCATAGGAAGGATATACTAGAAACTAATGAAAGTGGTTACATACTTGGGCCCACCACTTGCTCGGTGTACAATGTTAACGTAATTTTACAGCTTCCTCATCTGTAAAATGGGGATGATGTTACTATTTAACATATAGAGATGTTGTGAAGATTAAATGCATTAAACACAAAGATCTTAGCATACTTACTGGCAACCACACGAAGACTTGCATGTGACTTCATAACAGCATTATTTGCAATAGTCAAAAACTGAAAATGCACTAAATGTTCATCAACCAATGAATGGATAGAGAATATGTGGTATATCTATACAATGAAACAGGACTCAGTAATAAAAAGGAACAAACTACCGACACATCTACATCAAGAGATAAAACTCAAAAACATTATGCTAAGTGAAAGAAGCCAGACACAAGAGACTACACGTTGTATGCTTTCATTTATATGAAACGTCCAGAATAGGCAAATGTATAGAAAGTAGGTTAGCAATTGCCTGAGACTAAGGGTGAGAATAGGGATTAACTGTAAGAGTGCATGAGAGATCTTTTTGGAGAATAAAAATGTTCCAGAAATAATTTAAGGTGATAGTTGTACCGTTCGGTATAAAGTTACTTTAAAAATCACTGAATTACACACTTGAAATGAGTAAATTTTAAATGTAAAATAATCTCAATAAAGCTGATTTTAAAAAAATACTTACTAAACAATGTATTCAATAAATGAGTAATTACTATTAAAATAAATCAAGTAATTTTTTTGTACTGTGTAATTTATATTATCAAATAAGACACAAAAGAATATATTTCCCAAGGACAAATAGACCATACAATAAAATTTATAAAATATTTGAGGATTAATTAGAAGATGATAATTGTCTAAAAATTTAGAAGTTCTAAAGTCACTGGAAAATGTTCTACCTATAATAGAAACAAAGAAAAATATTCCCATAAAGACTTAACAAAATCTAGTTTCTGTTTTAATATAATGATTTTACTTATTTATTATTATTTCATTTGATTTCATATACACAGAGTCTACTAGTTATTACTGATAAATGCACCTCCAAAATGTTATCTCCAAGTGCTATTCTATTTAAAAGTTTTCCTTCTTTTAACAGCTTCATTGAGGTATAACTGATACACAAAAACTGCACATATTCAACATACACAATTTGATGAGTTTGGACATGTGCATACACCCATGAAACCATCACCATAATCAAGGTAATAAACATATCCATCACCTCCAAATGTTTCTTTGTGCCCTCCGTTTTTAAAAAATATGTGGGTTTTTGTGTGTGTGTGTGTGACTGGTGAGAACACAATAGGAGATCTTCTTAAATTTTTATTACAAGGGTAGATCTCATCCAAATGTTATCCTAAACCAGAGTTCAGAAAGATGAGGAGTTTTGTTTCATTTGGTAAAAACCCTTCTTGTTTATTCATGTAACTACAATTACATCAGAGACATGAAATGGCTAGAGGAAGGTTTTTTCCAAGCCTTCATCTCATAGGAAGGAATATTCCTTCACAGATGCTGGTAGCATTATTATGTTTTTAAACTTTATTTTATCTGAATGCAAAAAAACCCACACATACAAAAACACACAGAATATGTCCTCCCTTAAAGTATGCTAAACTTACAAAATTTAAAATGTATTAATTGGAAACTTCAAATTAAATGCATTCAAAGCATCTCATATGTACAGAAATCTTATTAATTTGGGAAAAGCATTTACTTTATATTTAGCATTATTTTGAATAAACAGATCTTCATTTGTTTTGTCAAATACATTAGGAAAATATTTTGTGGATTAATTCACACTGATGAAATTAACTTCCACAATTTTCACTGTATTAGAAACTTTCAACTGAATGTGTGCAGCACTGAATGCTTCTATTATTTTAAAATCTAAATACATGTGAAAATTTTATACATATATATATTCAATAAGAATATACAGTATTATTAAAGAGAATCAGGACTTCCCTGGTGGCACAGTGGTTAAGAATCCACCTGCCAATGCAGGGGTTTCAGCCGTGGTCCGGGAACATCCCACATGCTGCGGAGCAACTAAGCCTGTGAGCCACAACTACTGAGCCTGCCCTCTAGAGCCCGCGAGCCACAACTACTGAGCCCGTGTGCCGCAACTACTGAAGCCCACGCGCCTAGAGCCCATGCTCCGCAACAAGAGAAGCCACTGCGATGAGAAGCCCGTGCACTGCAACGAAGAGTAGCCCCCATTCGCCACAACTAGAGAAAGCCCGTGTGCAGCAATGAAGACCCAACGCAGCCAAAAATAAATAAATTTAAAAAAAAAATAAAAAAAAAAAATAAAGAGAATCACTTTCTGAAAATTCCAAGGAAGGGGAAAACTTTTAAAACACTTTTTTCCTTAGAATAAAAATGTCTGAGCAGGAAGATATCTTTAATATCAACACTATTAGATCCAAAAAGAATAAATCTATCACATTTGCTGGAGGAAGCACTCTGACAAGTTCTGAAACTGAAACAAAAGATTCTTATGGCCTTGATTCACTAAAAGATTGTCTCAAGCAATAGAAGTTTTCCACAAAAGGATAGATGCCAGCAATGGCTTAAATGGGGGGAAAATTGAGGTGAAATTTCTAAAGGATCTCAAAATTTAACGAAACTCAATACAGAGCCTCAGATAGTAAAACACAAGGGTCTCTACACACATTTCTGTATTAGTTAGCAACAGAAACCAACTAGCGCTACCGTAGGCTAAAGATATAAATGTATATGAAAAAGGATATATGTCACATGATCCAAGAAATGACTGAAAAACTAAGCCTTTAAAAAGGGGCATGAACCAGGATCCCTCTAGGGACCCAAAAGTGGAAGTTGACGCACCTTCTCTTTAGAACGCTGGATCAATCAACCACAGCCACAGGGGTAAGGTCATGAAATACAGATGTAACTGCTGGGGCTCCATCCCTAGAAATTAGAGATAGTCCTCAGAGAAGGGGGAACTGTTTTCAACTGAGATGCCAATACAAAGGAGTATAATATTTTCCATGATTTTTTTTTTAAAAAAAGCATACTCCATTTGTCCACATTACTGAAATTCACTGTGTCAATATTATCCTAATCAAAAATCTGGAATAGTCTGCGAGGCAGATTTGATTATAGTGTAGTATATAATAAATAGGCATCATTAAAATAGAGTCCCTTGTTTTAAATACCATCTATACAGTTATGATTCCCAAATCCATATTTCTAGTCCAGATCTTTCCTTGCAGTATTCAGATGCATACAGTGAACTATCAAATTGATATTTTAAGTGGATATCTCAAATTGTCTGAACACGTCCACAAAATCCTTATTTTTATCTTAGTTTTTCTCATACCATCCTCACTGATCAACTGAAACCCCAGGAATCTATCCTAGATTTCTCACTTTGTGTCACCCCCCCCCATATTGAATTGAAAGTTTGTCGATCTTCATACCAAAATATGTCTCAAATCTCCCTATTTCTATCCCTACTGCTACTACTGCAGGTGATAACTATGATATGCCCTTTGGATTACAGTAACATCTTCCTACCAACCTAACTTTCACTTAAAAAAATTACACATCCCTCTCTGTATGGTTAAGCTAACTGAATACACAACTAAGTTCCTTTGTTTCACTGTACTTTTGGTTTTTAGGGTGTGTTTTTAAATTTAATTCTGTTTTATAATTATGTAAAACAAGGCTTTCCAGAGAAGTCTAGTTTCCATCCCTGTCCCCTCTACCCCATTCCCTCCTTCCATCCCTCCCTTCCTCGCAGGTAACTATTTCTTAAAGTTCTTGTTTTCCCTTCCATTATTTTTAAATATAAGCAAATACAAACATTTTCTCACATTAAGAGTAGTATAGTACACACATTTTTCTGGAACTTGCTTTTTTTCCCCACTTAATATACGCTGGAGATCTCTCAATAGCAGTGTAAATATTAAGCATTCATATATTGCCTACCCACATATACTACCCCTAGGAAATAATTTTTTGGTAAATTATTGGGCTTTACCTATTTCACTAGTAATCAAACCATGATCAGTGATCAGCTCAGGGCTGACACTCACCATACAGTACCAGTATAGCTTCAGTTTCCTCATCTGGAAACTTCCTTTAGGCTGGTTGTTGCCTAGCAAGTAGCCACCACAAGTTCCATCTCCTGGACACCATAGGGACTCTAGAGGGTTAACCTAAGGCCTCCTATCTGGCTACCTCAGGAGCCCTGGGTAAAGGATGCCTTAGCACCCACCCAGCAGTGGTCCAGGCCCTATCCTGACATGTTCCCACAGACACTACAGGAGGAGACACTATTGGCACTGGCCCTCCAGCAAACGAATGCTCAATGTCCATCTGGTCTACCCAAGTTATAGCTACCTGCTGCCTGTCTACATCCCCTCATGCAGCTCCTTATGGTAACTATAGCCGCTATAGGACTGGCTCTGAAAGATCTAAGGATGGCAGAGGAGTAGGTGGTAATGGAAGTCACTGCAGGCATCATCTTGGTATTGCACTGCAAACATTCCTGTAATGGGACAGAGATCACGGTAGGCTGGCAATATAAAGCTGGGGAGATGCCCAGGACAGGGAACCCCTTCCTAATATTCTTCTGAGTTTCACAGACTCATTGAGTGCCTAGCCAACACTGGCATAATAATACTAATTTCATTACTAAAAATGAGAGTTAACCTTTACCTATCATTTGTCCAGTGACTGGCACTGTTATAAACAAATATTAGCTTGTTTTGGTATTATATTTATTATCATCATATCCATTTACCAGATAAGAAAATATTAGCACAGAGAGGAAGATGGCAGAGTCAGGATTCAAACCTGGGCAGCTCAAAAACAGAGCGCCCAAGTTCACCTCTTTCTTTTTCTTTCTTTTTCTTTCTCTCTCATCTATCTCGATGGATTAAATTCAACCTTATTAAATATACCATTCCAATAAATTATTTTTGTGCATTTAGTGTTTCTAGAGATAGCGAATATATAAAAAATATCTGTCAGTATTATGCAGACTAGAAAACATTTTCATATAATTTTTCAGTTCAGCAGAAGCTGATATAGGATTCTGTATCATAAATAATATTACTATTATGAGAAAGTTTCTAGTTATTAAGACAAATCAACTAATGACTACAAATTTAACGGGAAAATAACTGGAAAAGTTTGAGATAGTTCCCAATGTCAAATAATGGCTCAGAAAAGCATATCATTTAGCTGGTAATAGCAGCAAACCGAAGATCATAGCAACAATTTCTAAAAACAACTAAATGAGTATGAAATTACTAGAATAACTTGATAGTTTTTCCTATAACTTATACCCTTTGGTAATTAGTTTTATAATAGAAAAACTTTAATTTAGGTAGAAAATAAAATGACTATATTCAATTTTTATTTCCTCTTGATTAATATATTAGTTTATATTATCATACCAGTTGTTAAATATTTTTAATATCACCATTTCTGAGTCACTATAATGCCCTCACAAATGTATTGCACCTTGAATTGTTTTTGGCACTATACAAAACATGAACATGCACAAATCACATCCAGATGCTTTATTAAAAACATAAGCACAGAATGAAAAAAGCTCCTCTGAGCAGTGCAATTCAAGTCAGTATCTTGAAGGAACAGAGAATGTCAAAGAACACGGTAGAAAAGAAGTCAAATTTTAGGAATTATTAAGAACAACCTTATCCATAAGGAAAAATAAGAAACAGACTAAATGTCAGTAACTGGAAATTACTAAATAAATATGGTACATCCATGTAATAATATATTATACAATTTGTATATTTGATGTCATAGAAGTATACATATTGGCAAGGAAAGCTGTATTTTTGAGTGGAACAAAAGCAGATTACTACACACTGTGTAAAGTAGAAGCCATTTTGATTTAAAAATACACATGCAGGACTTCTCTGGTGGTGCAGTGGTTGAGAATCTGCCAGCTAATGCGAGGACACGGGTTCGAGCCCTGGTCTGGGAAGATCCCACATGCCGCGGAGCAACTAGGCCCGTGAGCCACAACTACTGAGCCTGTGCGTCTGGAGCCTGTGCTCCGCAACAAGAGAGGCCACGATAGTGAGAGGCCCGCGCACCGCGATGAAGAGTGGCCCCTGCTCGCCGCAACTAGAGAAAGCCCTCGCACAGAAACGAAGACCCAACACAGCCAAAAAAATAAATAAATAAATAAAATAAAATAAATAAAAAAATAAAATAAAAAAATTAAAATACACATGCAAAGAGAAATGTCTATAAAAGGATACATGAAAATGAAAGCAATGGTTTTCTGATGGTGGGAATATGAGTAATTGTTCTATTCATTCATCTGTAATTTCTGATTTTTTCAATAATGAACATGTATTACTTACACAATAAAAACAGCAATATTAAGAACTTATTTAGGTGTAAAAGTTACGTAAAAAGACAGAGGTATTTCAGTGGAGAGGTTCAGGGCATCAGATGTGAGGACAGATGACTGTATTTGAATCCTGGCTCCCTCACACAGTTGCTGTACAACCTCAGACAAGTTACTTGGTCTCCCTGTGCTTAGTGTCCTCATCTGCAAAATACGGACACTGACGGCATTTGTCTCTTAGGATTATTGTGAAAATTAAGAGAGTTAATTTATGTAAAGTGTTTAGAATAGTGTTTACTATAGTGTAATCATTCAACATATTATAACTAATGTAATTTATGGAACTGTAATTAATCTTTTATCAATGTAGTAAAAATACAGATTTTTAGACTGCAAAAATATTTTAATCTATCATCTTGAAAAAGCTGTTCATTATGAAATTTTAGAAGATTTAGTTTATAAATATTTTCCTCATAGATAATTGATGCTTAATTAAATTTATACTTAAAGAAGCATTTCCAAAGTTACCAATGACCAAAATCCCATAGTATGTTTTTCTCTTAACTACTAAGACAAGGCACAACGACTAAAAGATGGTTTAAATTGTAAAAAGAAAAGAACTTTCTTCGTAACTATCTAGGCCTTAAATAACTACCATACTAATTCTCAAAATCCATTTAAATTACCTTAGTTTTGGTTGACGGTATTTCTGAACACCTCACAGACTTAAATATAACCATATGTTCTAAGAAAATTGTTATCCTTATGAGTAGATATCAAGCAAAAGGAAAGAGATATGCCAAAGCATCAAAACACCTCTCAGCTTCTCAATGTAATTTTGAATTCACGCATCAGAGATTTCAATGTAATTTATTTTCTCAAAGGCAGCAAGTCTCCAAAGGAGAGCCCCACATCAAGACTGCTTAGATGAGAGATTTTTCAGAATTTTAAAATTAAAATAGAACCTCAATTTCATTTCACCAAAAACTGATAATTAAGCTGATATTTTCCTCTTTGAAACAGCTCAGTAATCATTCAACATGAATGGAGCAGAAGTATGCCATGATGTATGATTTGTATAGTTATATGTCTGATTCAACTTTCACAGTCTATCCCCATTGCCCAATAAAAGTTTGCATTCACTCAGGTCTCTTTTCCCTTTCCTTCTGAAATTCAAACCATGATTAATATCTGCCCAAACATGGAACAGGTAAGACATAGCCTTCTGACATTATTATATAAACAATTTGGTTCATGCTTTCGTGGTCATAACTGTCTTCCTTATTCTTCCCTTAACTTCGTATTCTATCTTTTGCTATAGCAGAAACTGGAAAGAAAGGATATTTGAATGACCTCTCCCCACACTGAGGTTTAGTTTCAAGACAAACTCTTTAAAAAAAAAAGTGCTAAAATTTCAGAAGTGTTGTGAACAAGTTTAGAGGACATGTAAATAAATTTAGTGCAAATGCCTAGTTAAGTCTGTACCACACTCAACGTGCAGAATGAGAAACATGGAAGAGCAAACTGGGAAAACAGTATAGGGAAATTAATCAATTTCTAATTATTGTCTTCACGATAAAATTTTTAATAAGAAACCAACACAACACCGATATATTCTTCAGTTCCAGTATTCATTTATAACTATTTACATTCTTTCTCAGTGATGGATTTTTAACTGAGCAGTACAGAGTCAGAATCACTTCTGAAAAAATGAGAGAAGGATATATGAGGAGTTAATGTCATAAATAGACAATTATGATTTCATGTTTTAATGCTCTGATTAGGTTTTCCTTTCCCCCTTTTTCCTGTTTAACTTCTTTTGTTTTAGATGGACAAGTGATAATTTAGAAACTTCTAACTGTAATGAATCTTCCACTGGTCCACTAACTGTAAATTAATTTAGATTAACTCTTTGAGATATAAACCCATCCTAAGAAAATTACTTAATGGCTTTAATCAGATTACATTAGGCATGAGGGGATAGGAGGAAAGGTGTATTTAAAAACAGAAGACTCGGGATTTCCCTAGTGGTGCAGTAGTTAAGAATCCGCCTGCCAATGCAGGGGACACGGGTTGGATCCCTGGTCCGGGAAGATCCCACATGCCGTGGAACAACTAAGCCCATGTGCCACAACTACTGAGCCGGCGCTCTAGAGCCCGTGAGCCACAACTACTGAGCCTGTGTGCCACAACTACTGAAGCCCACGTGCCTGGAGCCCGTGCTCCGCAACAGGAGAGGCCACCGTAAGGAGAACCCTGCGCACCGCAACGAAGAGTTGCCCCCGCTCGCCACAACTACAGAAAGCCCGTGTGCAGCAACGAAGACCCAACTCAACCAAAAATAAATAAATAAATAAAATTGATTCTTTAAAAAAAAAAAAACAAACAGAATACTCAGTCCCTGGTCTAAAGAAGTTCAGAGTCTAATGAGGAAAAATTTTGATCTTATCCAGCTGTTCCATTAACTGATATTTCCTGACTTCCTTTTACTCACTGTCTACTTTACTCCTCTTCCCACAAGGAAAAAGGTACATTAATGTAAGCTTAAAAACACACAAAAGTATACTTTCTTTGAACAGTTTATATGTATATGTAAAGTATGAAAACAAGGACCAGAAGCATATATACCAAAGTTATAATGGTTGCCTCTGAGAAAGGGTGAAGGGATCAAGATAAAGGAACATTTAGCTTTCAGGTTAAAGTTTTAAAAATTATAGTTGATTTACAGTATTATGTCAGTTCCACATGTACAGCAAAGTGATTCAGTTATATATACATATATTTTTTTCAGATTCTTTTCCATTATAGGTTATTAAAAGATATCGAACATAGTTCCCTCTTTTATACAGTAAATCCTTATTGCTTATCTATTTTATGAATAGTGGTTTGTATCTGTTAATCCCAAACCGCTAATCTATCCCTCCCCACCATGCTCCCTTTCCCCTTTGGTAACCATAAGTTAGTTTTCTATGTCTGTGAGTCTCTTTCTGTATTGTATATAGATCCATTTGTATTATTTTTTAGATTCTGCAATATAAATGATATCATATTTGTCTTTGTCTGACTTACTTCACTTAGTATGATATTCTCTAGATTCATCCATGTTGCTACAAATGGCAGTATTTCATTCTTTATTATGGCTAAGTAATACTCCATTTGATAGACAGACAGACAGACAGATAAATACCACATCTTCTTAAGCCAATTGTCTATTGATAGGTTCTTGGGTTGTTTCCATGTCTTGGCTATTGTAAACAGAGCTGCTATGAACATTGGGGTGCATGTATCTTTTCAAATTAGAGTTTTTGTTTTTTCCAGATATATGCCCAGAAATGGGATTGCTGGATCATATGGTAGCTCTATTTTTAGTTTTTTAAGAAATCTCGATTGGGATTGACACATATACACTAGTATGTATAAAATGGATAACTAATTTTTAAAAATCCAATTAAAAAAAAAAAAAAAGAAAGCTCCATACTGTTTTCCATAGTGGCTGTACCAATTTACATTCCCACCAACAGTATAGGAGGGTTCCCCCCTCCTTTTTTTAATTGGAGTATAGTTGCTTTACAAACCCCTCCTTTTTTTTTGGCTGTGCTGCACAGGCTTGTGGAATCTTAATTCTCCAACCAGGGATTGAACCCAGGCCCTCGGCAGTGAAAGTGTGGAGTCCTAACCACTGGACCACCAGGGAATTCCCCATTTGTAGACTTTTTGATGCTAGCCATTCTGACAGGTGTGAAGTGATACTTCATTGTGGTTTTGATTTGCATTTCTCTAATAATTAACAATGCTGAGCATCTTCTCATGTGCCTGTGGGCCATCTGTATGTCTTCTTTGGAGAAGAGTCTATTTAGGCCTTCTGCCCATTTTTTGATTAGATTGTTTTTCTGATATTTATTTGTATGAGCCATTTATATATTTTGGAAATTAAGCCCTTGTTGGTTGTATTACTTGAAAATATTTTCTCCCATTCCATAGGTTTGTCTTTTTGTATTGTTGATCATTTCCTTTGCTATGCAAAAGCTTTTAAGTTTGATTAGGTCCCGTTTATTTATTTTTGCTTTTATTTCTGTTGCTTGTAAGATTGATCTAAGAAAATATTGCTACAATTTATGTCAGAGAATGTTTTCCCTATGTTCTCTTCTAGGAGTTTTATGGTGTCATGTCTTATATATAGGTCTTTAAACAATTTTGAGTTTATTTTTGTATATGGTGTGAGGGAGTGGTCTAATTTTATTGATTTACATGTAGCTGTCCAGCTTTCCCAACACCACTTGCTGAAGAGACTGTCTTTTCTCCATTGTATATTCTTGTCTCCTTTGTTGTAGATTAACTGACCACAGGTGTGTGGGTTTATTTCTGGGCTCTCCATTCTGTTCCACTGATCTATAATATGTCTGTTTGGGGGCCAATATCACACTGTTTTGATTACTGTAGCTTTGTAGTCTTGTCTGAAGTCTGAGAAGGCTATGCCTCCAGCTTTGTTCTTTTCCCTCAGGATTGCTTTGGCAATTCTGGGTCTTTTGTGATTCCATATAAATTTTAGGATTATTTGTTCCAGTTCTGTGAAAAATGTTATGGGTAATATGATAGGGATAGCATTAAATCTGTAGATTGCTTTGGGTAGTATGGCCATTTTAACAATATTAATTCTTCTAATCCAAAAGCATGGGATATCTTTCCATTCCTTTGAATCATCTTCAGTTTCCTTTATCAATGTTTTATAGTTTTCAGCATATAGGTCTCTCACCTCCTTGGTTAAGTTTACTCCTAGGTATTTTTTCTGACATGATTTTAAACTGGATTGGTTTTTTACTTTCTTTTTGATATTTCATTGTTAGTGTAAAGAAATGCAACAGATTTCTGTATGTTAATCTTGTATCCTGCTACCTTTCTGAATCCAGTTATTAGTTCCAATAGTTTTTGTATGAATTCTTTAGGATTCTCTACATAGAGTATCATATCATCCGCACATAGTCACAGTTTTACCTCCTCCCTTCCAATTTGGATACCTTTTACTTCTTTTCTTTGTCCAATCACTGTGGCTAGGATTTCCAATACTATGTTGAATAGAAGTGGTGAGAGTGGGCATCCTTGACTTGTTCCAGAATTCAGCAGGAAGGCTCGCAGCTTTTCACCACTGAGTATTATGTTGGCTGTTGGGTTTGCTGTAAATGGCTTTAATATGTTGAGATATGTTCCCTCTATACCCACTTTGGTGAAAGTTTTTGTCATGCATGGATGTTGAATTTTATCAACTGCTTTGTCTGCATCTATGGAGATGATCATATGGTTTTTGTCTTTTCTTTTGTTAATGTGGTGTATCACACTGATTTCTTTACATATGTTGAATCATCCTTGCAAACCTGGAATGAATCCACCCTGATCATAGTGTATGATCCTTTTTATGTACTGTTGGATTTGGTTTGTTAATATTTTGTTGAGGATTTTTCATCTATATTCGTCAAAGATACTGGCCTGTAATTTTCTTTTTTTTGTACTGTCTTTGTCTGGTTTTAATATCAGGGTGATGGTGGCTTCACAGAATGAATTTGGGAGTTTTCCCTCCTCTTCAATCTTTTGGAATAGTTTGAGAAGGATAGGTATAAGTTCTCCTTTTTATGTTTGGTAGATTTCCCCATTGAAGCCATCTGATACTGGATTTTTGTTTGCAGGAAGTTTTTTTTATTACAGATTCTATGTCACTTCTAGTGATTGGTCTGTTAAAATTATCTGTTTCTTCTTGACTCAGTCTTGGCAGGCTGTATGTTTCTAGAAATTTGTCCATTTCTTCTAAGTTGTGCAATTAGTTGGCATATAACTGTTCATAGTGTTTTCTTATGTTTTTTTTTTGTATTTCTGCAGTATCAGTTGTTATTTTTCCTCTTTCATTCCTTATTTTGTTTTTTTGAGTCCTCTCTCTTTTCTTCTTGGTGAGCCTGACTAGAGGTTTGTCAATTTTATCTTTTAAAAAAACCAGCTCTTGGTTTTATTGATCTCTTCTATTTTTTTTTATCTCTATTTTATTTATTTCCTCTCTGATCTTTATTTCCTTCCGTCTGCTGACATTGGGTTTTGTTGTTCTTATTTTTCTAATTTTTTAGGTGGGAGGTTAGGTTGTTTGGGATTTTTCTTCTTTCTTGAGGAACTTCCCTCTTAGAACTGCAATTGCTGCATCCCAACATGTGCTGTCATTATCGTTTGTCTCGAGGTATTTTCTGATGGCCATGCCCCGCTATGCGCATACTGACATTGGGTTCAGCCCAGACCACATCCCAGGCCCTCCGGGCTGTCTCCATGCACCCAGATGGAGTCCTCTCCCAGGGCTAACCACACAAGTTTCAGTGCTTAGCTACTGCATGTACTAGCAGCCTCCCTCCCCACAGTGCATGTTTCCAGCTTGGAAGTGTGATGAGGTGGCAGCCAATAGTACTCGTCCCTCTCCATCCTAACAGGTTAAATTTTTAAAAGCAAAATGTATCCATGTATTACTACATAAAGTGTTTTAAAATATAGCCATAAAAAATTTCTGGAAAAAATATGCTAAAGTACTAATGGTGGTTGATTCTGGGTGGTATGAACATGAGTGAAGGACATTAACTTCTTAGTATTTACTGTTTAAGTTCCTACCCATCCATCACAAGGGAAGGTGTAGCATTTTATTGGTTGATTAGTTTATTGTTCTTACCAGAGATGCCCATATTAACAACAGTTGTCTTCTCACAGTTCCTAGAACTATATCTAAGTATCATAGTGATAGGGTTACCTTTATTACTGTTGAGACTGTTACAAAGACTGACAATATTAGATGGAGCTTCCTAAATCTCCTATCACATACTCTAAAGCAAAGGTCTACAGTCAAGATTTCTGCCAAACATTAAAAAATAATAATAAAACTAAGGTGTAACACTGCAGGCACAGGTAGTGTGCCACCTGCATAGACCCTTATGCTCTTTGCTGTGGTATGCTTAATACAATCACATCTGCAGGTGACAGGAGACTAGTTCTAGATTTCTGTACCCAAGATAATTGGAATACTTCCCATAGGAACCAACTCCCAAAATCCTTCCCCTTATCTAAGTCATTTCCCACAATAGTCCATCATGAAGTTTTATAGTATCTCAAAAAACCAGCTCTGGCTTTTTTGGAATAAGCCTAGCAGGTAAAGTAATAAGTCACCAGTATTTCCTTAAGGGCTGCTCAAGTTTTCTGCTAAATACAGCAGGCATAATATGCCTCATATCTGAGTTTGAGACCAAAACCCCAGATATTTCCCAGTTGTATGGTTCTTGATTTTCCTAGGTGTCCAAAGTCTTCATGAAATTCTCTTAGAACAATGAGATAGCAATCTTGGAAGAAAAAAAGTGTCTTTATTCTTGTACTAGGTAGGAGAGTACCTGATACAGTATGTTATGGTGGTCAAGCAACTGTGTCTGAATCAATTGATCCTGGATTTGTATTCCAGCTCTTACAGCTGGGTAAACTTGGGCATGTTAATGTACCTCTCTAAGCTGCTGCTTTTTCAAAATTAATTAATTAAACAGATAAGTAGGTAATAAAATCAAAATATTTCTGTGAAGATAAAATTAAATTCCAAAGACTTCAGCAGAGCTGGAAACACAATAAACATATATTTTACTGTAGCCACATTAATAAACATCCCTCTGGCTGGAGGGCTCCTTTACCATAGGGCCTTCCCACCATGCTATCCTCCAGATTTCCACTATACTCTAAAACAGTGAGGGTTTCTTCCCTGGGCTCCAAAGTTGACAGCCATGTTGGGCCTAGTCTTCAGAAATAGCTTTGAGTTTTCCACTTCCTTAAAGAGATTACCTCACAAAGTACAAACACACTTGCCTCCCTCATTAGGGACAGTTTCCTAGGAGATGTACCTTGTTGGTAAGCTTAAACTTACGGCAAATACAGATGTTCTAGTCAGTTTAAATCACCCATTATTGCCCTCAGGTAATAAGATTATTGTCAGTCCATTTGTGACTCTATGTAATGCTCCCTAAATGTATCTGAGACTGAGTTCCTATAGGCTTTGCTAACAGAAACCTGTAAAGTGTCAGGTCCCATTAACTGTCAGATTGCCATTAGCATTATTCCTCCACTTCCCAGACATGCCTCAACCCCTAGCAATGGACACAGGCCATGTTTGATTTATAGTGTATCTCTCTTATTTACTAGCTTGGTTACTGAATAGTTCTTTTTAAAAGCACTGACCTGTTCTCTGGTTACAAACACTTAGGGCCTCAGTTTTGCTGCTAATGAACTGTATGATCTTAGTAAAGTTGCACGTCTCTAGGTGTCAGTTTTGTAATCAGTCAGTTAAGGATATCTTTAATGTCTATGATTTAATTTCTATCATTCCACTACTAGACAAGTATCTCAGACAAAAAAAAATTATGAAAGATATATATAGATTTACCATGGAAAACACAGCAATCCCACCAGCTTATTTTAAGACTGGAAGTGTATAAAAATAGGTTTTTAGGACCACTGTGTATGGCTGTGTAGGCTGCGCACTGCAATAAGTACCTGGCTGAGAGGGGTGCTTAAGTACAGTGTGCGTTGGGTCCGCCAAAGCTTACACCTGGAGGAAGGAATGCCTTTTTCTTCTTACATAGGTGCTATCTGCTAACTGAACTATATTCTCATGATGAACTGTCTGCTCAAAGTTGGTACTGCTTTCTAATTCATCCACCCAGCAGGCTATGCCTTTACCTAAATTGCACAAAGACATCTCATTTTACAGGTCACAGGTGGCCTGCAAAAGTAGCACTATAAAAGAATTCTACACTACTAGTAACAATTGATCTCATCACATAAAAGATCTCCAAAACACAAAGATGCAGGAAAAGTCTTCAAGATCAATTTCTCCCCAAATTGGTCACACTTAGAGTGCAGACACACATACACACACACATATACAATAAAGAATTCTTCAGAGGAGAAATGTTCACAAACAAAAACCTGAAGTCAAAGAAAACGCTTATCAAAAATCTAAATAAACCATGTAATATAAATAACTTTTACTATTTTAAGACTAAAAATTTTTGTATCAAAGACATCTGGAAAACACAGACACAATTTTTTTTACACTTACCCTCTTCACACAGAAATTGTGAAAATCAGTAGAACAATATAAAGCAGTTAAAATACACTTAAAGAAAATATAAACAAAGAATTTATTACTCTTAAGTATTAAATCATTTTAAAAGTAACATTTAAATAAAAGGAATAAAGAAATGTGTTTTAATGACCCTAATTTTAAGAAAACATCAAAATCAATAGCATGGAGCTTGTGAAGCAGCCATAGAAAGAGAGTGGCAAGTGTGTGTGTGTGTATATATATATATGGGTTACATGTACCCTAAGACATAAGTGATGCTGGAAATTATTTTTAATAGCATTTAAAATTAACTCACCAAAAAAAATAACATCATATGATTTTTAATAATATAGCTATGCCACCATATGCAAATATAGCTTGGTAATCTCTATGGTGAACTGAGAATGAAAAGCTATAAATAACAGAGACATTCTAATAATTTTACACTACGTTTGTTCTTTATATAAAATCTAATAGGCTTCTCCTATCTAATATAAAAATGGAAAGTACTAAATAGCATGAATGGAATTTCAAAGGTTGTTCTATCTTACCAACTTAAACAAGATATCACAACCTACTATTTAACTCTTAGGCCTTTTTGAAATAAGAGGATTATCAGAAAATCTGCTTAATTTTAAGAACAACAAAGTAAAATAAATTAAACTTGTGAACAAAGAAATTTGATAAATTATTTTAATGTTTATTTTTCCTAGAAAAATTTCTTACAGATATTATCCCCTTTTGTATTCCAAAAAATGGAAGATTAACATGGCCACCTAGAGGAGAAAATATGATCAACAAATAGAGGCCATAATATTTTCTTACTTTTTCTACAGTATCTGTATTTCAGATTCATAATATATAAACTGTTCTAAAGGACCCAACTGAAGGGGTTAATTATGAATGAAAGAGACTTAGGGAGGACACTAAAGCAGCAGTGATGACTAAACAGAAGCTAAAGCATCATTCATTTTTGCAGTGGACTTGACAAGTACAGCCTTTATAAACTTACTGCATGACCTTAGGTTAAAAATTACTAATTTGATCTAAAATCTCCTCTCACTTCTGTAAAATGGAAATAATCTTATCTACCACAATGTGTTGCAGTGAAGCCTAAGTATAACAACATGTACAGAAACTAACAGAGTCAGGTACATAGCAGGAGCTCAGTGAATGGTAGTTCTCCCTACTTGATCAGAAAGTTCTCTTGCACTGGTCCTCCTAATCCCTATCCAGGCCCTCCCTGACCCTCTCTACTCTTGTAGATATTTCCAATATTGGCTGTCCCAAAGCTTCTCTACTGGAATTATTCAGAGTTTGAGAAATGGGGTAATGGTTCTTTACCAGCCCTAATGAGGTAACAATATGTCATGTAAAAGATATGTACATCTAAAAATATTTTTCCTTCTACCTTGTAATTCCCTTTAGTCACCTCAACCCACATTAGTCAAGTGTGACCTTCATAAACCTGCAGAACAGCATGCAGAATAAAGGGTCAGAGCAGTAAAGAGAAGCATAACCTACTCTACCGATCCCTTTCCTTGTACCTCAGGAGAATGAACCAAATCCTATAAGAGAACTATACTCAGTAGCCCTCTTAGGTGACCGGACATGAAGTGAGCAGTACTTCTCCTGAGTCAACTATGCAGAGGCACAACCACCTGGCAGAGACTCAAATGTGTATTAGAAACAAATCCCCATCCTTCCCAAATATATACCAGAGGAGGGTTACTATTGTTGGGTTGGAGGGAGAAGGTGAACCCCTTCAACTACCTCTCTTTCTTGACTCTGAAAGTTGATAGAGAACAAGTGGCATGAAAGTGCAGGCAGTAAATGTACACTCTCTTCCACTTATTCTCTCCTAACCACCTTCAATCTCATGTATGATTCTACACTACTAAAATGTACACTGAAAGTAACTGATCATCTTCTACTGGACAAAGGGGCTTGTCTGAATTCTCATCCTCCCCAGTCTCTCTGTGGTGTAGCATTCAAAACTCTCCTTCCATGTCTGACGAAATGCAACATTCTCCTGATTCCCCACTTTATGGTTGTTACTTTCTCTTCTCTGTTTAAGTGACATCCTTAATTCTCTGTTAATGAAAGGAAATGACTCTCTTATCTTTTCTCTCCATACATTCTCCCTCAACAATTTAATCCCTTCCCTTGGTTCCTATTCTCTAAGTATATACCATCTGAAAAAACCTTCTCCCAAACTCCATTCATGATTTCAAGATCCACAGCCATTTCCAGTTGCCTAAGTATTCTGCCTTACCATATACACAAAACCACTTTTATCTTCCACCCCAACCCACCATCCAAGAAAAAAACATCCCTCTCTGGATTTCTTATTTATATTAATGACCTCATCATTTCCCTAGTCATACTTGCTGGAAACTAGTGTCATCTTTGACACTTCCTTCCTTCTTTCTAATGTTCCAAATACATTTAGTTCCTAAATCCAGTAAATTGCACCTCTGTAATGTCTCTCCTATCCTCCTATATTCCTCTTGCCACTACTTTAAATCAGATTTTTACCATTTCCCACATAGATGACTCCAAAGACCTCCTTAATTGGTGTCTTTTCCTATAGCCTTCCTGTTGCTACATTACTCTTTCTAAAGCACATCCCTGTTCATGGTTCCTTGGTGAAAAACTTTTGGTGAGTTTTCACTAGTTAACAAATTAAATCCAAACTTCTACTCAGTGAGGCACTCCAGGCTTTAGACCTCATCTCTTTTCTTTTTATTTTACATATATATATGTGTGTGTGTGTATATATATATGTGTGTATATACTGATATACAGTATATATACTGATATACTGATACGTATACATATATATACTTATATACACACATACACACACACACACATATACATACATACACCTATGTTAGAGCCAAGAGGACTTTTCTCTTGTCCTGAAATAGTACCTACATTTTACCACTGCGTACTCTGGCGTTTATGAACTTCCCTCTATCTAAAATACTTCTGCTTATTCTTTTCAACTTTATACCCATTCTTCAAAGCTGAACCCAAATGCCATTTTCATGGAAGTTCTCTCACATCTTCCCCAATGGATGGTAATTCACTCCCTTCCTTAAACCCTTTTAGCATTTTATACGTACTTCTGCATCTTTGCCTGTGGGCATGTTCAGAACTTACTATCACTTGAAATTGCTTTTCTCTAAAATCTGGAGCTCTGAAATCTCCCTCTCTAATCAAGTTTTCCTATTCTTCCCCGACCCCACTGATTGCTGTGAGTGTATTTTGCACTCACAGCAATCTTTGATTTTTCAATTAGCAATAATCTATGATACAAAAAACTATCTTCCTAGTCTACTTTATCTTACATTATCACTTGATCATCTCCCCATCCTAAATCCCAAAGACAGTATTTTAACAACAACAAGGATATCCATCTCTACCTGGATATTCCACAGACACCTCAAATTCAGCATGACTGAAACTAAATTATCTCCCTCCCACAAACTTACTTCTCTTATGCTTTCTAAACTAATTAAACAATCTTAATTCCTTACTCACTGCATATGTTCAGTCACTCACCAGGATATACTGAGACCATCCCTCAATCTACAAATTCTTTGTCTCTCAATTAACATTGCTAATGAGGATCTCATCACTGTTTATCTAACCAGTCCTTTTGCCTCCAGTAGTTCCTACCTCCAATTCATCTTCTATTACAGTAGTTAAATAATCTTTCTTAAACACACTGACCTAAAAGTGTCACACTATCCAGCTTAAAAACCTTCCAGAGTTCTACATTCCCTGTAAGACAACATCCAAACTCCTGAGCATGGCATTCAGCACAGATCCTAGGTTAAAGATACTGACACACACTGTCTTCTGCTTTCCTGCAATCACTATTACATGGTGGTTGAACAGTTCTCCCTCAAGTCTAGTTCACCTATACTGTGAAGACTGCATCATACATCAGACTTCCCCTTTCGCCACCTCCCAAGCGAAGCCTCAGTCCTCCTCCTCTGTATTTCTACATTACGTTGTTCATGTAACTAGCAGACCTCTTAACACACTACATTACACATGTACTTACTGGTCATCCTCCTCCAGTCTGTGGGCTCTTTAAAACAAGCTTGTTTTTATTCATCTTTACATCCACAGGATCTAGTATGGCACATAAAAAACTTTCAACAAATGTTTATGAAATAAATAATTTCAGAATGCCTAAAATCAATCTACCCTGGGTGCTTTATCAAATGATTTAGGGTAGAAATGGTAGAAAAGTACAAGTGGGTCCTAAATATATAGGTGAAATGAAATGAGAGGGTGATTCCAGAGGTGAGGGCAGGAACAGAAGAGCCACTGAGATTATGCTTCTCTCTTCACCCCTTTTCCCACAGATTGTTGAGCCACGCGAGAATAATAGGACTAACAAGGAAGAAGCAGTCAAGCCAGCAGAGAGGCAGAAGAAGGAGTGAGCAGGGAAAAATAAAACCCTAAACTGAAGCTGCAGAAAGGGAAGTGTCTAGGGTCACAGACTACACACTCAGGGCTTGCTCGCAGCTACTCACTATCACCACCATCTCTGCTTCACCACCCATAACTACGACTACCATTTACTGATCACTTACCTATCACACACCAGACACTATGCTAAAAACACTACACATACCATTTAATGTCCATGACAACCCTATCAGCAAGGTATTATTCACACTTAGAGACAATGAAACAAACCTAGAAACTATCAAGCACACTGCCCATTAAGTACACTGCCCATTAAGTACACTGCCCAAGGTTTCGCAGCTAATATGGTAAGTCACAGGGCCAGAATGTGAACAAGGATCAGGCTTCAAGACCCATTCTCTTTCTGCTCTACTATTCATGAGCCAGGGTTTACATAAGGTGGGGACTGGCTTTACTGCTTTTGCATTATTTAGTTATCTTTGTAAGCACATGTCTTATTTTCTCTAGTACTAAGAAAGGTATTTTTGAGGGTAGAGTCCATGTCTAATATTTTTTATTTCTTTCCTAGCATCTCATAATGAGCCTTCCATATTTGATTAATTTCTTACTGTACCTATGTACTAGCAGAAATAAAAGGGAGGTATATCAATCTTTAGTTAGCATGAAGCCAAATACAAAAATTTAACTCCTTTGACAACTGTATGTGCCAGAGTAAGTCATCAAAAGTAATAGGCCCCAAAACACAAACCACAGCTACAATATTAAGGTTAGTTTGTGTTTGATATAATAATAAAAATGCTACTCAAAATATATTGCTCTTTTCTTCCTATCTGGGCATAAATATAATAATTACTAGGAGTAGTCACACATTGTATCAAGCACAAACAACTTACTTAGATGTGGAAATAAAAATGCTTTAGGTAATGGTAAAACCTTTTTTATTTCTCTTTTAGAAAGATATAAAAACACTTGAGAGTGGACCTGTATCTTCTACATAGGTTGAGTTCTAATGTCAATGTCAGCACATGAGGCAAAAATCAACAGGGGACAAAAAAATCCTTGAAAATTCCTTAAATTTCCCTTAAAGTCTCGTACAATACAGTACCAGCTCTCAATAAATCTATCTCAGTTTTTCCTCCTACATGGAAGAGATCACCACTCCTTCTGCTTCATGCCACATGAAGTATCTGGCTCATGTTAGGGCCCATACTGAATGAAAAAGCATTCATTTACACACTAGAATCATATTCAACACTGTGAGATTCTTAGACCATATCAGTTCCTGTAACAGGTATTTAGGAACTGATTCCATCTGAGACAACAGCAGATTCACACTTCCCATCTCATGATTGCTAGGCATATGTTCATTATGAAAAGAGAGCTAGAATTACCACTGTATTTAAATTATTTGGTGTTTTGCTTTTGGGTGTTTTGGTTTTAGTTTTGGTTTTTGGCTTGAGCCCAAAGATTTGAATTTGAATAAATTATATACCCAGAAATGTGACCCTACTATATATGCCATCTCTTATTTATTGTGCAACCACAGACATCTAGAGTTTTAGAAACAAATAATCAAATACTATAGTGTAAAAAAAAAAATACTTAACCTATCTTACCTTCATCTATTGATGCTTCACTACTGTATCCATCATACTCTGCAGAGAGAGGGCTATATTTCTGTCTTGTTTCCCAAGTATAGCTCTTTTGTCTAGAATCTGCCAATGGTAGTCTGGAATTGTGTGTTCTGGATAAGGCCTCATGATATTTACCCAGGGCTTCATCTTCACTTTCAGAGGATGAACCATGCTCATCTTTGTCAATGTAGGAATTATCTATTTGGAATGACAAGGAGAGCAGATCAAAATATAATGCAATAAAATGTAGCGAATTTGCTATAGTTACATACATGCTACATGCTTATATATGTATCACATATATTCATACACACACAAATATATATATATATAAAAACATATATATACACATCACACAATCTGAATTTTCAGCTTTAGAAAAATATTTTTTCATTTAAGAAGCCCAAGCTTTAGATTTTTATGTTTTAATAGAAAAAACTGACTTGTATATTTGAATTATATAAGTAAAATTAGTCATAGGGATTTTCCAACCACGGTACAGGTAAACAGAGTAATAGGGCTCTCCATCTTACACAATTCTTTTTAAAGCATCAGTAGCACACAAAGGAAGTTATAAGTATTGCCAATACATATGGACCTGATTCAAATAATTCATGCTACAAGAGACGTTTTTGGTTATCATCTTAGTCAAAATTTTCGTACTGATGACGCTCAGTGTTAGAAGCAGAACAAAGAAATGGACAGACATACACTATTGATGGAATTATAAGTGGTACAACTTTTCTAGAGAGCAATCTGGCTATACATATCAAACTTTCTAATCTGCATAGTCTTTGACCCATTTCTAGGAATTTACCAATTCCATTTCTAAGAATTCAGCCTAAGAAAATAATTAACAAGTGAGCAATGATATGTATTTGAGACAATTTACTGTACTGTGTTTAACAGCAAAGGAAAACAAAAATAAAATATAAGCTAAATGTCCATCGCTGAGCCTTGGTTAAGTAAATTATGATACATCTATGAAATGATATACTACACAGTCCTTAAAAATGAGGAGGTGAACTTACAAGTACACACAGGGAAAGAATAACTACCACATCATGTTAAGGGAAAAGAGAAACTTTTCTCATGTTAAGAGAAAAGAGAAGAAAAGAGATTAACATACGTATGCCTACATGCAACATATACACACATACATGCAGTATAAGTTTACATGTACATACAAAAACGTCTGGAAGCATATACACCAAGCTTAACACATTATCTGTGAAAGGTAGACTTACTATGAAAATTTTACTTAAATATACCCAAATTTCAAATAAATTTTTCAGAAGGTAAATTAATTAATTTTATATTATTTTAAAAAGCACTAGTTATTACCATTTTTTAAGGTAAAAATTTTGAAACTGCATCATGTTGAGATTCATTTAGACCACGATGCAACCTTCTCAGAATTATAAAACAACTCTAGAAGGATAAAGAGACCATAGCAGTCAGAATTTATTAGTTCAGTCTAGATATTTCTCTCATTATACTCAGCTAAGATCACCTGCACTAGAGGAATCAAGGTTTGAAATTCAGGTGGGGAGACACAGAACGAGTAACTTTAAAATATGGGATAGAAATTGAATGTTCAGAGTTAGCAGTAAGGGAGCTTGGACGTCACTAGTCTAAGTCCCGCTTTTTAATTCAGCAAAATAAAACCATCAAAGGGTAAAACTATGACTGATGTTATATTCTGCACTGTCCAATGTAGTCACCAACCACATGCAGCTATTTAAACTAAGTAGAATTAATAAAATTTAAAATCTAGTTCTCCAGTGCTGCTAACCACGTTTCAAGTGCTCAATAGCTACGTGCAGACAGTGGTTACTGTTTGGAGCAATAGAGCTATGTAGAACTTTTCCATCATTGCAGAAAGTTCTATTGGACAGTGCTGAGATGGCAGACCTAGTCTAGAACCTAGGCATTCTGACTCCCAGGGTTTAGCACTTGTGCGATACCATGGTGGTGGTCTTAAGGCAGCAGGAGAGCTCTGAGGAGGGTAACTAGAAATTCACCTACTACAAAATGTTACCTAAAGTAGCCCTGCATTCAGGAACAGAGAAGGAAACTCTTCCTCCTCTTATTATACCTTATAAGCTCTGTCAGAACCTAGGACACAGGTACTAGCAACATTATAGTTCAGCTAATGAAGGGACAATCCATATGGGTCAAATGATTTTCAAAACGATTTTAGAACATAACATGTTTTCAGTTTAGTACCGACTATAATCTAGAATACTTCAGAAATATTTGATTTCTTTTAGGTAGCAGCATGTTTCTTAATGAAAACAAATCAAAACAAAATTTAAAATTCTGTATTGCTACCTGCAGTATTTATTACTAGCATCCATTCTACTGTTATTTTATGAATAAAATAATATGTAAACTATTCTACTTAATTTTATTTCTCTTTTAATTTTTGCTACTTCAAGTAATAAGGCTACCAAAACTAAACCAAGGCTACCAAAAAAACACTGAATCTGACATTCAAAAAACTGCTCCAAGAATAGACTTCAAAATGGAGGTATTTCCAAAAATTGGCATTCCTTTTTAACTGGCTCATCCATCCTGGATCAGCCTCTATTATATCATTTAAAAAACATTCATATAATTGATAACTAGCAGACCCTATTATGCACAAAGTCATGTAGCAGAACTGAAACAGTCTTCTTCATTTCTACTGCTACTCAGTATTTTGGTTATTTTATGAGAATGTAAATATACACAAAAATTCTGTATGTATCTTTTATAAATAAAAGCCAGTGTACTTCTGGCCTTGTGATCAGATCAGCAATTAATGAAAATGACTAAGGGATAACCAGGGGTAATAACTAGCGATATGAAACAATTCTGCAACCAAAACCAAGTAACTGTCAGCTAATTGTTTTAAAAATTGTCACAAATATTGTGGATGAAAACTATAACTGCTTAGTTGGAATCTTAATTCTACATAGAGAACTCATGAATAATAATAGATTGTTCATGTATATACATTGGAAACATATAAGTCATATAAAACTCAATGTATGGCTAAATGAATAGATACATATCCTGAAGCATGTTATTCAATAAGATAAAAATCTATTGCTCTCAAGGAAAAACATAAAACATCTGGTACATTCTTACTAGGAAAGATGTGAAGAGCAACACGGTATAAAGGGCTTAAGGGTTGGTTACAAAAATATAAAATTTTTAAATCCAACTATAGCATACCAAATAAATTCCAATTAAAGTATGCACATTACTTAAGAAAACCACAGAATTTCTGGTTGTAAAATAAATGGGCATTAAGTAAAATTAAGGCCCTTAAAATTGGCCAAATAATGCAGGGACCAGGGGCAGTAACTAAATTAGAGGTATACAAATAACATGAATGCTTTTGAAATGACTGTGAGAAAAAACTGCATGACTTTAAAAATGTCTCCCAGTAAGAGGATTCAAGAAAGTCTTAAATTAGATATACAGACATGTATAGAAAAATTTAGAAATTTGGATGATGTTTTCCTAATGTAAAAAATCAAGAGAAAATTTTATCACTCAAACTCACATTAGGAGACCTCACCTTTTTCTGGTATTATCTCAGAATATTTTTCATCTTTACTCTTTGTTGTTTCTTTTTTGGCAGAAATGGCTTCGTTTTTCTTTGTTTTTATGTCTCCTTTCACTTTGTAGTATTTTGTTGGACTTATTTGTTCTTTGATTTTTCCATAACACTTACCTCTAGAATTAGTTGATGCTACTGGATGCATGTCTTCTTTCTTAATGGATTTCTGTATCATATGTCTATTGCATTCCAAAATACCTTTTGGAGAACATTCATTTCCTGAACACTTATTCCCTTTGGATCCTTTACTTTTAATATGTTTTTCAGCCTTCTTTAAATAATTTTCTTGCATTTCTTGAAATCTTACCTCCTTTAGGTCATGCTTACCATTATTGGAAATTCCTAATCCATATTTTCTACATCTGTCAGCACTTTCAAGTTCTTGACAAGAAGATCCAGCCCTTGCACTCTGCTTGCTAACTGATATCCCACCATCACTCATCTGGCCTTTCAAAGAAGAATCACCAGCAGTATCGGTTTCTTGATATTTTGATAGTGTCTGTTGCCTATTATTAATATGTTTAAATACTCCTTCTTCATTCATTCCTTGATCTTGCTTTTGTGAAACTGAAGTATTATAGCTATTTATTCGATTTGCTTGGTGCTCTAAATTGAATTGTGTTTTCTGACAATTAGTGTTTTTGGAGACTTCTGGTAACGTGGTATTTTCTTGTTTAGAAGTATCTACAGCTTCTGTTGCTGCAGGGCTTTCCTCTTCTGGGCGAAAGCCACTTATCATACTTGTTACCTGTTCAGCAACCGAGTCAGTGAAAGCATAGCTGACTTCCCCCACAGCATTGGTCAAATCTTCCACAGCATTACTGATTGTGTCCACCAGAGAGGACACTGAAGGCAGATTCTGCTGAAAATTTTTGAAAAATGCCATTTTCTAATTAATTGTTCCTAAAAGGTGCAATAATGGAATTTTCTCTTCTCAAAAAATCAACCACTTTCAAGTCTGAGTTTAACATTTACTTTAATGGTGTTATTCATTAGCTCAATATCAGTATTTCACATTGTATCTTTTAATTTTCCTGTAAATGCTTATGCAATGGAAGAAATATGTTGAAGTAAAGACGCTTCAAAAAAAAAATCAAACCACTTGGTTTAAATGTAATGACTTTTTTCCCACTCCACAGCTATCATAACAGCAGCAAGACAATATTTTCCCCTCAAATACTATTGAGTTTTTATTCTATACCTGCAAGAAGAAGTATAAAAAGGATTTTTATTATGTACTTTTTAGTTTATTTACTAATAGTCTATGTATGGGAACTACCCTATCTTATTAACAAAGTACCAATATCATTTCAAAATAAAAAATATATTAAGGGTTTCCCCTATATATTCCCCTAAATATATATTTGTTTACATATCTAAACAATTTTGCATAGAGGTTAGAATAGGGAAGAGCAGAGGGTGAACATTTGCAGAGTTGCTATTACATGTAAGGCATTGTGATTTACAAATTTTATCTTACTTGATCTTACGATAACTCTAGGAGGTAAATATTATTATTCTTATTTAATAAGTGAATAAGAAACAGCCTCAGAAAAATTAATAAGGTCCCCGAGACCTTTCCAATGGAGCCTCAAGGTCAAAACTATTTTTACAGTAACAGTAAGAGGAAATGTAACTTTTCACTTTCATTCACTCACAATGAGCACTTGGATTTTCCAGAGGCCATAGGACAGACTGAATGCAGAAGCAGATGTGAAAATCCAGTTGCTTCCTTCTTCTGTGCCAGTCATTAAAGAGATTTGCAATGTAAAACAATGTCACTCTTCTCACCAAACTTTTTTTTTTTTGGTTTTAGAAAATATATAGTTTTTAAAATTAATATTTATATTAACATGTAATAGGCTTATTGTTGGGTTTTTAAAAATAAATCGATAAAAAATATTTTTAAATTTTCTTAGCCTTTAACTTCTAATCTGGTACATACCAATAGCTATAAGTCACATAAACAAAAGCTCTTTGGGGTCCTCAATAATTTTTAAGAGTGTAAAGGGATAAGACCAAAGAAAAACTAGAAATGCTAAAACACAGAATTACTGGAGGCTGCTAAAAGAGGTATCTTTAACCAGTTCATTCTACACAAATGATGAAAAAACAGGACTGAAGTGACGTATGAGAAACATTAAACTTGATCAATCCAAAACCACATAAAGTACTATAGTTTCCTAATGCAAAAGCTGCACGATGTAATTCAATAATAAGATTTTCATAAACAATGAGGCTATCACTTTTTAAGTTATCAGAAATAAGAGAAAAGCATCTCTTCAACATTTATACATGGACAAGAAAAGCAAGGTTTCTCTTCTATTGTTACTTAAAATTCTTCTCAATTAATGTCTTACTTTTACAATTTTCAACTTGCTCCTGCTATCATTTACATAAGCCAGTCTTTGGAAATAGCAAATAAAGAACTCTTGTAATGATTTTAAAATATAAAATTTTTCCATAAGAGAAAGAACAGTTTCACAGCCCTCATCTTTCCTGCTATCTAGTAACACTAAGTCATATAATATGCCTGTGGTGCCAAGGGAGGGAGAAGAACACTAATTTTCATAATCAGACTTTATACACTAAGTTACAAGGGAAAACTACCTTCTCCAAACAATAAAATTATCCATCACTGAGAACTCAACAGCACGTAAAGATAAAGGGTGAATACTTTCAAAAGCCTTCTAGGGACACGGGAAAAAAGCTCTCTAGAGAACTATTTGGACAATGGATTAAAGCATAAGATGTAATAAGATACGTCCTTCTTCTTAAAGCATATCTGTTCATATAATAGGCTCAAAAGCATACCTTATATTTGAAAAATAAAAATGTCATTAAATGATGGTATACAATTCATCTTTATGCACTATGATAGCAATTCATGGGCAATAAAAAGATAACTGAACATAATTTACTTAATACATCTTTTACTCTCAGAATAGTGGCTCAAGGTTAGTTTACTACATGTCAAAATCAAGCTTTTTATTATATATGTATATATATTTTTTAAAGAAAGTAATAAATAGTACAGACAGAAAGACCAAACAAGGGAAAGCAGTGATATGATACTTACAAATTTTATCTTGTGAATTCTTCTTTGTACTGTATCCTGAACCAAGATCTGGAAACCCGCCAACATTTTCAAAACAGAACTTCTTATTAATATAGAGAAAAAGGAGCAGCATCAAGATAATAAACACCCCAACAGCTGACAAAAATCCAACTGCCTCTGGAGATACTAGAGGGGGAAAAAAAGTCACAGCTGTAAGCATTTCTTCTTCTTCAAGTTACAAACAAGAAGGAAACCCCTATACATGTGTTAGATTACTGCATTATTTGAATTATATTTAAAAATTTTCATAGTTCACAACAGTTCAGTTTATAAGAAAAACAAATTGCACAGTTTAATGAGTTGTTCAATTTATACAAAAGTATTAAAATCTTCTAAAACTTTCCCTATAAATTATGTGGGAACAATCTTAAAAGACGAGTCTATAAAAGAGGCAGTTATCATATGTTTAGTCCATTGAAAAGTATTACAAAAATTTTAAAACAAGAATTAGAAAAAACTTATTTCCCAAGCACAGGTCTATCACTTAATCGAATTTATGAAAACGTATATTATTCTTCTTATCTCTAAAAGCTTCAATGGCCTTTTTTTATTAAACAAACTCTGGACTTCTTGACATTGAAAGCTGCAGCCTCTCTTTTCAATATTACACTCCAATCAAATGATTCCACTCACTGCCTCAGAATCAGCTATATATGCATTACCACATGCCTTGTTTTTGTCTGCCCTCTTCCCCTTGCCTGGAGTGACCAAGTGTCCTCTCTACCAAATCTCACTCATTCATTCAACCAACAAATATTTTTGGAGCAGCAGCCATATACCAGGCATTATCACATACGCATTTCCTGTCTTCCTTGAACAGTCTAGTGAAGGAAGTTACAACATGGTGCAATAAAGGTTATGATTGGGGAAGAACAAGGACTATGAGAACTATAGAAATACTTAACCCAGTGTTGAAGGATCAAGTAAGCTTTTCTGAAAGTAATGGCTGCTGTGATTACATTTTAAGAATTATTAAGAATTAGCCAAGTTAACACTATTCCAGGCAGAAGAAACAGATGTGCATATAGAGACAGGAGATCATGATATATTCCAGAAACTCCATGAAACTTTGTTATGATGAACTACCAGGTTCTCAAGAGAATCTGATCTCAAGAGAATACATGAAATCATCCAGGGAGATTTGGTAGAGAACAGACAAAACCTTCTCCAAATTTTCCAATCCTCAGCAATCTCTTTTCTTTCAACTTTTGCATTATCTCTCTACACCAGTCATTTGGAGTTAAACAGGAACTAAATTTTTCTATCACCAGTGCCTTCCATATAATACTCAAGTATTAGTTGAGAATGAATCTTAAGCCTCAAATATCCCCTACTCTTTCTTCCTCCACTGCTCAAGCAGCATCTAAAATGTCAGCTCCTTCAAGATTTTTCTTTCAATCAGAAGAGCCATGACAATTAGCATCTAACTCATTTGTTAAAAATGAAGTCACCCACCAGTCAATGATGAGTGCTTTAATCTCTTAGCTTTTCGTTATTTGTGAAAGCCAGGCATCCAGGTGTAGAACTGATATGACATTACAGCCTATTCAAAGCTGGCTCAATAATATTGTCACAGAGGATGGAGCAGAGAATGATATTGTAAGGGAGGGGCGATGAGGGTGAGGGAGAAGGTGGCAGGAATGGTAGAAGTGCTACCTGAATATCAGGCTGGTGTTGAGGAACAGATCCTGCTACCAAAACCAAGAAGTTATGCCCAGACATTAGCCCTGTATAATTGCTTTACAATGTTCCATTAGTTTCTGCTATATAACAAAGTGAATCAGCTATATGTATACATATATCCCCATATCCCCTTCCTCTTGCATCTCCCTCCCACCCTCCCTATCCCACCCCTCTAGGTGGTCACAAAGCACCGACCTGATCTCCCTGTGCTATGCCGCTGCTTCCCACTAGCTATCTATTCTACATTTGGTAGCATATATATGTCAGTGCTACTCTCTCACTTCTTCCCAGCTTACCCTTCCCCTCCCCGCGTCCAAGTCCATTCTCTACACCTGCATCTTTATTCCTGTTCTGCCACTAGGTTCTTCAGAACCATTTTTTTTCTGATTCCATATATATGTGTTAGCCTACGGTATTTGTTTTTCTCGTTCTAATTTACTTCACTCTTCATGACAGACTCTAGGTCCATCCACCTCACTACAAATAACTCAATTTCGTTTCCTTTTATGGCTGAGTAATATTCCATTGTATATATGTGCCACATTTTCTTTATCCATTCATCTGTCAATGGACACGTAGGTTGCTTCCATGTCCTAGCTATTGTAAATAGTGCTGCAATGAACATTGTGGTACACATCTCTTTTTGAATTATGGTTTTCTCAGGGTTATATGCCCAGTAGTGGGATTGCTGGGTCATATGGTAGTTCTATTTTTAGTTTTTTAAGGAACCTCCATACTGTTCTCCATAGTGGCTGTATCAATTTACATTCCCATCAACAGTGCAAGAGGGTTCCCTTTTCTCCACACCCTCTCCAGCATTTATTATTTGTACATTTTTTGATGCTGGCCATTCTGACCAGTGTGAGGTGATACTTCATTGTAGTTTTGATTTGCATTTCTCTAATGATTAGTGATGTTGAGCATCCTTTCATGTGTTTGTTGGCAATCTGTATATCTTCTCTGGAGAAATGTCTTTCTAGGTCTTCTGCCCATTTTTGGATTGGATTGTTTTTTTGATATTGAGCTGCATGAGCTGCTTGTATACTCTGGAGATTAATCCTTTGTCAGTTGCTTCGTTGGCAAATATTTTCTCCCATTCTTAGGGTTGTCTTTTCGTCTTGTTTATGGTTTCCTTTGCTGTGCAAAAGCTTTGAAGTTTCATTAGGTCCCATTTGTTTATTTTTGTTTTTATTTCCATTTCTCTAGGAGGTGGGTCAAAAAGGATTTTGCTATGATTTATGTCACAGAGTGTTCTGCCTATGTTTTCCTCTAAGAGTTTTATAGTGTCTGAACTTACATTTAGATCTTTAATCCACTTTGAGTTTATTTTTGTGTATGGTGTTAGGGAGTGTTCTAATTTCATTCTTTTACATGTAGCTGTCCAGTTTTCCCAGCACCACTTATTGAAGAGGCTGTCTTATCTCCATTGTATATTCTTGCCTCCTTTATCAGAGATAAGGTGACCATATGTGCGTGGGTTTATCTCTGGGCTTTCTATCCTGTTCTATTGATCTATATTTCTGTTTTTGTGCCAGTACCATACAGTCTTGATTACTGTAGCTTTGTAGTATAGTCTAAGTCAGGGAGCCTGATTCCTCCAGCTCCATTTTTCTTTCTCAAGATTGCTTTGGCTATTCGGGGTCTTTTGTGTTTCCATACAAATTGTGAACTTTTTGTTCTAGTTCTGTGAAAAATGCCATTGGTAGTTTGATAGGGATTGCATTGAATCTGTAGATTGCTTTGGGTAGTATAGTCATTTTCACAATATTGATTCTTCCAAGCCAAGAACATGGTATATCTCTCCACCTGTTTGTATCGTCTTTAATTTCTTTCATCAGTGTCTTATAGTTTTCAGCAGACAGGTCTTTTGTCTCCTTAGGTAGGTTTACTCCTAGGTATTTTATTCTTTCTGTTGCAGAGGTAAATGGGAGTGTTTCCTTAATTTCTCTTTCAGATTTTTCATCATTAGTGTATAGGAATGAAAGAGATTTCTGTGCATTAATTTTGTATCCTGCTACTTTACCAAATTCATTGATTGGCTCTAGTAGTTTTTTGGTAGCATCTTTAGGATTCTCTGTATAGTAGCATGCTATCTGCAAACAGTGACAGCTCTGCTTGTTCTTTTCCAATTTGGATTCCTTTTATTTCTTTTTCTTGTCTGATTGCTGGGGCTAAAACTTCCAAAACTGCTGAGTAAGAGTGGCAAGAGTGGACATCCTTGCCTTGTTCCTGATCTTAGAGGAAATGCTTTCAGTTATTCACCATTGAGAATGATATTTGCTGTGGGTTTGTCATATGTGGCCTTTATTATGTTGAAGTAGGTTCCCTCCCTGCCTACTTTCTGGAGACTTTTTATCATAAATGGGTGTTAAATTTTGTCGAAAGCCTTTTCTGCATCTATTGAGATGATCATATGGTTTTTATCCTTCAGTTTGTTAATATGTTGTATCACATTGATTGATTTGTGTATATTGAAGAATCCTTACATTCCGGGATAAACCCCACTTGATCATTGTGTATGATCCTTTTAATGTACTGTTGGAATCTGTTTGCTAGTATTTTGTTGAAGATTTTTGCATCTATGTTCATCAATGATATTGGCCTGTAGTTTTCTTTTTTTGTGACATCTTTGTCTGGTTTTGTTATCAGAGTGATGGTGGCCTCGAAGAATGAGTTAGGTAGCTATTTGGAAGAGTGTGAGAAGGATAGATGTTAGCTCTTCTCTAAATGTTTGGTAGAATTCACCTGTGAAGCCATCTGGCCCTGGGCTTTTATTTGTTGGAAGATTTTTAATCACAGATTCAATTTTAGTGTTTGTGATTGGTCTGTTTATATTTTCTACTTCTTCTTGGTTCAGTCTCGGAAGGTTGTGCTTTTCTAAGAATTTGTCCATTTCTTCCAGGTTGTCCATTTTATTGGCATACAGTTACTTGAAGTAATCTCTCATGATCCTTTGTATTTCTGCAGTGTCAGTTGTTACTTCTCCTTTTTCATTTCTAATTCTGTTGATTTGAGTCTTCTCCCTTTTTTTCTTGATGAGTCTGGCTAATGGTTTATCAATTTTGTTTATCTTCTCAAAGAACCAGCTTTTAGTTTTATTGATCTTTGCTATCATTTCTTTTCATTTTTTTCTGATCTGATCTTTATGATTTCTTTCCTTCTGCTAACTTTGGGGTGCTTTTATTCTTCTTTCTCTAACTACTTTAGGTGTAAGGTTAGGTTGTTTATTTGAGATTTTTCTTGTTTCTTGATGTAGGAGTGTATTGCTATAAACTTCCCTCTTAGAACTGCTTTTGCTGCATCCCACAGGTTTTGGGTGATTGTGTTTTCATTGTCATTTGTTTGTAGGTATTTTTTGATTTTCTCTTTGATTTCTTCAGTTATCTCTTGGTTATTTAGCAGCATATTGTTTAGCCTCCATGTGTTGGTATTTTTTACAGATTTTTTCCTGTAATTGATATCTAGTCTCATAGTGTTGTGGTCAGAAAAGATGCTTGATACGATTTCAATTTTCTTAAATTTACCAAGGCTTGATTTGTCACCCAAGATGTGATCTATCCTGGAGAATGTTCCATGAGCAGTTGAGAAGCAAGTGTATTGTTGTTTTTGGATGGAATGTCCTATAAATATCAATTAAGTCCATCTTGTCTAATGTGTCATTTAAAGCTTGTGTTTCCTTATTTATTTTCATTCTGGATAATCTGGCCATTGGTGAAAGTGGGGTGTTAAAGTCCCCTACTATGATTGTGTTACTGTCGATTTCCCCTTTTATGGCTGTTAGCATTTGCCTAATTGAGGTGCTCCTATGTTGGGTGCATAAATATTTACAATTGTTATATCTTCTTCTTGGATTGATCCCTTGATCATTATGTAGTGTCCTTCTTTGTACTTGTAATAGTCTATTTTAAAGCCTATTTTGTCTGATATGAGAATTGCTACCCCAGCTTTCTTTTGATTGCCATTTGCATGGAATATCTTTTTCCATCCCTTCACTTTCAGTCTGTATGTGTCCCTAGGTCTGAAGTGGGTCTCTTGTAGACAGCATATATATGGGTCTTGTTTTTGTATCCATTCAGTCAGTCTATATCTTTTGGTTGGAGCATTTAATCCATTTACATTTAAGGTAATTATTGATATGTATGTTCCTATTACCATTTTCTTAATTGTTTTGGGTTTGTTATTGTAGGTCTTTTCCTTCTCTTGTGTTTCCTGCCTACAGAAATTTCTTTAGCATTTGTTGTAATGCTGGTTTGGTGGTGCTGAACTCTCTTAGCTTTTGCTTGTCTGTAAAGGTTTTAATTTCTCCGTCAAATCTGAATGAAATCCTTGCTGGGTAGAGTAATCTTGGTTGGGTTTTTCCCTTTCATCACTTTAAACATGTCCTGCCACTCTCTTCTGGCTTGCAGTTTCTGCTGAAAGATCAGCTGTTAACCTTCTGGGGATTCCCTTGTATGTTATTTGTTGTTTTTCCCTTGCTGCTTTTAATATTTTTTCTTTGTATATAATTTTTGATAGATTGATTAATATGTGTCTTGGCGTTTTTCTCCTTGGATTTATCCTGTATGGGACTCTCTGTGCTTCCTGGTTTTGATTGACTATTTCCTTTCCCATGTTAGGGTAGTTTTCAACTATAATCTCTTCAAATATTTTCTCAGACCCTTTCTTTTTCTCTTCTTCTTCTGGCACTGCTATAATTCAAATGTTGGTGCATTTAATGTTGTCCCAGAGGTCTCTAAGACTGTCCTCAATTCTTTTCATTCTTTTTTCTTTATTCTGCTCTGCGGTAGTTATTTCCACTATTTTATCTTCCAGGTCACTTATCCCTTCTTCTGCCTCAGTTATTCTGCTATTGATTCCTTCTAGAGAATTTTAAACTTCATTTGTTGTGCTGTTCATCATTGGTTGTTTGCTCTTTAGTTCTTCTAGGTCCTTGTTAAACGTTTCTCATATTTTCTCCATTCTATTTCCAAGATTTTGGATCTCTTTACTATCATTACTCTGAATTCTTTTTCAGGTAGACTGCTTATTTCCTCTTTGTTTGGTCTGGTGGGGTTTTACCTTGCTCCTTCATCTGCTGCATATTTCTCTGCCTTCTCATTTTGTTTAACTTACTGTGTTTGGGGTCTCCTTTGCGCATGCTGCAGTTTCGTAGTTCCCGTTGTTTTTGGTGTCTGCCCTCAGTGCGTGAGTTTGGTTCAGTGGCTTATGTAGGCTTCCTGGTGGCCTGTGTTCTGGTGGGTCAGGCTGGATCTTGTCTTTGGGGTGTGCAGGGCCGCATTCGGTGGTGTGTTTTGGGATACCTGTGAACTTATTATGATCTTAGGCAGCCTCTCTGCTAATGGGTGGGGTTGTGTTCCTGTCTTGCTAGTTGTTTGGCATGGGGTGTCCAGCACTGGAGTTTGCTGGCCGTTGGGTGTAGCTGGGTCTTAGCATTGAGACAGAGATCTCTGGGAGAGCTCTCACCAATTGATATTATGTGAGGCTGGGAGGTCTCTGGTGGTCCAATGTCCTGAACTTGGCTCTCCCACCTCAGAGGCTTAGGCCTGACACCAGGTGGGAGGACCAAGACCCTGTCGGCTACATGGAATTATCAAGATAGTGGTCATTGGCAAGTGAAACCACAAGAGAAGAGGCCCATGTTATGCCTGGTCCGGCTGAGCAATTTTCAGACCTCAGCTCATTCTGGCAACAGGGCGACTGGGTCAGTGACATGAAGCAGGACGGGGTCCATGAGGCGGGCGGCGCTCAGCTGGTGCGCAGCCTGAGGGGCCCAGTCGAATCCCTCGGGGAAGGCCGACAGCAGCCAGGACTCCAGCCTCCTGTGGCTGCGGCCTCTTTGGGGTCTCCCTCCTAGTGTCAAGTAGCTCTCACTCCTAGTGTCAAGTAGCTCTCACTCCTAGCTCTCAGCTGTGCCTTTACCCTGAGCTTCTTGACGAGGCGAGCGCTCCCTGAGGTGACGCGTGAAAAGCACAGGCCGCGCTCAGAGTCTGTGTCTTTACTGCTCATACTGCTTCTCCTGTTTTCCTTCTCTCCTTCCCTTCTTGTCTCTTCCTATGCCTTGCCTTAATCCTTATTTCTGTATTCCTCCTTCATTTCTCTCCTCCCTTCCCACTTTTAAATTTAACCTAGGGAGAAAGGTCAACTATAAACAAGTATAATACAGCAAGCACTATAATAGAAGTATAGAATATAAAGTACTACTGAAACACAAGAAGGAATACTACCTGGCAAAGTCTGTAACACTTCAGAAAGGAGACGACACTTGGGTAGGGTATGAAAGATTACTAGAAACTCTATTAAAGTGTAAAGGGCAGATGAAAGACCATGATCAAAAACAAGAAACAGTGTGCATGGCATTCTATCAGCACTAATGGGCAACATTCTTGGCTGTCTTATTTACCTCTGTATCCTCCAAGCACCTAGCACCACCAGCTGACATTATACAAATATTTGTAAATGCACGAATGAATGTGTGTTCAGGAAAGACCAAGAATATACCAGAACGGCTATGACTGGAAATGAAAGCAAGGTCCAAACTGTCAAAGAACCTTGAATACCATCCTACATATTTTGTACTTGTAGAACGATACTGCTTTAAACAATAGAAAACCTGGAAAATAGCAGGGAGCGAATGGCGGCAACATATGAGGACTAAGCAGTAGCAGTGGTGGCAGAGAAGAGGGGTGACTTTGTTCAGGGAAAATTGATAATAACCCAGTCAATTAATGTAGAAGATGAGGATAAAGAGAAGTTGAAAATAATTCTGAAGTTTCTGGCTTGAGTGAATGGGTGAATTAGTAACAGCATTTACCAAAATGAAAAAATACGAGAGGAAAGGCATGTGGTTTAGGGCATGGGAACTAAGAGAGCAGTAGGAGAGAAGCAGGTACCAAGTTTAGGTTTTGACATGTTACATTAGCAATGTCAGCAGACTATTTCAGTGTGGATGCCTAGTAAACAGAGGGAAACATGAGGATAATGCTCTGATGAAGGTCAGGTTCTAAAAGAGTTGGGAGTTTTCCCCTTTGCTCATCCAATTGCATGTCAAAGACATCACTGACTAAACACAAACCGAACTGGCAGATGATAGGTACTAGGCTTTAACGGTAAATCTCTTACTTTACAAGTTTTTAGATAAATATATACTGTGAAATTTGAACAAACTACAAAAAGAATCTTTTCTCACTAAGAAAAGGTGAAAGATGCCTTATACTTACAAGGCAAATATACTACTAAGGTAAATATACTCTACAACTCCCTTTTTATCCATTGCTTGACTAAATGCCCATTATCTACATTTCATTGAAAATATTTTGTATTTAAAATATTGAAACAGTAATGTAATTGTAGAAAAGAAATAATTTTCTAATAGAACATATTAAAAAGCTTCAGACTTTTATTTTTCATCCTTATCTCAGGATTGAAATAATATTTATTATTTCAAATGAGATAATACCAGAAGTTGACCAGTAACAGTTCTAGGTATAAACACATTTGATAAACCCCACCTGTCCATAAAACTACAATAGAAAAATACACTGAAATTACCCTAAAGATATGAATGCTATACACCATCAAAAAAGTTAAATAAAATTACACTAACTCAGATCTCACAAATATAAAATATATTTTCATTCAGTATAAGATGGAATTTACTCCTAAACTCTTATTTATACTGTAAATCTGCTTATAAAGCCATTCGACATATTTCTAAGATTGTGATTAATTTATCTATAGATAAATCTACTCTTTTCAAACATTCTAGATCATCCACTGCAAGCAAGTAAATGCTATTTAAAAATGTATATTACCTCTTAAGGAGAACCTCCAAAATCTCTAACAGTGCACAGTTAAACTGTTTAGCTTAATATTACAGATTTGAAGAACTAAATTTGCTGAATCAAATTTAGAGTTAGTTAAAAAGTCAAAATTCACTGATGTATTGTTTTCTCATATCCAAATTTTTAAAATTTTGATGTGGTAAACAATAAAACCAACACCAATAAATAACAAAATTAACAATATCAAACATTTAAAGAGTGCTTAATATTTGCTAGGGGCTGTTTTAGAAAGTGCATTATGAGCATTATCTAACTGAATCCTCACTACAACCTAATTTTTCAGATATGGGTACTGAGGCTCGATAAGAATAAGTAGAATTTTCGAGATCTTAAAATTATTATTCAGTGACAAAATCTTGATATGAATACAGGCATGCTGATTCCTGCTCCCAAAATGTTAAACACTAATCCTTACTGCTTCCTCTTTGCCAGGCACTATTATAATCTCTTTCATTTTAAAATGTAATGCTCAAAACACTTCTGTGATAGGTAAATACTATATATTATCTTAGTCTTTAGATGAATAAACTGAGGCCCAGAGAGTAATAAATTTGTCCAAAGTCACAAATCTAGGAAATGGTAGAACCTGGATTTAAACCCAGACATTTTGACTCCAGAGTCCATGGTCTTAAACACCAAGTAACACTACTGCTTTCTTATATGTCAACCTGCAGCATAAAAAACAAGGGAAAGCCATGCAATCAAATAATATAGCTTAGTACATATATTATGAGAAAACATTTCATGGTTTAGCTTTTTATATACATTGAAATACAGCAACTGATTTCAGCTTTCTCAAAATAAATATATAAATCATAGAACTGGAATCATAATATTTTCTATTCAAGATACTTTTCAAAATATTCTAAAATTAACTTTAGAACTCGGCTTAGAAGCCAAAATAAATAGTATATCCTTATTATTATATGCCATGTTTGAAAAGCTAATAAAATAAATAAAAATTTAAAAACAAAAAAGTATTCTATAGAACAATAAGCTTGATATGTATTAGTAGTGCTCAATAAAAATATAAGGAAGGTGTCTGTGAACTATATGACTCTCTATATGAAGTATCTAAAGACTACACTGAAAAGTCAAGAAGCATACAAGATATAATATTTCACCAGAAAATACAGTTCAGCTTGTCCAAGATCAATAATTATTTATGCTATGTAGATGGAACTGGCTTTAGTAGTTATCTATACTATGTATTTAGGAATGAATATATATATTTATAAAAGATAAACTAAAAAATACCACTTTTTGTCAAAATTCAAGCTTCAATAATAATAGTAAAATTCATTTTAATTTCTATAGATAAAATGGTCATGGAAACAAAAAAATTACAATCTTATAAAGTAAAAGCAATATCAAATCTATTTTGACTTTGAAAGTATTGTAGAATTCACTTAAATTCTACTTTCTGTTGTCACAAAAGAACATTTTCTATGTAAAGTTAATGAGAAAAACACAAAGATATACAGAAATATAATTATAAGGGAGGTATTTATTTATTAAGCCAACATATTTTCAATATAAACTTATTTATATAATAATATTCTTCTCTAAATAAAATTTATTTGTGTCAAAACAAATTATAAATTACAAAATAAATATTACAAAACTATTTTATCCATTATGTTTTAAATGCAAAATTAAACAAGAAGTACCTATGATTCTTACAATTCTTCAAAAAAGAAGGATAAAAAGAAACAACTTACAATTTGCATTATAAGGTCTGTATTGCTGATTTGTTCTACTGGGCAGGAAACACTAGTCCTCTAAAGTCATGGAGACTTTAATAATTCATTTAATAGATGCAATTCTATCTCTTGAACAAAATGGGAACTATAAAAGAAGTCAACTTTCATTTTAAAAGAAATACTTGCTTCCTATTTAATAAGCCCTAAATATTTTTCACATATTTTAATCAGAAAAAATCTACAATTTATTTTGCTCTGGTTTGGACATAAAATAGAGAATTTATCAGAGATTCCACGAAACAATGTGGGAATATAAAAGATTAATTTGATATGTTTTGTTTAAATTTCCTTTTGTAACATCTCAGTTACTTCCACAAATGAAAACTTCCGTGAAATTTTTATATTATAAATGATGCAAAACTGGAAGAATGACATATAAATCAAAGAAAGGAATAATATATATCTATCAATATAATACTAGATTTTATTAAAAAACAATCAGTAAAAAAATGTTTACTCATAAGTGCTATAATTCACTGCTGAGTAATTTAAAGGGACAACGTGGGGGGAGGGGGGGAGGCACAGATGGCAGTGACGTGGGACACTGACTAAGATCTTAGAAACAAAACTCCCCCCTGGGAGACAGTTACCTGACAAGGTTGATAAAATAGATGCTACCCAACTTGTTTCAAACGTCAAACCATCAATAAATTAAACGTATGTTTCCTATAAGTAACATGTAGTAAATTGAAATTTCATTCAAATATCGTAACAGCAGCAGAAAATACTAAATCTTGAAAAAAATTGAAAAAAAAACTCAAACATTTATTAAGTATGAAACACCAAATATATATTTAAACCTTACACTTAAGACTTAGACTTGATAATAATATACTTACTACACTTAAGATAATATATTTAAAGCAAATACTTATTAATTAATAATTAATAAAGCTCTGTCTCTGGGAGAGATTTGTCTTCAAGGGCAGTCTTGATTGAGACTTCAAAATCATAAATCCAATGAAGTTTAGACTAAGAAAAACATTTTTCCTGGTGAATCACCCAATAGCAAAGCATAGTCATTCTTTTAAACACCAAATTAGGGTTCCCTGCTTCAAATTTTTTGTCTATTCAATGTATATGAATTTCTCCAAAATTATCTGAATGTCAAATGGTATGGGCAAAAGATGAGGCCACTTCTTCCTCTACTTTACTTTTCCAATGATTATTTGCCCTTCCCTTTCAGTAAGATCCTCATTAGTAAGATTTTGAAAATTCAACACCAACTGCAGGAGAATCTTCTAGTTAAAGCCAGTTTGTGATGTCAAACAGTTTCAGATATGCTTATTTCAGACTTTAATTCTGAACCATTAAATTCTGATAAATACAAACAAGTTTCTTTCAAACCTAAGACCTTCCTCCTATATTTTAATATTATGTCAACTAGTTCTCTTCTTTAAAAATTTTTTTGGCTTTATATATCTTTTCCAACTTTACTGAGGCATAGTTGACAACTGAAAACTATATATTTAAGGTACAATTGTGAAATAATCACCACGATCAAGCTAATTAATATATCCATCACCTCACACAGTTATTTTTGTGGGTGTGTGTAGTGAGAACACTTATGAATTATTCTCTTAGCAAATGTCAGGTATACAATACAACGTCATTAATTTTAGTCACGTTGTTGTACATTAGATCTCCAGAACTGATTCATCTTGTATAAATGAAACTTTGTACCCCCCTCCACCAACATCTTCCCATTTCCTCCTCCCCCCAGCCCTGGCAACCACCATTGTACTCTGTGAGTTTAACTGTTTTAGACTGCACATTTAAGTGAGGTCATGCAGTATTTGTCCTTCTGCATCTGGCTTATTTTACTTAGCATAATAATGTCCTCCAGGTTCATCCGTATTGTCACAAATGGCAGGGTTTCTTTCTTTGTTAAGGGTGAAAAATATCTCATTGTACACATATATATTTTATTTATCCATTCATCCATTGATGGACATTTAGGTTGTTTCTATATCTTGGCTGTTGTAAATAATGGCTGAAATGAACATGGAAGTGCAGATGCCTCTTAGAGATTTTGGTTTCACTTGCTTTGTATATATACCCAGAAATGGTGGCATATGGTAGTTGCATTTTTACTTTTTGAGGAACTTTCACTCTTCCATAATGTCGGTACCAATTTACATTCCCACCAACAGTGTGGAAGGGTTCCCTTTTCTCCACATCCTCTTCAATACTTGTTATCTTTTGCCTTTCTGATAAAGGTCATTCTAATATGTGTGAACTGATATCTCGTTTTCATTTGCATTAATGAAGTTGAGCATCTTTACATATATATCTGTTGGCCATTTGTATGTTTTCTTTTGAACATTTTTGAAGCAGGTTATTTGCTTTTGTTTTCTTTTGTTCGTCATTTCTTTTTTCTTTCTTTTTTTTTGCTATTCAGTTGTATAAGTACCTTATATACTTCATTTTATTTTTTAACTGAACTATAGTTGATCTACAGTATTATATTAGTTATTAACTCTTTATCAGATACATTGTTTGCAAATATTTTCTCCCACTCCGTAGGAAGCCTTTTCACTTTGTTGATGGTTTCCTTGCCATGCAGAAGTTTTTAAACGTGATGCAGTCCACTGGTCTACTTTTGTTTTCACTGCTTGTGCTTTTGGTGTCATATCCAAAAAATCCTTTCCCCGACCAATGTCAAGAAGCTTTTTCCCTATGTTTTCTTCTAGTAGTTTTATTGTTTCAAGTCCTACATTTAAGTGTTTAATCCATTTTAAGTTGATTTTTGCATATGGTGTGAGATAAGAACCTAATTTCATTCTTCTGCATATGGATATCCAGTTTTCCTAACACCATTACTGAAGAGATTATCCTTCACCTTTGTGTGATCTCAGCACCCTCGTGGAAGAATTGTAGATGCATGAATTTATTTCTGGGTTCTCTGTTCTTTCCACTGGTCTATATGTCTTATTTTATGCTAGTACCATAGTTTTTTGATTACTGTAGCTTTGTAATGTATTTTGAAATCAGGAAGTGTGATGTTTCCAGCTTTGTTCTTCTAACTCAAAATTGCTTTAGCTATTTGAGGTTTTTTTGTGACTCCATACAAATTTTAGGACTGTTTTTTCTATTTCTGTAAAGAATGCCATTGGGATCATGGTAAGGATTGCACTGAACCTGTAGTTCACTTTGGGTAACGTGGGCATTTTAACAATATTAATTTTTCTAATCCATGAACACAAGACATCTTTCCATTTATCTGTGTCTTCTTCAATTTCCATCATCAATGTTCTATTTTCAGTGTACAAGTGTTTCACCTCTCTGGTTTTTATTTCTAAGTTTTTAATTATTTTTGTTGCTATTGTGAATAGGATTGTCTTTAGGGTTTTCTATGTATATGATCATGATAATGTCATCTACAAACATAATTTTACTTCTTCCTTTCAAATTTGAATGCCTTTTATTTCTTTTTCTTATCTAACTGCTATGGCTGGGGCTTCCACTACTATGTTGAAAAGAAGTGGTGGACTGGGAATTCTTCCCTTGTACCCTGCACCAGATCTTAGAAGGAAAGTTTTCATTTTTTCCCCCCCACTTATCATAGTAAGTGGGTTTTTCATATATGGCCTTTATCACATTGAAATAAGTATCTTCTATACTAATTTTGTTGAGAGTTTTAATTATGAATGGATATTGAGTTTGTTAAATGCTTTTTCTGCATTTATTGAGATCATCACATGGTTCTTTCCTTCCATTTTGTTAATGTGTTGTAGTAAACTGATTGATTTGTGTATGTTAAATCACCCCTGCATGCCAGGGATAAATCTCAATTGGTAGTGTTCCAGTGCATGTGAAAAAACTGTGAGCCAGGATCTGAGGCATGAAGACAGTGGCACCAGGCTGGGGAGGGGTGGAGGGAGGATATGGTAGCTTCAGCCTGGGAGTGGGGAGGAGCAAAAAGTGGCTCTAGCCCCCATACAGGTGTTGCAGCAACTCTACTCCTGGGCAGTGGGGTGAAGGAGACAGTGGTGGTTACTCCAAGGAGACTCAGTGGGGTGGATTCCAGGCAGCTCCATCAGCTGGGGTCAGTTTTGACAAAGATTGTGGAGTTCCTCAGTGGGTGAAAGCTGCAGGTGTCCACAGCAGTGGTGAGGGCCACTAGGCTCCTCAATGGCAGTGGCAACAGCTGGAAGAGTCTTGCTGCTTGTCTTTCCCCACGAGGGGAGGTCATGCCAATGGTATCTTTCTTGGTGTAAAGCTGTAGTGGACTTGGAGATGGAGTGATTCAGGTAAAATGCTTCTTATACTTTTCTATGCAACTATTCTCAGTTTTTAAGTTCCACTGGATAGCTCCAGTTGCTTCACTGTACTCCAGAGCTGTCCTAGAGCTATTTTCATTGGTAGTTCGTTGATTATTCATTGTTTTTGTGGGGGGACAAGTGTTGGGACTGACTAATCTGTTATCTTGCTGACATCACTCTACTTCTCTTCCTGAAGTGATTAAAACATCCTTTGCTCACCCTAAAAAAAAATCTTTCTTTAGCACTAAACTTGATCCATTTTGGGAAGACACAACCTAAGGCATATGGATTTACCGTGTCTGAATATGTATGTGTGCAATCAAAAGTGCATCTACCTTAACAGCATATCATGTTTTCTTCTTACCACTAAACAGGTCCAGCACACTTTATTTAGTGGTGATAAAAGCTCAACATCATATTGCATTCCTACTTCAATACAGCAATTTGAAATTTAAGGACTATTTACCTGAATTCCCAACACATATTGAATAAAAATGTGGAGCTCCATTTGCAAAGTTATGCCTTTCTACCTTTTTTGTTGATATAACATACCAGATATAATGAAAGCTAAAATATTTGACATTTTAAAGAAAAATTACTCTGAGAGCTTTGCAAACAGCTCTAATACCTCCCCTCTGATTTCAGCTGCAGTTAGCATTACTGAACAAGCAAGGCAGTGTTGGAGCAGAATCAAATAGGAAGCAGTTTGACTCTTGGTACTTAGAGGCTGTGAATACGATTTTTAAACATTAAAATAGGGACTAATTAAAAATGTTTTAAAAATAAAGAGTGGTTCTGTAAGTTAACCAAGTCACCTGTAACAAAATCAGCATTAATCACACAGCTGAAGAAAGAATATGTCAATCAAAAAGAGAAGAGATAAGCAATGGAATGATGAAACTAAGAGGAATAAAATCTGGTGGTGTACCATGACACATCTTTCAGTAATGTCTATTTTAGTTAGAGATTTAGGGAGATATTATGTAATTTAGCTAGTAAGTAAACTTTTTTATATTTTAAATGAACAAAAAACAAAACTAAATAATAAAATTTGTGGAAATTTAAAAAATAAAATTCAAAATGATGAAACTTTAATGCTTTTAGTGGGTATCTTTATGTACCCATAGGGGGCAAATGTTCTTTTTTCTGTCAGTGTAAATGCCTGAGAAGTACTAAATTGTACCTTAATTTATTCAATAAATACTAAGAAATAGAAATGAAAGCCTGAATAAGACAAATGTGGTCCCTGAACCCAGAGGCTTAATAAAGTACTACAGGGGCACCTAACCTTGACTTGGGAGATAGAGACTTCCCGAACGAACTGACTCCTAAACTGAAATATGAAGATTCTAGAGTAAGAAAGAAGAAACAAAGCAAAGAGAAAAAACAGTATTTATAGTATTAAAAAAAAAAAGCCCACAAGAAAGAGATAATGACATATTAAGAGAATAGAATAAAAAGTGTAAAGTACCAAGAGATAAAGCTGGATAGTAAGCAAGGGCAAAATCATGAAAGACCTTGTAAAGATTGTTGAGGAGTTTGAACTTTATCCTGAAAGCAACAGGGGCTCTATAAAGTATTTTAAGCATGGAAGTGATAAGTCCACTCTGGTGTAGAAATAAAGATGGGAGCGGACTAGTAAAAGACATTTTGTAATTTCAGTAATCCAAGTGAAAAATGGTGATACCTGACATGTTAGGTGCCTCAACAGGCTAGAAGTAAAGAGGTACTTCTTGGAGCCTACCTCTTCTGCTGTCTCAAATATATAAACTGGTAAATATATAAACACCTATATTAATTTTTAAATACTTTTCCTATACTTGCTCCATTAATGCTTCTATTTCCAATGACAGAGAACGTCCAATCCATGGCATTATATCACACTCATCTAACAAAATATAAATTACTTACAGATTTTGTGAATGCATATAAAAGCTGGCAATCCATTCACGTGCTTTGACAAGTTATCTTTCTTCTATGAATATCAACTGATATTCAAGTAAATGAAATATAGTCTGTGGGTTAAATGCCAAATTCTATTATTTTTTAAGGACAACCATGGCAGATACATGAGAAATTATTAGTACAAGTTATCAAAATACCAAGTTTCAATTATCTAGAAAGACAGGTGACACCGAGGAACAATCTTTATGTCTCAGTGAAATATGTCAGGATAACTTGTTAATTTCTTTCTGTGAAAGAATGACTAGTTATGTAGACAAGGAAAACACATACAATGTCTAGTTTTCTTGGGAAAAACTCACAATTTTCTCTAAAATGAAATTTCAATTTAATCTACAAACTTACAGACAGGATCTAGATTCTAGATGAAGGTCTGAAACTTCAACAAGTAAGTCACTAGGCTTCATGGCAGGCCATACCACTTAGGCTATCTCTCAGGCAAGCACTGATATTAGAGCCAGTTTTGCCTTGTGCCAACCTCTCTAGTTGATCATAATTGCCCTAATTGGTGACTAGGTCTAATGTCAAAGAGGCCATATAAGTCACTCCCTCCCTAACTGAATATTCTCTTTTTCTGGCCCAGCAAACTAAAGTCAGGGAATAGTAAATAGCTGTGGCCATGACTGAGGGTTGAGATATGGATATGGATAGAGAGAGAAAGAATGAATCTACACAAAAGGATGTAAGAGTACATCTAAAACTCAATGATTCATAATCAGCTTAAAAAGAATCACTCTATGTGACAGGGTGAGAGAGTGTCATGGACATATATACACTACCAAATGTGAAATAGATAGCTAGTGGGAAGCAGCCGCATAGCACAGGGAGATCAGCTCGGTGCTTTGTGACCACCTAGAGGGGTGGGATAGGGAGGGTGGGAGGGAGGGAGATGCAAGAGGGATGAGATATGGGAACATATGTATATGTATAACTGATTCACTTTGTTATAAAGCAGAAGCTAACACACCATTGTAAAGCAATTATACTTCAATAAAGATGTTTAAAAAAAAAAAAAAAAAAGAATCACTCTATAAAACTGTAACTTAATACCTTTACCAATAACCTGAACGAAGGAACTGAGAATATCGTCATTAATTTTGTAGAAGATGCTAGGAACATCTAGCATCTAGGTTGGGCATGGTGGCTAATTCATTAAAAGAAAGATACATGAGGAACCTCAATATATTAAAGAAATAAGACATCAAAACAAAATAAAGTTCAATACAGATAATGGCAAGTTACTATCCCACCAGGGGCCAAACGCTGATAAAGGTTAATGAAAATGTTGGCTTAAAATGTGCTAGGAAAAAATGTAAAATAACGGTATAATACAAGTAAGATAGAAATCAGCAGTGTAAAGTTTCTAACAAGTGAAAACTAAGTCTTCTGTTATGCTATCAGATTCTTATTAAAGCAGTATGGTCTCCAATTTCAAAATAAAACCAAGAACAATAAAAAGGTTCATAGAGAAATAATTAAATTCACTAAATAACTATTAAAAGTCCTTATGCCAAAGGTGAAGTTACTTTGCACTGTGGAAGAAATGACAAAAGGTGTTGAAGGTTTTAGTATATACAGATCAGTTAGACCACATAACACAGAACTCTAAGATTAGAAAATATAGAAAATGATGTGTAATGATACTCAAAAACTTGATTAGAGAAATAACTAGTTAACTGTGAGGATTAAGAACTAAAACAGGCTATCAAGAAAGGCTGGAGGAATATAAAATTTAGAGCATTGAGATTAGCAATTTCCTTGAGAGAAAGGCTAAGAAGATCCTGTTTTAAACAATTCCCAAATGGCTAAAGTTAGTGTGATGAAGATATTTAGAAAGTTCATCTTCATAAAGGAATTTTGAGACCTTTCAAAAACAGGGATATAAATTAATGTTGCTAGATGATAATTATAATACTGAATATAATTGTATAAAAATGCTAATGTAGATCCAGAAACTCAGAAAATTTGTAAAAGAAGAGTAAAGGATGGATTTGGAGAGTATTTTACAGTAAGGAATAAGTCAAAACAGCAGAAGAAAATAAACAGAAAAAGCATTTGTTAGAAACAATCTAAATGTCCATCAATAGATGAATGGGGGACTTCCCTGGTGTTGCAGTGGTTAAGAATCTGCCTGCCAATGCAGGGGACACGGGTTTGAGCCCTGGTCCGGGAAGATGCCACATGCCGCCGAGCAACTAAGCCCGTGCGCCACAACTATGGAGCCTGTGCTCTAGAGCCTGCGAGCCACAACTACTGAGCCCGTGTGCCACAACTACTGAAGCCCGCGCACCTAGAGCCCATGCTCTGCAACAAGAGAAGCCAGTGCAATGAGAAGCCCGCGCACCACAACGAAGAGTAGCCCCTGCTCACTGCAACTAGAGGAAGCCCGCGCACAGCAACGACAACCTAACACAGCCAGAAATAATAAATAAATAAAAATAAATAAATTTTTAAAAATTATTTTTAAAAAAGCACTTGTAAATGAAACTAAGAAAAAAGTATTAACAAAGAAAAGTGATATTTGTAAAGATCAGGCAATGTTTAATAAATGTTAGAAGGGAAAGTCTTTGCGGGTGCAAATAAAGACCTAAAGGCCAGGTCAGAGTCTATTACAATTCTGACCATTAGATTAAAGAGAGGGAATCAACTCCTCCTGTCTCACATTCTTTCCTCTTTTATTAAGTCTCCCACCTTCAGTCTTGGTGAGTGTGGCAGCCAAACCTCTTTAAATTGCTTGAAAACTATTTCCTATGTTTTTACTCCTCCCAACACATAAAAACATACATATTCTTCCACTTAGCTTTCAGTTTCACAGCAGTGAAAAATTCCTAAAGGAAAAAAAGTTTCTGAGAACTAGATTCCAATTAACTTTGATACTTATTAGAATATTCGTTTGGACAAATCACTATCTTTTAGTTAAATGGATGACTTAAGTCAATTATTAATGAGGTTTACTACATCATTCCCCTAGATCTTTTAGAGTGAAAACATCAAAAGATCAAGGCGATGGGGGTAATTCCTTTGCATGTTTTATATGCAAATAGCCTTTTACACTTAAAACAGGGGTATCAGAGCTCCTACAAATCACTGAAACAGAAACAGCTTTTACTAATTGTCAAGATAAATTGCCAATTACTCCCTATAAATCAGGAACGGTAATTTCTAAGACAGAGTTGCTTATTCATAATAAGTGTTATGTTTCCAATATGCCCCAGCTCTTTTTTCACTCCAGTTTTTCCCACATATTTTGTTGAACCGCCCTTCTTTCTCCCTTCTCTCTTCACTTGACCTTGCCAATTCAAATCTCTTACCTTTCACGACCCTGCTCAGATGTGGACTTCTCCAGAAAACCCAATAGGACTTTAAGGATGAGTAAGAGGCTCTAAATGTATGCTCCCATGGTGCCTGAACATGCCTCTTTCATAGGACTTATCACAGTGGATCGTAACTGCCAGTTTATTTGTCTACCTCTGCCAAAAGATAGCTCCATAAAGACAGGGACTTTAAAATACATCACTGTTTCCCTTCCTAATGCCTAGCACAGGACCTAGAATATAGTAGGCATTCATTAAGCATTTGTTTTAGGAATGAGGAATAACTGTTTCATAAAAAATGTATAATCTACACTCAAAAAAATTCACATTTTACTTACAAATTCTAACACCACTAAGGCATACCATGTAATGGATTAAAGGGAGCAAGTTAAGAAGCACTTGCCAGCAACTGATTGGCCAGCAAGCAGCATTCCATAATAGCATTATCTTTGACGAGTTCATCACTGTCTAATGTCTTGTCTTCACTTTTAGAAGTCCAAGACTTGTCTTTATTAGGGCCTAGAAGACCTATATGAGGAATAAAAATAAATTTTGGCATAGAAATGATCAATCCATCTTTCAGATTCTGCTGCACAGTAGCCACATTCAAATGGGAGAGGATATATGAACCACTTTTAAAATTTACACCGGAGAAAACTCTTTTACAATAACAGGACAACCATCATCCTGGTATTAGGGTACCTGAAAAGCTGAAACAGTAATTAAAAAGTTGCCTGATGGGCACAGAATAAAAACCTGTCTGGTGATGCTCTATCAGACATCAAGAATTATTTTAAAAGTTTAATAATTAAAATGAGGTGATACTGACATAGGGATTGACAACAGACCAATAGTACAAGATAGATAGGCCAGAAACAGACGTATGCATATATGGATTCTGATGTATGACTAAGATGGCTGCAGAGCAGTGGAGAGAGAACATCTTCTCAATATACTGTGCTGGGAAAACCAGGAATAGGGAGAAATGAATTTACATACAAGCCAATTCCACATGGATTACAGATCCAAATGTGAAAAGCTTTGTATTTTTTTTTAAAAGTACAAAGACTTGTCTTCAAAATTAGAAGACAAGTCTTTGTACTTTACCAGGGTAAAGAAGGATTTCTTATTAAGACACAGCAAGAACAAACTACAAAGAAGAAAATGACTACATTAAAAATTAGAATTTCTAGTCATCAGTAGATACCATAAAATCAATAAGCACGCCAAAGAATGGGATAATACATTTGTAACACATATAAGGGGGAAAAGGCTCATACCTAAAATATATAAAGAATGCCTATAAATTAATTTTATATATACATAAAATCAGGAAAGGTGCATGGGAACTTCTAAAGAATAGCAGCATTCTACTTCTTTCCTGGGTAGTAGTTACATAGGTGTTGGCTTTAAAACACTATCTTCTAATGTTTATAATGCTTCAAATTAAAAAAGAACTAATATTATGGATAGTCCTTAGGGGCAGTTTACCTAGGTTATGGTGATACCTGATAAATCATTCCAGCTCTGCAAGAGCTCTTATCTGGACTACCTACTTCCAATCCTGTCCCTCTTAGTCTATCCTCACCACAGTATCCAGAATGAGCCCTTCAAAATGTAAATCGGAACTAGCTATCCTCTGCTCAAAACGTCCCCATGGTTCCCCATCTCCTACCTGATCTGGCTCTCTATTACTCCTCTGATCTCATCTCCTACCGCTTCCCAACTAGCTCATTCTACTCCAGCCACACAGGCCACTGTGATGTTCCTCAAATATTAGCCAGGTTGTTTTTGCCTGGTTGTTCCCTCTGCTTGGATGGCATTTTCCCAAATTGTCACACAGCTAATTCTTTCACCTCCTTCAAGTCTTTGCTTCAATGTTACCTTCTTAATGAGAACTGTTTTGTCCATCCTACTTAAAAATGCAACCCATTACCAAACTTTCCTCTCCTTTTCCCTACTCTACTTTCCATATCTATTTTCAAAAGTACCAAATAATTTATTAATTTTGTTAATTGTTTATTATTGCTCTTGCCCTACTAGAATGCAAGCTCCAAAAAGGCAAGAAACCGGCTGACCTTCAGATATGTGAAAATAAATGTTTATTTTTATAAGAGATTTAGAATGGATTTTTCTGTAGCATTACTGCAGTGATAGCTTGATCTCCATGTTTATGAACATAAATGTAAAAAATGATTATCAAAAACCAAATCCAGAAAGACTTGGAGAAATATATCAAGACAAAGTTAGATTTATCCCCCAAATGCAAACATGATGTAACATTAGAAAATCAACTGATATTATTCACCCCACTAACAAAGTAAAAAAAAAAACACAGGATCATTTCAATAGAGGTAAAAAATTCATTAAGAAAATTCAACATCTGTCTATAACATGAAAAAGAAAAAACTCAGTAAATTCAGAATGGAGGGAAACTTTCTGAGCTTGACAAAGAGAATCAACCAAAAATGAATAGAAAACAAAATTAAAGGTAAGACATTACAACACAAAAGCACTCACTTTAAAATGAGGAAGACAGCAAAGCTGCCAACTTATCACTGCAAATTTTCATAATTGAAATGAAGGTCTTAGGTTATCTCAGATTCAAAACGATGTTCGATTTCTAGTCCCAATGAAAACAAGAGTCACTGATCTTAAATTTCTTATATCCCATCTCCTGTATTTTCACAAATATCTTGACAATAAAACTTCATTACTTGGAGGCTAGCGAAAACATAATTCAGTCTTAAATGCTGTATTTTTAATCACAAGAGGATGAATATTATGAAGCATTCCACTGAAGAAGTTTTGAAAAGAAGGCATAAAATAGCCAGAAAGAAAGCAGTAGGAAGAAATAATAGATAAAAGCATCAATTACTAAAATTAGATAAAAACAGTAAAAGAATCTAAGAACTTTTTCTTAGATTTGGTGGGGGTGGAGGAGAATTAAAATAAAATATACACACCTTTAGCAAGTCTAATCAAAAACTAAAATAAAACTAACACTAATTTAAGTCTTACTATACCATATTTTACAAGTAATATTTCATTCATATTCCATAACCCTTGAAGAAAAGGAAACTGAAACTTGATAAACTGAATAATTTCAAATTCACAGAGCTGTAAGTGGTGGAGTCAAGATTCAAACAAAGATTTTCTTTTAACTCAGATCGCATCATCTGAACCAATATATCATTTAAAAATACAGAATACTATATACAAGAACAGGGATATAACCATAGGTAGAGATGATATTTAAATTTTTAAAGGCAAATACTTTGTACACTTCAGCACAGATACATTTCCAAACATCTACAAAATTAGCATAAAATAAAAATGTTTAAGTATAAAAGAATTACCTTAAATAAAAGTACTAGGCCTGAAAAGATTTATAAGCAAGTTTTCAAATATGTTCTAGAACACAAGATAAAAAGCTTTAAGTTCATTTTTCAAAGCTAGCATCATTCTGACATCAAAATCTGACAAAAAGAATATTTTGTATGAAACACATTATAAATTAGGGGGTGAAAACTCAAATACATTCAGAGCTAAGTAAGCAAAATAAATGTGTAAATCTAGTTGGATAAAAGATTACGATTAGCAAGAATTACAAAGAAAAGAAAAGACTCAAATTACCAGCATCAAGAATGAAACAGAATATCACTATGTATCCTGCAGACATCAAAAGAATAATAAAGGCATACCACAAAAAACCTTACACACATAAATTTGACAATTTGGTGCAATGGACCAATTCCTCAAAATATATGAACTATCCAATATAAAACAAATAATTTAAATAGCCCTAAAACTATGAAAAAATTTGATTGAAAAACTACTGAAAAAGAAATATTCAGGCCCAGAGAAAGTTTGAATGTAAAACTCTACCAAACATTTAAATAATTTACACAAATTCTATGCAATATTTTCCATAAAACACAAGAGGAAGAAATAATCCCCAATTCATTTTATGATAGTAGTATTGCCCTGATACCAAAACTAGACAAAGTCAGTAAAAAAAGAAACTTATGGGCCAATAAATCTCATGAATACAGGCAAAAAAAATCTTTGACAAATTTTAAGCAAAAACAACTCAGTGATACATAAAAAGAATTACACACTATTAACAAAGCTGGTTCAAGTTATAAAGCAGAAACTAACAGACCACTGTACAGCAATTATACTGCAAAAAAGATGTTTAAAAGAAAAAGATGGTTCAACATTCGAAAATCAATCAACGTAATTCACTACATTAATGGACTACAGAAGAAAAATCACAAGATCATAATTTACGCATCAAACAAAATTCAATACCATTCATGATTTAAAAACTCAAAAAAAAAATAAACTAAAAATAGAAGAGATCATCCTAAACTTAATTAAAAAACAAAACAACAGGGCTTCCCTGGTGGTGCAGTGGTTAAGAATCCGCCTGCCAATGCAGGGGACACGGGTTCGAGCCCTGGTCCGGGAAGATCCCACATGCCGCGGAGCAGCTAAGCCCATGAGCCACAACTACTGAGCATGCGCTCTAGAGCCTGCGAGCCACAACTACTGAGCCCGCATGCCACAACTACTGAAGCCTGTGCCTAGAGCCCGTGCTCCACAACAAGAGAAGTCACGACAATGAGAAGCCTGGGCACCACAACAAAGAGTAGTCCCCGCTCGCCACAACTAGAGAAGGCCTGCCCGCAGCAATGAAGACCCAACACAGCCAAAAATAAATAAATAAAATAAATAAATTAAAACAAAACAAAACAACAACAAAAAAACCCTACAGTTAACATCTTACTTAATGGAGAAAGCCTGAATAATTTCCTCTAAGTCTGGGAAGAAGGCAAGGAGGTCAACTCTCACCCATCCTATTAAACATAGTACTGAAAGTTCCAGCCACTGCAATAAAGAAAGAAAAGGAAATAAAAGCCATACAGATTAGAAGGGAGAAATAAAACTGTTCTTACTTGCAGATGACATGATTATCTAATAGAAAAACCCAAAGAATCTACAACAACAACAAAAACCCCTCCTAAAACTAATAAGCAAGTTCAGCAAAATCACAGGATACAAGATCAACACTGAAAAATCAATACTATTTCCATTTACTAGCAATGAACATGTGGAAACCAAAATTTTAAACACAATACCAGACTCCTTCTTGCGAGAGCACTGGAATCACAACTGACTGCTGAACAATCGACAGGAAGACACTGGAACTCACCAAAAAAGATACCCCACATCCAAAGACAAAGGAGAAGCCACAATGAGATGGTAGGAGGGGTGCAATCACAAAAAAAATCAAATCCCATAACGGCTGGGTGGGTGACTCACAAATTGGAGAACACTTATACCACAGAAGTCCACCCACTGGAGTGAAGGTTCTCAGCCCCACACAAGGGTTCCCAACCTGGAGGTCTGGCAAAAGAAGGAGGAATTCCTAGAGAATCAGACTTTGAAGGCTAGCAGGATTTGATTGCAGGAATTCGACAGGACTGGGGGAAACAGAGACCCCACTCTTGGACAGCACACACCAAGTAGTGTGCACATCGGGACCCAGGGGAAGTAGCAGTGACCCATAGGAGACAGAACAAGACCTACCTGCTAGTGTTGGAGGGTCTCCTGCAGACGGGGGGGATAGCTGTGTCTCACTGTGAGGACAAGGACACTGGCAGCGGAAGTTCTGGGAAGAACTCCTTGGCATGACCCCTCCCAGAGTCTGCCATTAGCCCCACCAAAGAGCCCGGGTAGGCTCCAGTGTTGGGTCACCTCAGGCCAAACAACCAACAGGGAGGGAACCCAGCTCCACCCATTGGCAGAGAAGCAGATTAAAGTTTTACTGAGCTCTGCCCACCAGAGCAACAGCCAGCTCTACCCACCACCAGTCCCTCCCATGAGGAAACTTGCACAAGCCTCCTAGATAGCCGAATCCACCAGAGGGCAGAGAGCAGAAGCAAGAAGAACTACAATCCTGCAGCCTGTGGAACAAAAACCACATTCATAGAAAGACAGACAAGATGAAAAGGCAGAGCGCTATGTCCCAGATGAAGCAACAAGATAAAACCCCAGAAAAAAACTAAATGAAGTGGAGATAGGCAACCTTCCAGAAAAAGAATTCCGAATAATGATAGTGAAGATGATCCAGGACCTCGGAAAAAGAATGGAGGCAAAGATCGAGAAGATGCAAGAAATGTTTAACAAAGACCCAGAAGAATTAAAGAACAAACAAACAGAGATAAACAATACAATAACTGAAATGAAAACTACACTAGAAGGACAATAGCAGAATAACTGAGGCAGAAGAACAGATAAGTGACCTGGAAGACAGAATGGTGGAAGTCACTGCTGCGGAACAGAATAAACAAAAAAGAATGAAAAGAAATGAAGATGGCCTAAGAGACCTCTGGGACAACATTAAATGCAACAACATTCGCATTATAGGGGTCCCAGGAGGAGAAGAGAGAGAGAAAGGACCTGAGAAAACATTTGAAGAGATTATAGTCGAAAACTTCCCTAACATGGGAAAGGAAATAGCCACCCAAGTCCAGGAAGTGCAGAGAGCCCCATACAGGATAAACCAAAGGAGAAACATGCCAAGACACATAGTAATCAAATTGGCAAAACTTAAACACAAAGAAAATTATTGAAAGCAGCAAGGGAAAAATGACAAGTAACATACAAGGGAACTCCCATAAGGTTAACAGCTGATTTCTCAGCAGAAACTCTACAAGCCAGAAGAGAGTGGCATGACATATTTAAAGTGATGAAAGGGAAGAACCTACAACCAAGATTACTCTACCTGGCAAGGATCTCATTCAGATTTGATGGAAAAATCAAAAGCTTTACAGACAAGCAAAAGCTAAGAGAATTCAGCACCACCAAACCAGCTCTACAACAAATGCTAAAGGAACTTCTCTAAGTGGGAAACACAAGAGAACAAAAGGACCTACAAAAACAAACCCAAAACAATTAAGAAAATGGTCACAGGAACACGCATATCGATAATTTCCTTAAACATGAATGGATTAAAAGCGCCAACCAAAAGACACAGGCTCACTGAATGGATACAAAAACCAGACCCATATACATGCTGTCTACAAGAGACCCACTTCAGACCTAGGGACACATACAGACTGAAAGTGAGTGAATGGAAAAAGATATTCCAAGCAAATGGAAATCAAAGAAAGCTGGAGTAGCAATACTCATATCAGATAAAATAGACTTTAAAATAAAGAATGTTACAAGAGACAAGGAAGGACACTACATAATGATCAAGGGATCAATCCAAAAAGAAGATATAACAATTATAAATATATATGCACCCAACATAGGAGCACCTCAAAACATAAGGCAACTGCTAACAGCTCTAAAAGAGGAAATCGACAGTAACACAATAATAGTGGGGGACTTTAACACCTCACTTACACCAATGGACAGATCATCCAAACAGAAAATTAATAAGGAAACACAGGCTTTAAATGACACAATACACCAGATAGATTTAATTGATATTTATAGGACATTCCATTCCAAAACAGCAGATTACCCTTTCTTCTCAAGTGTGCATGGAACATTCTCCAGGATAGATCACATCTTGGGTCACAAATCAAGCCTCAGTAAATTTAAGAAAATTGAAATCATATCAAGCATCTTTTCTGACCACAACGCCATGAGATTAGAAATCAGTTACAGGGAAAAAAACGTAAAAAACACAAACACATGGAGGCTAAATGATACGTTACTAAATAACCAAGAGATCACTGAACAAATCAAAGAGGAAATCAAAAAATATCTAGAGACAAATGACAATGAAAACACGACGATCCAAAACGCATGGGATGCAGCAAAAGCAGTTCTAAGAGGGAAGTTTATAGCAATACAAACCTACCTCAAGAAAGAACAAACATCTCAAATAAACAATCTAACTTTACACCTAAAGTAGTTAGAGAAAGAAAAATTTAAAAAACCCCAAAGTTAGCAGAAGGAAAGAAATCATAAAGATCAGATCAGAAAAAAAATGAAAAGAAATGAAGGAAATGATAGCAAAGATCAATAAAACTAAAAGCTGGTTCTTTGAGAAGATAAACAAAATTGATAAACAATTAGCCAGACTCATCAAGAAAAAAAGGGAGAAGACTCAAATCAACAGAATTAGAAATGAAAAAGGAGAAGTTACAACAGACACCGCAGAAATACAAAGCATCCTAAGAGACTACTACAAGCAACTCTATGCCAATAAAATGGACAACCTGGGAGAAATGGACAAATTCTTAGAAAGGTATAACCTTCCAAAACTGAACCAGGAAGAAATAGAAAATATGAACAGACCAATCACAAGTAATGAAATGGAAACTGTGATTAAAAATCTTCCAACAAATAAAAGTCCAGGACCAGATGGCTTCACAGGCGAATTCTATCAAACATTTAGAGAAGAGCTAACACCTATCCTTCTCAAACTCTTACAAAATACAGCAGAGGGAGGAACACTCCCCAACTCATTCTACGAGGCCACCATCACCCTGATACCAAAACCAGACAAAGATACTACAAAAAAAGAAAATTACAGACCAATTTCACTGATGAATATAGATGCAAAAATCCTCAACAAAATACTAGCAAACAGAATCCAACAACCCATTAAAAGGATCATACATGATGATCAAGTGGGATTTATCTCAGGGATGCAAGGATTCTTCAATATATGCAAATCAATCAACGGGATACACCATATTAACAAACTGAAGAATAAAAACCATATTATCATCTCAATAGAGGCAGAAAAAGCTTTCAACGAAATTCAACACCCATTTATGATAAAAACTCTCCAGAAAATGGGCATAGAGGGAACCTACCTCAACATAATAAAGGCCATATACGACAAACCCACAGCAAACATCATTCTCAATGGTGAAAAACTGAAAGCATTTCCTCTATGATCAGGAATGAGACAAGGATGTGCACTCTCACCACTATTATTCAACATAGTTCTGGAAGTCCTAGCCACAGCAATCAGAGAAGAAAAAGAAATAAAAGGAATACAAATTGGAAAAGAAGCAGTAAAACTGTCACTGTTTGCAGATGCCATGATACTATACATAGAGAATCCTAAAGATGCCACCAGAAAACTACTAGAGCTAATCAATGAATTTGGTAAAGCTGCAGGATACAAAATTAATGCACAGAAATCTCTTGCATTCCTATACACTAATGATGAAAAATCTGAAAGAGAAATTAAGGAAACACTCTCATTTACCACTGCAACAAAATGAATAAAATACCTAGGAATATACCTACCTAGGGAGAGAAAAGACCTGTATGCAGAAAACTATAAGACATTGATGAAAGAAATTAAAGATGATACAAACAGATGGAGAGATATACCATGTTCTTGGATTGGAAGAATCAATATTGTGAAAATGACTATACTACCAAAAGCAATCTACAGATTCAATGCAATCCCTATCAAATTACCAATGGCATTTTTTTACAGAACTAGAAAAAAAAATCTTAAAATTTGTATGGAGACACAAAAGATCCTGAAGAGCCAAAGCGGTCTTAAGGGAAAAAAACGGAGCTGGAGGAATCAGGCTCCCAGACTTCAGACTATACTACAAAGCTACAGTAATCAAGACAACATGGTACTGGCACAAAAACAGAAACACAGATCAATGGCAAAGGACAGAAAGCCCAGAGATAAACCCACACACCTGTGGTCAACTAATCTATGACAAAGGAGGCAAGGATATACAATGGAGAAAAGACAATCTCTTCAATAAGTGGTGCTGGGAGAACTGGACAGCTACATGTAAAACAATGAAATTAGAACACTCCCTAACACCATACACGAAAATAAACTCAAAATGGATTAGAGACCTAAATGTAAGACCGGACACTATAAAACTCTTAGAGGAAAACATAGGAAGAACACTCTTTGACATAAATCACAGCAAGATCTTTTTTGATCCACCTCCTAGAGTAACGGAAATAAAAACAAAAATAAACAAATGGGACCTAATGAAACTTAAAAGCTTTTGCAAAGCAAAGGAAAACATAAACAAGATGAAAAGACAACCCTCAGAATAGGAGAAAATATTTGCAAACGAATCAACGGACAAAGGATTAATCTCCAAAATATATAAACAGCTCATGCAGCTCAATATTAAAAAAACAACCCAATCCAAAAATGGGCAGAAGACCTAAATAGACATTTCTCCAAAGAAGACATACAGATGGCCAAGAAGCACATGACAAGCTGCTCAACATCACTAATTATTAGAGAAATGCAAATCAAAACTACAATGAGGTATCACCTCACACCAGTTAGAATGGGCATCATCAGAAAATCTACAAATAACAAATGCTGGAGAGGGTGTGGAGAAAAGGGAACCCTCTTGCACTCTTGGTGGGAATGTAAATTGATACAGCCACTATGGAGAACAGTACGGAGGTTCCTTAAAAAACTAAAAATAGAACTACCATATGACCCAGCAATCCCACTACCGGTCATATACCCAGAGAAAAGCATAATTCAATAGGAGTCATGTACCACAATGTTCATTGCAGCACTATTTACAATAGCCAGGTCATGGAAGCAACCTAAATGCCCATCGACAGACAAATGGATAAAGATGATGTGGTACATATATACAATGGATTATTACTCAGCCATAAAAAGGAATGAAATTGGGTCATTTGTAGAGACGTGGATGAATCTAGAGACTGTCATACAGAGTGAAGTAAGTCAGAAAGAGAAAAACAAATATCGTATATTAACACACATATGTGGAACCTAGAAAAATGGTACAGATGAACCGGTTTGCAGGGCAGAAATTGAGACACTGATGTAGAGAACAAACATATGGACACCACGGGGGGAAAGCGGCGGGGTGGGGGTGGTGGTGGGATGAATTGGGAGATTGGGATTGACATGTATACACTGATGTGTATAAAATGGATAACTAATAAGAACCTGCTGTATAAAAAAATAAATAAAATAAAATTCAAAAATTCAAAAAATAAATAAAACACAATACCACTTTTAATCATTCCAAAGGACATGAAATACTTATAAAGATAAGTCTAACAAAACATATACAGGACTTGCATTTTGAAAACTACGATTACTGATGAGAGAAATTTTAAGAGATCTAAATAAATGGAGTGACAGAATGTTAATAACTTGGAAGACTCAACATATTAAAAATGTCAATTATTCCCAAACTGATATACAAATTCCCAACAAAATTCCAGCAAGATTTTAAATTCAGCCTGATCTAACTTTATGTTGATTCTACCATTAGGCCACACCCTTAATAGCCATTCCCAGACACATTCCCCAGATTTCTATCTATATAAATTGTAAAAATCATGCACTTCTTTTGGATTATGGAACAACTCCTCATGGATCACACTTTGTACCTCACCTTTAGGGCAGCTAAGACTCCAGTCCACTCATAGATCTAGAAGTAAAGAGGGATAGTGAAGGAGGGCTTTAAGGAGAATCAGGAGTGTCTCACAAAGCACCTACTTCAGGGGAGGCCATTACAGTTTCCTTGGGCAAAGCAAGGTAACTCCAAACTCATCAGGATTTTCCCATATGTCCCCATTCCAATTTTCGGGATCCCGTTCCCTCCCAATCAACACCCTTATTTCAACAGCAGACATCCTGTGAAGCTGGGAATCCAATTTGCATTGTAATTTAGCCATTCCAAGGAAGAGACTTTGGATTTGGTTTTAAGCCATCTCAGCCCTTGACTACAGGAGATAAGGATCTCTTTCAGGGAAGACATAGAAACTTTCAGGTGATTTATGCAGTACTTGAGCTGGGAATTCAAATCCCTAAATTCATCCTTTTCTTTCCTGCCATTGTCATGAAACTTGTTATTTTGAAAAATGTTCTAAGGTATCAAAACATATGGCCACCCAAAGTCTTGCCTCTTAAAAGTATTTGATTAGGAGTATCCACTGGTGATGTTTTGCATATCACTATTGACACATCGTGCCATGGACTATCAGTACTCTCTTTAGTACTTGAAACAGAATCAGTATCTTTAAACCAAATCAGATCAAGGAACCAACTGGGGAAATCCCAAAACAAATTCAGAAAATGCATTAAGATACTGTTCCTCTAGAAGTATTCGCAGTAACAAAATCTGTATTAGGGTTCTCCAGAGAAATAGAACCAGAAACAGGAGATATATATATATATACACAGAGACAGAGAGAGAGAGAGAGAGACGGAGAGAGAGGGATTTATTTTGAGAAACTGGGCCACATGATTGTAGCGGCTGGCAAATATGAAACCTTCAGGACAGGCCAGCTGGCTGAAGACCCAAGGAAGAGTTGATGTTGTAGTCTTGAGTCAGAAGGCAGTCTGTAGGTAGAATTCCTTCCTTTTCAGCTGGATCTCAGTCTTTTCTTTCAAGGCCTTCAACTGGTTAGATAAAGCCCATCTGTATTATGTAGGGTAATATGCTTTGTTCAAAAAATTACTAACTTAAATGTCAGTCATATCTAAAAAAATACATCACAGATACATTTAGATTGGTGTTTGACCAAACAACTGGGCACTACAGACTAGCCAAGTTGACACATACAATTAACTGTCACAACACCCATACAAAAACCTGTACATAAATTTTTAAAAGTTTTATGTGTAATACCCCCAAAATGGAAAGCACACAATTATCCTTCAACAAGTCAATGTTTAAACAGACTGTGGTACACCTACACCATGAAATACTCTCAGCAATAAAAAGGAGCAAATTACTGATACATGCAACAACTTGGGTGGAATTCAAGGGCATTATGCTAAGTGAAAAAAATCCAGTCTCAAAAGGTCACATACTATATGATTCTAATTACATAACATATTAAAATTATAAAATCATAGAGTTAAAAAACATAGTAGTGATTGCTAGACATTAATGATATTCATTCAAGTCATTATGAAGGTGTATTTGTCAATATAAGAGGTTTTTGGTTAAGAATTCATGGTAAGGTATAGAGAGAAAATGTTTAAAAAGATGTATGATGAGATTTCACTAAACCAGATATTAAAATAATTACCAATATTTACAAAATGATAGAACAGTGAGACAATATAAAAAGTTCAGTAGACTCTAGTATACATAGTGAGCCAGGATATGATAAAGAAGGTATTTCAAATCAGTGAAGAAAAAATAAGTTTGCTGGTTATTCAATAAGTAGTGTTGTCATCTCTGGGTATAGATACAGGGATTTCACGTGATTTTAAAATTTTTTCTTAATCTCTGTTTCTAAAATGTTTGATAGTAAATAAACAGTTCTTTTATAATCAGAAAAATATATATTAACTATTTGAAACAACTTAAGTTTCGATGAATTTTGATTTTAAATAAAATTTACAAAAATAAAACAAAAAACCACAAGTAAAACTGATTAATACTTTTTTCCTACATACAAATATAAAAATTCTATGTATCAAAAGACACCACAATCAAAATTCAAAGTTAAACAATAAAGAGGACAGCAAAAATTAACATGGCAAAAACAGAGAGAAAAGTTATCACTCAACACATCCTTAATGTTTTTAAGTAAAGATAAACCTACAAGACTAATTCAAATGGACATTCACTAAAGAATTGTAAATCATCATTAAACTTGAAAAATATCCCAAGACTCTTTGTGTATATTCCAAAAGTCACTGATAAATGTAATCCATTTGATCCATGCAAGGGTAACAAAGGCAAATTAAGAGAATTAGAACTAAATTCTCTTTGGGGTCTGGTAAAGCCATTCTTATCTTACCAAGAAATTTTTTTACTTTTATTTTTTTAAATTTATTTTTGGCTGTGCTGCACACAGGCTTTCTCTAGTTGCGGCGAGCAGGGGCTACTCTTCGTTTCAGCACGCGGGCTTCTCATTGAAGTGGCTTCTCTTGTTGCGGAGCACAGGCTCTAGGCGGACGGGCTTCAGTAGTTGTGGCTCGCGGGCTCTAGAGTACAGGCTCAGTAGTTCCGGCACACCGTCTTAGTTGCTCTGCGTCATGTGGGATCTTCCCGGACCAGGGCTCGAACCCGTGTCCCCTGCATTGGCAGGCGGATTCTTAACCACTGCGTCATCAGGGAACTCCCAACCAAGGAATTATTTGCCTTTAATTTCTCCGTAAAAGTGAAAAATCTGTAAAAGTAAATCTTTTATGCCTAAGTTTCCACCTAGTCTGAAGATTGAGGTGCATATGATACTGTCGAATATTTTGGGCGCTGTGTCGTTTCAAATCACACTGCTCTAGCTGCAGCATTTTCTTTCATAAAGTTAAGTATAAACTATCAAGTAATGCTGGTTATTATTCTTAAATCAAATAGATGCCTAGATGATTGTGTAGTCTGTATGGGATAAACTAATTCAGCAGTCTTGGTAGCTATAAAAGTTAAGTGAAGGTTACTCAAAGAACTGCATAACAGGCTATATAAGGGATCTAATTCTGAAAGTTTGATTTAGGAACTTATACATTTTTCATTAAAGATAAAAGGAAAAAAATTAACATGAATAATGTCCGAACTCAAGGTAATCAGAGAAATGGAGGGTAAAACAACATACCAATTTGACAAAGTTTTTTTAACCAAGAAATGAGAAAATAATCTTGTATGTGATTATTATTAATGTAAACTACTACGAATTTTATAAAATACCTTAAAAATAAGGATATTCTTTTACCCTGATAACCTATTTCCAGGAATTCTGTGTCAATATAAAAACTGTCAATGTAAAAATTCCTTTTTTCTAAGGAAATAATCAGAGCTACTGAAATATTATAAATACTTATATTCACTGAAATTATTCTATTTGTAATAATAGAAATTTGTACATTTAAAAAATCCAGAAATAGCAGATTGGTTAATAAGTAATAGTATTCCCATACAATGGAATGCCATATCATTAAAAATCAGATAAACAGTAAGAAAATAAAATGAAAAATGGTCGCTAATGTGGGAAAATACTCATAATGTTACATTAGGTTAGTAAAAATTCTGGATGCAAAACAATCCACAGAAGTGAAACCTATTTTGCTTAAATTATGTATATATATAAAAAGTTACATGATAATACTCTAAAATACTAATAGTTGTCATTGTGGAGGGTAGAATTATGTGTTATATATTTTCTAAACAATTCTCTGCATTTTCTAAATTACTGATAATGAACAAACATTATTAGATGACCAGAAAAAACCCCACTGTATTTCATTTAAAAATATATATAAAGGATCCTTTTATTCTTAAAAAGGGAATACAGGGGACTTCCCTGGTGGTCCAGTGGGTAAGACTCCACACTCCCAATGCAGGGGGCCTGGGTTCAAACCCTGGTTGGGGAACTAGATCCCGCATGCATGCCGCAGCTAACAGTTTGCATGCCACAACTAAAGATCCTGTATGCCACAACGAAGATCCCACGTGCTACAACTAAGACCCAGCAGAGCCAAAATAAATAAATTAATTAATAATAAAAAATAATAATTTTTTTTTTTATAAAAGGGAATACAGAATAATTTCCAAAATCAGGTCTAAAGAGCATAAGATCAACAGGATTTTAACACGGGTTATTTGACCAAAAAAAAAAAAAAAGGAAGACAACGGTTCCATAATGAAATATATTTAGGAAAAACTGGATTAGGACTTCTAGAGCCCTCAAAATTCTAATTCTCCAACCTTAGCCACCTCCATGCCAGCCCCTGAAGTGACTCCACAGAATCTCTAAGAATCTGGAGAAGCACTTAAAAATTGCCAATCTCTTCTATCATTCTCACATTCTGGATATATTTTATAAAACATAAATAGAGAGAGAAGGAGGGAGGAAGAATGAATTATGTTACAATAGTAGTGAACTTCCACAAGGCGTTAATTTCTAAGTACATATTGGGACCAGGAAGAGGGAACAAGAACTAAATAAGATAGCAGATGGAAAGATTTGCAAACTTGACTTGCTTATTAAAATTGGTTTTACATGCAAAATTTATACTGAATAAATTTTAAAATATGTAAATTGCACACATATGCTTTTATATGTGATGACAAATCATACTGATGTAGCTGAATTTTAAAGATACTATAAACTGAAATGAAATGCACATGTACCTTAGTGTTTAAATAAAAAATGTACCTTGGACATCAAAAGCACCGAAGATTTCAGTGTTAAATTTACTCAGCATAAAACAAACTGCTGAGCATTATGCTATTTCCCAAACAGATTTTCACATCAGCCATTAGATGGCACCATATATCTACTAGTTAACGTAACTGTATACTAAACTCTAATTTTCCCCCATGTGTTTAAAAAGTATTATAAAATATATCTAACTTTTAAGTAAATACAATACATTATCTTTTATCATTGTTAAATTTTAAGTTTTCAAGTGAAGAAAAATAATATAGTCAATTACCTTGGTATCACCCTTTTTGGAACATTACAATTTAAAATAAGTAATTCAGGATATGGGGATGTATGTATACATATAACTGATTCACTTTGTTATACAGCAGAAACTAACACACCATTGTAAAGCAATTATACTCCAATAAAGATGTTAAAAAAATAAAAATAAAAATAAAAAAAATTAGAAATGTGACATGTTATATTGTCTTTTCATTATGTAATAAAACTGGAAAATAAACAAATTTTAAAAATAAAGAAATAATAAAACAAATAAAATAAGTAATTCCATTCAGAAGTCAAGCTGGAATGTTCTAAAACAACTGTTCAAAAGTTAAATGTCAGGTGGCTAGAGAATGTCTTCCCTTAAGATAAACAGAAGATAAAACTAATTTCCTACCTTAATATTTTTTTTACTTATTTTCATTCATAAATCTACACTGTCCAAGTTCTAATTCTTCTCAATAATCAAATTTCTATCTACTGTTCTTAACTAAATTTCATCAAATCTTATTCTCTAATCCAGGAGTCTCTCAATGCATATCAATTTAAAGTGTAGCTTCCATACAACCCAGCAATCCCACTACTGCGCATATACCCTGAGAAAACCATAATTCAAAAAGAGACATGTACCACAGTGTTCACTGCAGCACTATTTACAATAGCCAGGACATGGAAGCAACCTCAGTGTCCATCGACAGATGAATGGATAAAGAAGATGTGGCACATATATACAATGGAATATTACTCAGCCATAAAAAGAAATGAAACTGAGTTATTTGTAGTGAGGTGGATGCACCTAGAGTCTGTCATACGGAGTGAAGTAAGTCAGAAAGAGAAAAAAAAATACTGTATGCTAACACATATATATGGAATCTAAAAAAAAAAAATGGTTCTGAAGAACCTAGGGGCAGGACAGGAATAAAGATGCAGACGTAGAGAATGGACTTGAGGACACAGGGAGGGGGAAGGGTAAGCTGGGACAGAGTGAGAGAGTGGCACTGACATATATACACTACCAAATGTAAAATAGATAGCTAGTGGGAAGCAGCCGCATAGCACAGGGAGATCAGGTCGGCGCTTTGTGACCACCTAGAGGGGTGGGATAGGGAGGGTGGGAGGGACACACAAGAGGGAGAGGATATGGGGATATATGTATATGTATAGCTGATTCACTTTGTTATACAGCAGAAACTAACACACCGTTGTAAAGCAATTATACTCCAATAAAGATGTTAAATATATATGTATATATCATACAATAATCCATATTTATGTAGAAACATGAAGGGTATGGAAGTGTGGTTATAGAGCAGGCTTTTTTGGTAAATACCTAACTAATTTGTAAGATGATAAGCATGTGCTCAGCTTCAGCCTACTCCTGGTTACCTGGTTACTAGGGGTAAGATAGGGAAGATAATCCATTCTTGCTACTATCATGGAAGGCATTTTTAAAAAATACTTAACAAAGCTTGAATTGGCTTTTCAACTTCTTTTTCTTTACTTCGGTCATCTGGGCATAAAGTGGAATTTGATTTAATTTTCTGCAAGATCAACAGAAGATGGCTCTCAAGTGTTTGTGAAATTCTTATTGATTGTTCTGAAAATCAAATACCACCCTGTTTAAAGTCATCATATCAGAATTGAAATATCTGTTCCTAGAGTAATTTAAAATCTCATTTAGTGTGACAGAACTTAGACATATACTTGTTTAATTTTCTTTCAATTAAGCCATTATATAATTGAATCTCACCAGAACTACTGGATTATGTTACAGTTGAATAAATTGAAAGAGCTTATTTAAAAAAAAATAAAATAAAATAAAGTGTAGCTTCCGGGACTCCCCTGGTGGCGCAGTGCTTAAGAATCCGCCTGCCAACACAGGGGACACAGGTTAGATCCCTGGTCTGGGAAGATCCCACCTGCCGCAGAGCAACTAAGCCTGTGCACCACAACTACTGAGCCCGCATGCCACAACTACTGAAGCCCCCACGCCTAGAGCCCATGCTCCGCAACAAAAGAAGCCACCACGATGAGAAGCTCGCGCACCGCAACAAAGAGGAGCCCCCGCTCACCACAACTAGAGAAAGCCTGAGCGCAGCAACAAAGACCCAACACAGCCAAAAAAAAAAAGTGTAGTTTCCTAGTCTCTATCCTGATATCCTCTGCTCCAGATGTATGTATCAACTATTTAGATACCAAAAAATGGCCCTATTCTGATCATCACTTTTTCCAATTCCAATTAAGATAGAGTAACAGGGATAAGATTTATCCTACTACCTGAAAACACTAAAACATGAGACAAAATATATGAAATAATGGCACCAAGACACTGGACACAGGCAAAAAAGGGCAGTGATCATTGAGGGAAAAAAAAAGAGAGAGATTATTATTTTCCAAGCTTATCCTAGAGAAAGTTTCCAGGCTGCAGCAAAGAGAAAGGGAACCCAAGCAGAGCCCAGTGGTCTCCCTGAGCTGAGATGAACGTGGGGATAAAAGGAAGCTAAGGAGGCTAGAGTTTGCCTGGTTGAGTACCAGAGAATAGAAAGCTGTGCAGAGAGAGAAGTCCAGAAAGCCACACTGAGGCACCCATGAGTATACAGCTGAGTACTGCTCAAGACATTCATGTGAGAAAACCACCAGAGTCTGGGAAAAGAATCCTACAAAAGAATTAAAGAGAAGAGTGATCAAATATCACACAGCACAGAAACAGCGTCTATTCTCAAGTCCAAAATGAAAAATATCGAACCTTATGGGGCACTGATTATACTACAATATCTTGCTCAAAAGTGAGGAAAAGTTAACTCTAGAGTAAACCAGGGTATGATCCCACCAAACAATATTAAAAGCAAGACCAAAAGGAACAAGCTGTTTCCAAGTAACAACTTATTACAGAACAAAGGTCAAAAAATAAACAAAATAGCCAACACAACAAGGAAAACTTCACAATGTCTGGAATCCAACAAAAAATAATTAGGCATGCAAAGAAGGGGGGTGAAAATTAGAAAAAATAAAACAATCAAAACTGACTCAGAAAGGTGACAGAATTAGTAGACAAGGATACATGGCTATAGGTAATTTCGCCATAAGCATCTTTGCTGTATACGTCTTTGCTACATATCAGCCATAAATATTTTCACCACATAACTAATTGGTCATAAGGTAATTTTGCCGTAAAAGATAAAATAACAACAAAAAAGGATGTTTAAAAGGACATAATGAAACATAAAAATTAATAAATTAAAAAGACTACAGCAAAATATAAAAATGTTGAATATATTTAAAACATGTGTAAAAAAATTCATAGCAATACTGTATGAATAACTGATTTTATGAGTTGTAACAAGCACTGTCCTCCAAGTCTTTCATTCACAGCATTTTATACATTTTTTCCTTCTTAATACACCTCCTTGTTTGGAACGGTACTTTTACTTTTTCAATAAAATTTCTTTCTTCATTAAGACAGAGATCAGATTCCAAATACTAGGATGCAAACCTGTAAACTGAGCTTTGAATTTCCTGTGAAAGCCTTCTACACCAGGGCTCCCCAACCCGGGCCACACAGCAGGAGGTGAGCGGGGGGCGAGCAAGCAAAGCTTCATCTGCCACTCCCCATCGCTCACATTACCGCCTGAAACATCCCCCCACCCCTGTCCGTGGAAAAACTGTCTTCCACGAAACCGGTCCCTGGTGCCAAAAAAGGTTGGGGACCGCTGTTCTTCACTGTTGTTTGTTCTTGGTATACCGTCACATGTCTGTTGATAGACACTGCAAACTTCTATGGGAAATGTGGGTTCAGCTCTGAACCTTCAAATCGCTAAAGGACTTGAGAAATAATACATTATTTTCTAGTATAGTATGCAATCTGGCTTTACACTCTCTTATTTCACACTTCCAGTAAGCTTTATCACCATATTTTCTATCAACTTAATATACGTAGTTGTTATCATGCACTATTTTAAGACCACACTCCTACTGGTCACTGTATAGACCATTATGAGGGGTAAGATTTGTATAATATAAAAATGGGTGCACTGTGTCAATGGAGAAATGAAACCAAACTGTCAACGAGTTATTTTATCTTTTACAGTAAAACTGCCTTACGCCCAATTAGTTATGAGGTGAAAATGCTTGCAGCAAAGATGGTTAAAGCAAAAATACCAGACACAGATACTAACAGTTATTATGATGTATCCCATGGGTTCAAAAAGCTAGAGGAAAGACTGAATGTGTTAAGAAGCATGGATATACATTTTTTAAAACCTAAATCAACCTTCTAAAGACGAAAAGTATAATATCGGAGGTAAAAAGATTAACAGCAGATTAAATATAACAAAATAAAACATTAGTCAACTTGAAGACATACCAATAGAAAGCATCTGAATAAAACAGAAAGAAAAAAGATGGAGAAAATGAACAGAAAAGCAGTAAACTGTGAGACAACTTCAGGTGCACAAATACATACGTATATAGTTAGAGTCCATAAAAAAGAGGTCAGAGAAAGGAGAACTAAGAAAACATTTGAAAAAATGAAGTTCAAAATTTTTACAAATTTAATGAAAATGACAAACTAAAGAAGCTGATTGAACCCAAGTATAAGAAACATGAAGAAAACTACAAAAAGGAGTATGATACTCAAATTGCTTAAAAACAGTTATTAAGATGAAATCTTAAAAGCAGCCAGAAAAAAATTACAGATTATGTATAAAGGAAAATAGATACGGTTAACAACCAATTACTCGTCTGAAACAAACACAAGCTAGAAAAAGTGGAGCGCCATCATTAGAGTATTGAAAGAAGGGAAGAAAGTTGTTAACCTAGAATTCTTTACCAGTGAAAATATCTTTGAAAAACAAAGGTAAAATAACAACAACAAATTGTTTTTAAACTGTGAGACATTCAAAAGCCAAAAGAATTCATCACTAGCAAACCTGCTTGAGAAATGTTAAAGTCCTTCAGGCAGAAAGAAAATGATACCAGATGGAAACCTAGATCTATTGAAAAAGAATACAGAGCACTGGAAATGGTAAATGCATGGATAAATATAGTTTTTATCTTATTAATTTTTTAAAAAGATAATTGAGAGTGATCTCATGGAAAATGGTAGAGCAGAAGGCTACAAGGGTTGGTCTCTGTACTGAAACAAGTATTAAACTGGAAAAAAGTATCAGAACCAACTATTTCTCTAGGAGTTCTGATCACAAGGAAAAAAATTTTTTTTCTGTTACTTTACTTTTGTACCTATATGAGGTGACAGATGTTCACTAAACTTATTCTGATAATCACTTCATGATGTATGTAAGTCAAATCATTATGCTGTACACCTTAAACTTATACAGTGCTGTATGTCAATTACATCTCAATAAAACTGGAAGAAAAAAGTTTCTTTTTAAATCAACTATTTCTGAATTCTGCAACCTTACTGGACACTGACAGCAACCAGAGACATACCTGATGAAGGGAGAGGTTGCTGAAATTTGGTAGCAGAGCAGTGGTGTGTGAACCAATTATTATCCTTCATCCTGGGCCCTGCCTTGGCAGTGGGGAGAGCAGCTGGCTGGTGCTGGGGCTGGCAGTAAACACTATGCCCTATGAAAATTTGGGGCTGCACATTTTGGTCATTCTAGCAATTCCCTGAAGGACCAGCTCAGATGTTTGTCTTTGTTTTGGCCTTCTCAAGCTACAGTGACTTCCCTGGCAGGAACTACTGAAAAATTTAAAGACATATATGACTTTGTTTTGCTAGTATTTTGCATCCAGACATTTAAGGAAACCTCTATAAGGTCACTGGCTGACCACAGATATAATGTAAAAGAAAATTCAGTGACCACACACAAGAAGCGACACAGACTTTTCAAAAATAGTCTAGAAAAGGCACTAAATAGATAACTGTAGCTCCCAACAGGCAAAAATCAGCAATCCCTGATGAGCAAGAGAAACTGATTTTCATATCACATTACAGTATTCAAAATATCCAGTTTCCAACAAAAAATTAGAAAGCAAAGAAACAGGAAAGTATTGCCCATTCACATGAGAAAAATATTTTGACACAAACTATCTCTAAGAAACCCAAACATTAAAATTACTAGTAAGAAATGATAAATCAACTTATTAAATATGCTCAGTGAGCTAAAAGAAACAAGCAAAGAACTAAAGAGAACAATGTACTAACAAAAAAGGAATGTCAATAGATAGACACTATTCAAAAGAAACAAATAAAAAATCTGATGATGAAGATGATTGGGAGATAAGACAACTGGAAATATTCAGTTTGAGAAGCAGTAAAAAAAAAAAAAAAAAAAATGAAGAAAAATGAACAGAGCCCAGGGGGCCTGGGGGATACCATCAAGCATACCAACATATGCATCACAGGAGTCCCAGAAGGAGAAGAGAGAGTGACAGAAAAATATCTGAAGAAATAATGCCCCAAACATCCCAAATTTGTTGAAACAAATAAATTAAACATCCAGGAAGGTCAAGAAATTCCAAGCAGTATAAATGCAAAGTGATTCACACTAAGACACGTTACAGTTAAACTGTTGAAAGACAAAGACAAAGAGAGACTCTTGAAAACAGCAAGAGAGAAACAGCTCATCACATACAAAAAGTTCCCAATAACTGATTTTTTATCAGAAACCATGGAGGGCAGAAGGCAGTAGGATAACATATTTAAAGTACAAAAGGAAAAAAAAAAACAAAAAACTGTGAACCAAGAGTTCTAAATCCAGCAAAAGTATCCTTTAAGAAAGAATGAGAAAGTAAGACATTTCCAGATAAACAAAAGTTGATGGAGTTTGTTATTAGGAGAACTGCCTACAATAAATACTAAGGTAGTCCTCCAGGCTGAAATGAAAAAAAAACATGACAATAACTAGAAGCCATATGAATAAATAAAGAACACAGGTACATGTAACTACACAGATAAATGTAAAAGCCAGTATTACTGCATTTTTGGTTTTTAACTCCTTTCCTTCATCACTATTTTAAAAGAAAACGCACAAAACAATAATTATAAATATAGGTTAATGGGCACACAATGCACGACAACATATTGTGTGACAATAACAACTAAAAGGGGGAAGAAGAGAGATATATAAAAGCAGAATGTTTGTATACTACTGAAAGTTGTTATTAATCATACTAAGTTATTATAAATTTATGATGTTAATTGTAATCTCCAATGTAATAACAAAGAAAATAACTAAAAATACGTGAAAAGGAAGGGAATCAAAATGGTACATTACAAAAAGATAAACCACATGCAAAAAAAAGTAAGAATGGAGGAATTGAAGAGATAAAAACATTTAAGACATAGAGAAAACAAACACCAAAATGGTAGCAGTCCTTTTGTATCAATAATTACATCAAACATAAATGAATTACAATTAAAAGGCAGAGACTGGCAGGATAGGTTAAAAAAAAGATCCATCTATACGCTGAAACTATATACAAGAGACTTACTTTAAATACAAACACACAAAGGTAAAAAGTTGTAAAAGATATTTCATGCAATAGTTACCAGAAGAGAACTGAGGTGGCTACATTATTATTAGTCAAGACAGACTTCAAGACAGAAAAAGGTCACAAAAACAAAGAATATTATATTAAAATAAAAGATTTAATAGAACAAAAATATGTAAGAATTGGAAACATATACACACCTAACAACAGGGTCCCTAAATATATGAAGACAATATTGAAATAATTGAAGGGAGAAACAGTCTACAACAAGAGGTGGAGACTTCAATATACCATTTTCAATATAGAACATCTAGAGAGAAGATCAGTAAGGACATAAGGGACTTGAACAACACTATAAACCAATTAGACCTATCTTATCAAACCTATATAGAATATTCTACCCAACATGGGAGAATACACACTCTTTTCAAGTGCATATATAATACTCCCCCATGACAGGCCATAAATCAAGTCTTATTAAATTTAAAAAGACTGAAATCATACAATCGATCTATTCTTGACCACAATGAAATGAAACTAGAAATCAGAAACAGAAGGAAAACTGGAAAATACACAAATAAGTGAAAATTAACACACTTTTAAACAACAAATTGTTTAAGAAGAAATCAAAAGGGAAATTAGAAGATACCCTGAGATGAATAAAAACAGAAACACTTATCAAAACTTATGGGATGTAGCAAAAGCAGTGCTAAGAGGAAAAGTTCTAACACATACATTAAAAAGATCTCAAATCAATAACCTAAATTTCCATCTTAATACACTGGGAAAACAAGAGCAAATTAAACCCAAAGCTATCAAAAGAAATGAAATGATAAAAATTACAGTGGAGATAAACAAAATAGAGAATGAAAAACAACAGAGAAAAATGAATGAAACCAAAAGGTGGTTGCTTGAAAACATCAACAAAATTGACATACTTTTAACTAGATTGACAAAGAAAAGGAGAGAAGGCTCAAATTACTAAAATCAGAGAGTGGGTACATTACTATCAACATTACAGAAACAGAAAGAATTATAAGAAAATATTAGAAACAACTGTACATCAACAACTTGCATAATGTAGATGAAATGAATAAATTCCTTGAAACACACAAACTACCTGACTTAAAAAGAAACAGAAAATCTGAATAAATCTATGAGAGTGAATCAGTAACTCAAAAGCCTCCTAACAAAGAAAAACCAAGGACCACATGGCTTCCCTGGTGGATTCTAGCAAACATTTAAAGAAGAATTAATACCAAACTTTCTCACACTTATCCAAAAAACGGAAAAGGAGGGGGACTTCTCTGGTAGCCCAGTGGTTAAGAATCCACCTGCCAATGTAGGGGACACGGGTTTGAGCCCTGGTCCAGAAAGATCCCACATGCCACGGAGCAACTAAACCTGTGCGCCACAACTACTGAGCCTGTGTTCTAGAGCCCGTGAGCCATAACTACTGAGCCCGTGTGCCACAACTACTGAAGCCCACAGGCTCTAAGGCCCGTGCTCCACAACAAAGAGAAGCCACTGCAATGAGAAGCCCAAGCACCACAACAAAGAGTAGCCCCTGCTCACCACAACTAGAGAAAGCCCACGCGCAGCAACTAAGACCCAATGCAGCCAAAAATAAATAAATAAATTAATTAATTATTTAAAAAAGAAAAGAAAAGGCAGGAACACTTCCTAACTCATTATATGAGGCCAGCATTAACCTGATACCAAAGTGAGACAAACATACTACAATAAAAGAAAGCCACAGGCAGACAGTCCTTAAAAATATACATGCAAAAATCCTCAACAATATGCTAGCAAACTAAGTTCAGCAGCATATTAAAAGCATTCTGCACTATAACCAAGTAGGATTTATTCCAGGAATGCAAGAGTTGTTCAACATCCATCAATGTAATACGCATCATTTATAGAATGAAGGAGGAAAAAAAAATGATCATCTCTCTGTTGATGCAGAAAAAGCATTTGATATAATGCAACATGCTTTCATAATAAAAAAGTCTCAATAAACCAGGAATAGAAAGGATCTTTCTCAAAATGGCAAAAGCAATATATGAATAACACACAGCTAGCATCATAGTCAATGATAAAAGACTGAGAGCTTACTCTCTAAGACCAGGAACAAGACAAAGATGCCTGCTTTTGCCACTTCAATTCATTATCATACTGGAACATCTAGCCAGAACAATTAGGTAAGAAAAAAGAAATAAAAGGCATCCAAATTGGAAAGGAAGAAGAAAACTTATCTCTGTTCACAGACAATATAATCTTATATGAATAAAACCCTAAAAAACACACCACACACACACACACACAAAATAAATATTCAAAAAAATAAATAAATTCAGCAAAGCTGAAGTGTACAAATTAATGCAAAAAATCATTTGTATTTCTATACATTAGCAATCAATAACCTGAAAAGGAAGTTAAGAAAATAATTCCATTTTAGAAAAGCATCAAAAATAATAAAATATTTAGGAATAAATTTAACCAAAAAACTGCAAGACTTACACACTGAAAACTACAAAATTTTGGTGAATGAAATTTTAAAAGATGGAAATAAACGGAAAGACATCCATTGTTCATGGATTGAAACTTAATACTGAGGTAACAATACTACATAAAGCAATCTAGAGAATCAATGAAATCTCTATCAAAAGCCCAACTGGGAGGGGGTGGGAGATCAAGATGGTAGAGTAGAAAGATCCTGAACTCATCTTCCCCCATGAGCACATCAAAATTACAACTACTTACAGAACAACTATCTATGAGAATGACCTGAATACAAGCAGAAAAGATTTTCCACAACTGAAGATATAAACAAGGAGCTACAACAAGACAGGTAGGAGGGATAGAGACACAGTCCAGTCAGAACCCACACACCAGGGTTGACAACCCCAAAACAGAAAGGATATCACAACTGCAGAGGTCCTCCCTGAGGAGCAAGTGGTCTGAGCCAGACCCAGAGTCCTGCATCAAGAAAATGAGCCCCCAGAATATCTGGTTTTGAAAACCAGCACGACTCACATTCAGGATAGCTGTGGGGCTATAGAAAACAGAGACTACTCTTAAAGGGCACAGAAGCAGTAGTTTGAAAGGCACCTGCATCAGACCCACTTGCTAATCTTCGAAAGCAGTCATGCATTGCCAGGACACACAGCCAGCCTCAAGGGGAGCCTGCTCTACCCACTAGCAGGCTCAAAACAGTTGCACACTGCCAGGCTGCAGAGCCAGTCACACAGGGAGCCTACCCGACCTACCAGAGGGCCAACAGTACTCAGTCCAGCTTCAACAGAAGGGTGCATGCTGCCCACATAGAGGACACCACTGGAGAATCTAGCTCTGATGGCCAGAGGGGAGCACATTGCTAGGCCCAATAGGACACTCCCACATAATGCCACTTCTCCAAAACTGGGACATGTAAAAAACCTACTAATACACAAAAATAAACACAGAGAATCAGGCAAAATGAGGAGACAGTGGGATATGTTCCAAATGAAAAAATAAGAAAAAACCTCAAAAAAAAGAACTAACTGAAATGGAGATAAGCAATTTCCCTGATAAAGAGTTCAAGGTAATGATTATAAAGATACTTGTCAACCTTGAGAGAAGAACTGATGAACAGAGAAAATTTCAACAAAAAATTAGAAAATATAAAAAAGAACCAATCAGTGCTGAAGAACATAATACCTGAAATGAAAAATATACCAGAAGGAATCAACAGTAGATTAGATGATACAGAAGAATGGATCAGGAATCTGGAAGACAGAGTACTGGAAATCAAGCTGAACAGAAAAAAGACATTTAAAGAAATGAAAGATAGCTTAAGAGAACTTAGAGACAACATCAAGTGTATTAACATTCATACTATAAGGTCCCAGAAGGAGGTGGGAGGAACAGAGAACACACCTGAGAAAAAAAATAGCTAAAAATTCCCCTAGACTGGAGAAGGAAACACATCAGGTCCAGGAAGCACAGAGAGTTGCAAACAGGATGAATACAAATAGGTCCACACTAAGACACATTATAATTAAAATGTCAAAAATTAAAAATAAAGAGAGAATCTTAAAAGCAGTAAGAGAAAGGCAACTAGTTATATGCAAGGGGAACTTATATAAGAATATCAGCTAACTTTCAGCAGAAACTTTATAGGCCAGAAGGGAGTGCCATGATATATTCAAAGTGCTGAAAGGAAGAAAACCTACAACCAAGAAAACTCTACCTGGCATTGTTATCATTCAGAACTGAAGAAGAGATGAAGAGTTTTACAGACAACAAAAAGCTAAAAGAGTTCATCACCACCAAACCAGCCTTACAAGAAATGCTAAAGTGACTTCTCTAAGCAGGAAAAAAAAAGTCCACAACTACAAATAAACAAATGATGGAAGGAAAAATCTCACTGGTAAAGGCAAACATACAGTAAAGGTAGTTGATCAATCACATACAAACCTAGTAGAAAGGTTAAAAGACAAAAGTAGTAAAATAATCTATACATACAATAAATATTCAAGGGATACACCAGATAAAAAGATGTAAAATATGACATCAAAAACATAAAAAGTGGGGTGGAAGAGTAAAAATGTAGGGCTGTTAGAATGCATTTGAACTTAAGAGATCATCAACTTAAAACAGACACCTACAGATAAACAGATTGTTATATATGAGCCTCATGGCAACCACAAACCTAAAACCAATGACAGATAAACAAAAAATAAAAAGAAAGAAATCCAAACATATCACTAAAGACAGTCATCAAATTACAAAGGAAGAGAGCAAGAGAAGAAGAATGGAATAAAGAAAAGGCATAAAAACAATGAGAAAGCAATTAACAAAAGGGCAATAAGTACACACCTATCAATAATTATGCTAGTTGTAAATGGACTAAATGCTCCAATCAAAAGACACAGAGTGGCTAAATGGATAGAAAAGCAAGACCCATATATATGCTGTCTACAGGAGACTCAGTTCAGATCTAAAAACACACATAGATAAAAGTGAGGGGATGGAAAAACACATTCTATGCAAATGGAAGTAAAAAGAAAGATGGGGTAGCAATACTTAGACAAATATTTACAGTCTTTAAAACAAAGACTGTAACAAAAAAAACCAAGAAAGGCCTTACATAATGATAAAGGGATCAATCCAACAAAATATAATGCTTGTAAATATATATGCTCCCAACATAAGAGTACTTAAATAGAGGAAATATTAACAAATATAAAGGGAGAAACTGACAGTAACACAATAATAGTAGGGGACTTTAACATCCCAGTTAAATCAATGGACAGATCATCTGAACAGAAAATCAATAAAAATCCACTGGCCTTAAATGACACCTTAAACCAGAAAGATATATAGAACATTCCATCCAAAAGCAATAGGATACATATTCTTTTCAATGTGTGAATATGGAACACACTCCAAGATAGATCACATGCTAGGCCACAAAACAGGTCTCAATAAATCTAAGATGATTGATATAATATCAACTATCTGTTCTGACTTCAACACTATGAAACTAGAAATCAACTACAAAGAGAACATTGGAAAAAAAACACACACCAGGAATATAAACAATATGCTACTAAACAACCAGTGTGTCACTGAATAAATCAAAGAGGAAATTAAAAAACACCTGGAGACAAAGGAAAATGGAAACACAACATTCCAAAATCTATGGGACACAGCAAAAGCATTCTACAAGGGAAATTTATAGTGAAACAGGCCTACCTCAGGAACCAAGAAAAATCTCAAATAACCTAAACTTACACCTAAAGGAACTAGAAAAAGAACAAATAAACCTGAAGTTAATCTAAGGAAGGAAATATTAAAGATCAAAGCATAAATAAATGAAATTGAGACTAAAAATAAAAAAAATAGAAAAGATCAATGAAACTAAGAGCTGGTTTTTTGAAAGATAAACAAAATTGATAAACCTTTAACCAGACTCATCAAAAAAAAGAGGGCCAAAATCAATAAAATCAGAAACAAAAGAGGAGAAGTTATAAACGACCGAAAGAAATACAAAGAATCATAAGAGATTACTAAAAACAATTATACATCAACCAATCGGACAACCTAAAAGAAATGAATTCCTAGAAATGTATAACCTTACAAGACTGAATCAGGAAGAAATAGATAATATGAACAGGCCAATTACCAGCAATGAAATTGGATCAGTAATCAAAACTTACCCAAGAAACGAAAGTCCAGGACCAGAAAAATTCACAGGTGACTTTTACCAAACATTTAAAGAAATGTTAACACCTATTCTTCTGAAACTATTACAAAAAATGCAGAGAAAGGAATGCTTCCAAACTCATTCTATAAGGCCAGCATCACTGTGATACCAAAATGAAACAAAGACACAACAAAAAAGAAAATTATAGGCCAGTATCACTGATGAACACAGATGCAACAACCCTCAACAAAATATTAGCAAACCAATACTCAACGATAAGTTTAAAGGATCACACACCATGATCAAGTAGGATTTATCCCAGGGATGCAAGAATGATTCATTTTCTGTAAATCAATCAGTGTGATACACACATTGACAAAATGAATAAAAACCACATGATCATCTCAATAGATGCAGAAAAAGGTTGTGACAAAATTAAACATCTATTCATGATAAAAACTCAAGAAAGTGGGTATAGAGGCCATATATGACAAACCTACAGCCAACATCATATGCAACACTGGAAAACTGAAAGCATTTCTTCTAAGATCAGGAATAAGATAAGGATGCCCACTCTCACCAATTTTATTCAACATAGTAGTAGAAGTCCTCACCACGGCACTCAGACAAAAAGAAATAAAAGGAATCCAAAGTGGAAAAAAAGAAGTAAAGCTGTCACTGTTTGCAGACGGCATGATACTATATATAGAAAAATCTAAAGATGCCACCAAAAAACTATTAGAACTAATAAATGAATTCAGTAAAGTTGCAGGATACAAAATTAATATGCAGAAATCTGTTGCATTTCTATACACTAACAACTAACAGAAAGAGGAATTAAGAATACAATCTCATTTACAATTGCATCAAAAAGAATAAAATACCCAGGAATAAATCAAACCAAGGAGGTAAAAACATCTACTCAGAAAACTATATGACACCGACAAATGAAACCGAAGAAGACACAAACAAATGGAAAGATATACCATGTTTAGGGATCAGAAGAATATTGTTAAAACGTCCATACGACACAAGCAATCTACTGTGGTTCCAGAAAAGACAAATCAATAAAAGAAAATTAAAAAATCTAAATACAGAAACTGACCCATGTATATATAATTTAGTTTATAATAACAGAGGTATATCGCATTAGCAAGGATGAATTATTCAACAACTGGTATTTGTATAACTGGTTAGTTAATCAGAGATAAATGTTAAGCTGGATCCTTCCTTCACACTAAAATAACTTGCAAGTTAATTAAAGACTTAAGTGTTTAAAGATGCCCACATTTTACAGTAATTAGAGATTCACTGAGTTGAAAACTGAATTCTTTAGGGAAATCATCTACAAACGTAAGCCATATTCACCACCTGCATCACTCTCATTCTGTGGACATATTTCTTAAAGGTCTGTTTGTGGTAATCTAACTTTGGGGGTTGAAAGGTGGAAAAGAGGGACTTCCCTGGTGGCACAGTGGTTAAGAATCCGCGGGCCAATGCAGGGGACACGGGTTCGATCCCTGGTCCGGGAAGATCCCACATGCCACAGAGCAACTAAGCCCGTGCACCACAACGACTGAGCCTGCGCTCTAGAGCCCACAAGCCACAACTACTTAGCCAGCGTGCCACAACTACTGAAGCCCAAGCGCCTAGAGCCCGTCCTCTGCAACAAGAGAAGCCACCGCAATGAGAAGCCCGTGCACCGCAATGAAGGGTAGCCCCCGCTCGCCACAACTAGAGAAAGCCCAAGTGCAGCAACGAAGATCCAATGCAGCCATAAATAAATAAATTAATTAATTAAAAAAAATAATAAAAGGTGGAAAAGATGAAGCATATTTCAGCTGATGTATGGAAACTTTCCTCTGTAGATATTTTCCCTCCTCTTGAAAATGGTCATAAGGCAGCATAAATAACCAGAAAATTAAATTTATTGCTCAAAGAACCCAGCCATATATATCTCTTTGTATATGAAGTTCATATAAATAAAAATGTACTTAAGCCAATGTTAATTAGTATACATCCCACTCTTTTGTCTGGGTCTTAGGATGAAATAGATCCATAAGAACAACAACAAAAATCTCCCTTCTCCCCTACATGCTTCTGATGGGAAAAAAACCTTAGGAGAGAGAAATCAAAACTAAATTGATAATGGGGGCATTCTGTAAAATGGCGGTAGTGGTTGGTATGTATGACATCAATTGTCAGGGTGACATCGAGAATCCATCCCTAATCCTCTTCTCTGAAGGGTTAAAAAAAAAAAGGATGGGTAGTATACCCTGGACATCTCCACTTCAAATCAGTGAGAAATCTATCCTGAGCCAAAGTATGCCTAGAACTCTTCCCTTGGACCAAGGGCTGGGCAGTTAAAAACATTCTGGTTCTTCTGTCCTAGTGCCTATAAATAACTTCCTTTCCTTTTTCAGGGCCAGTTATTAAAGAGTGTATAACACAGCTGAATAATGCACATTGGCTTAGGAAAAATGGAAAGAGCCTTTAACTTTATGAAGTTGGTCCACAGATGTCATTCTGCAAAACACCTTAGTTTTATACTCACAAAACTCCAACTAACACAGGTTTTAGAAAAAGAAATAAGAGGATAAGACAGTAAGTGGTACTTTCAGACAGAAGTATTTCAGAGAAAGACAGGACCTGGTGAGGTATAGGACTGGCTCTCAAAGTGTTCATCATGAGTGGGCTCTCCATTTTTATGACAATGACTCCAGATTCTTGTACTCCTGTGACCTTCACAATACATTCTATCCCCTTAAGTCCTGAACTTCAACCTCCCCCTTCAACTGCTGAGGGGCTGCTTTACACACTTAATGCTGATATTAACTTATAGCAGCCTCAATTTGGAATATAAAACTAAAAATAGCAAGCATGTGTCAATGCAGCAGGCTCTTTTCCCTCTGGGTGCACATAAACCTCTCATTAAGAAGTTCAAGGAAGCTGAGAATGAATCAAAGAAAATACAGCTCCATGATTTCCTCCTTCTATTAAATTGTAAGTGAAAGTGTCATTTTAATTATAGTAGCAAAAGCCCTATTCTTTGTTACCATCAAGGTTGTATAAATTCACAACCTAATTGAAAATTCTTGAGCCAGGAAAACAAACAAACCTTAAACCTTAAAATGTACTCCAACACAATAGCTACAAAAATCTATTCGTCCCCTCAACTCAAGAATATCTCTTATTAGCACTACCTAGAAGTCACTGAGCTATACTGAAAGGGAAAGACAGCTATCCTAAGAGCCAGAAAAAATGAAAATAGTATAAATAGGGAGAACTATATTATGACTCTAGATATTTTTAAAAGATAAATTCAAACTAAATTACATGCTGGGAAAAGGAGCATATTATTTATAACATACTGTTTAGTCACAACAAAGAAACAGAGGAATAAAACATAATTACGATCTTTACGTAATTTTTACTATTGCACATTTGAGTGTTGATTTAACAATATATGAAGAATGATTTTACTGGACTTGCATAGAAATTGAACATAGAGATCTGCTTATATGCCAACATCCAAGATTAGTGGTCAGAATTTTCCATATAGGAGCTACTTCCTTATTCAGAGATCAGCAAAGTGTTTCCTATATACATATTCCATGATTTAAATGAATTCCTGAAACATTTTGGAAGACTCATGTTAGCGAATTCACTAGTAGCTCTCATACGCTCAAATTGCTGAATGTCAAACCACTAAAAGAATGAGCAGTAGAAACTATCAGAACATACCTTCCCGATTCATACACACAGAATACATCTGGCCCATTGCTAAGAGTCTGCAAGTTCCAAGAGCTGTCACTGCCCCCTTAAGTAAGGTAATAATATGCATATGCCAACTCACTGGCTACAAATGCTTTCATGTGCTTTCTTTTATCCAGTCCTCATAAAAGTCTTGTGAGTTAAGTTCAGAAAACATTAATTGTATCACCATTTAATATATAAGGAAATTGAGACTCAAAAAATTTAGTGACTTATTCAATTGTCCAGCCTGGATAAAGCAAATTGGGAAATTTAAGCCATGTCTCCTGAATCCAAAACATGGATTCTTTCTACTAAACACTAGCTCCTCTAAATACTAGAAAGAAGAAAAAGCACTTCACTGTTCTTTTACTCTGGATCATTAGAACTACAAAAGGTCTGAAGTGTGGTCACTAACCAAAAAATTCCTACCCTACTCCAGCCCCCCAAAAGTCATAATACAGTTCCATAACTTCGCAAATTCTACATTCAAAATTATTATCTACATTTTCAGATACTTATCCAATGTTTCCCCAAAAAGAGATAGCTAAAAACACCAGTAAAAGAGGGAAATGGAAATGCTCAGACTGCACTGAAGGGGAAAGAGGAAGAAAGAGAACAAATTTGTCCACCAGCTGAAAAGGAGGATCTGAGGGCACAGGCAGGAAAGGATGGAAACCTAATTGGATTATCATTTATCCACAAAGCAGTAGCATCCAACTCAAAGGAAAAAGCATAGAACATACAGAAACGCTCCTTTAATTGTCAGAAGCTGGGGAAGGCAGCACCACGCCCAGCTTCCCCTCCTAGCTCTATCTACTATAATCACTCTAGCTATTGTCTACAAATTCTCTTTCTCTCTTATATCTTGTACTCTCTTCACAACTGTATCAGGACAAGAAACTATCAGAATTGAATGGATTGAAGATATTCTCTAATCCAGCCCCATAACTTGTAACCCTACGTTACCAAACACAACCTTGTCAACACTCATATAAGGCTTTTCTGTCAGGTGGGTGATAACTACTCCCCCTAAGATGTTAACTGATGAGGTTTACATTATTATTCAGGATCATATTTGGAAGAAATCATAAAGGGTGGTCATCTAGACTAGTGATAAGCAGCACACAAAGAACCACAAAGGTGACCAGTTAGCTTCAAGACAGTCTTTGATTCCAACGGGTTAAAAGATTAGAAAGCTGATCTCTGTTACTATTTCTCAACTTGACCAGTCGTTTACATTTTACTGGCTTACCTAAGTGATTTTCTTCTAGTCAAGGAAAAAGATAGCAGACAATAAATCTGAACATCTATACATTTTCCCCATGGAAAATAAAGCCATTTTCATTTTTAAAGAAAAAAATTCACCACTGATATCTCCTATTCTCTAGCCACTAATACAAGAATTCTTTTCTACAATTTCCTAAACAGGCTGTCATTTGTATTAGGATATTATGTGTTGATTTGTGAATACTAAGTAAACGCAACTCAGTAATGCTATAAAGATAGATTTAATATATAGAAAATACTATATTCAAGACCATAGAGAGAGTCCTTCAACATAAAACTAAATATCACTTTCCAGGCTAATATGACTTGGACATATTAACACACATATTCACCTGTGTAAGGCATAGCATTCTTTTTTTTTTTTTTTTATAAATTTATTTATTTATTTATTTATTTTTGGCTGTGTTGGGTCTTCGTTTCTGTGCGAGGGCTTTCTCTAGTTGCGGCAAGTGGGGGCCACTCTTCATCGCGGTGCGCGGGCCTCTCACTATCGCGGCCTCTCTTGTTGCGGAGCACAGGCTCCAGACGCGCAGGCTCAGTAGTTGTGGCTCACGGGCCTAGCTGCTCCGCGGCACGTGGGATCCTCCCAGACCAGGGCCCAAACCCGCGCCCCTGCATCGGCAGGCAGACTCCCAACCACTGCGCCACCAGGGAAGCCCGCATAGCATTCTTAATTATGAGTTCATAAAAGACATAAACGATCTAAAGTAATAAACATTAAAGGAACATAATTTCCGGTGATGCAAACTTTTGCATAGAAAGAGTGGCCAATAAGACTAAAATTAGTTAAAAAAAAAAAAGACTAAAATTACACTATGTAAGCAGTTTATTTTTTTGAGATAAAATACAAATATCACAAAAGTAACCATTTTAAAGTGTATAATTCATTGGTTTCTAGTATATTCACAGAGTTGTGTAATCATCACCACTATCTAATTCCAGAACATTTTCATCGCTCCTCAAGAAAACCCCATACCCATTAGCAATACCTCCCCATTCCTCCCTCCTCCCAGCCCTGGCAAGCACTGATCTACTTTCTGTATATTTTTCTATGTATTTATCACTTCTGGACATTTTATATGAATGGAATCATACGTGGCTTTTTGTGTCTGGCTTCTTTTCACTTAGCATAATGTTTTCAAGATGTGTCCATGTTGTGGCTTGCATCAATATTTTATTCCTTTTTATGTGTGAATAATATTCCACTGTATGGATATACCAATTTTGTTTAATCCATTCATCAGTTGATGCATATTTGGGTTGTTTCTACTGTTTTGGCTATTATGAAAAATGCTGCTATGAACATTCATGTACAAGTTTTATATGAACATATATTTTCAATTCCCTTGAATATACACCTAGAAGTGGAATTGCCAGGTCATCTAATAACTACAGTTGTACCTCAGTATCCATGGGGGATTGGTTTCAGGACCTGCTGTGAATGTCAAAATCCAATGATGCTGAAGTCCACAGTGAGCCCACTGTAACCACGATTCTGCATCTATAGATTCAGACAACCATCAATCATGTATTAAGTTTGCCATCTGAAGTTGGCTGAATCCACAGATGCAGAACCCATAGATGTGGGGTGTCGACTGTACATTTATTGAAAAAATCTGCATATAAGTGAACCCGTGCAGTTCAAACCCATGTTGTTCAAAAATCAACCGTGTATTTTTAACTTTTTGAAGAATTTCAAACTGTTTTCTAAAGTGGTTGCACCATTTGACATTCTCACCAGCAATACATGAAGATTCCAATTTCTCCACATCCTGACCAACGCTTGCTACTGTCCATTTTTAAGATCATCCTTAGTCAAGCATTTGGAAGAGGACAACAGAGAATCCTTATAGAGTTCTATTTTGTTTATAGTTCTATTTTGTTTGGCAGCCTAGAAGCTGCCAAAGAAATAAAAAGTATAACTGAAAAGGAGTAAATAAAACTGTCATCATTTGCAGGTGATAATAACTGTCTACACAGAAAACCCAAAATATCTACAGAAATATTAAAACAGTTTAGCAATAAGACTGGATATAAAATCAATATACAAAAATTTATTGCATTTCTATTATCAGATTTCTTTTACCACAGCAACAAAAAAATATGAGATTTCTAAACATAAATCTAACAAAAATTATGCAAGGTCTTTATAGAGAAATTTTTTAAACTTTATTAAAGGCATTAAACAAATGCAAAGATACACCATGTTCAAGACAAGAAGTTTCAGTTACAATAAAGATATTAACTCCATATTGATGTAAAGATTCAATGTAATTCTCATTAAAATTTCAAAAGGGCTTTTTGAGAAACTGGACAAACTGATTCTGAAATTTATACCAAAAAAATCAAAGGCCCAGCAATAATCATGACACCACTGAAAAAAGAAAAAGAAAAAGAATCTGCCCTAATAGATAAGAATCACAAAGCTCTAATAATTAGTGAAGTAAAGGAATAGATAAGTGTTTATTAATGGAACGGTGGGAAATATTTGGAATACTTAGTAAATTGTGCTAGAACGCTATAAAGAAAAAATGAAATTAGGTTCCTACCTCAACTATGTAAAAAAATTAATTTCATCTGTTTTAATGACTTAAATATGACTTTAAGGTTTAAAAGGTAAGACTTTAAACTTTTAAAAGTAATATATTATTTCCCCCCCAAAGTCTCAAAGAGTGCTAAAGAGAGAAAAGGAGAGAGAAAGAAAGAATGAAAAAAAGAATATTTATAAGTCAGACTAAATTAATATTAAAATTTTTGCTCAAAGACCATAGACATTTGTGAGTATCTGCAAAAAATGGAAGCTGCGTAGCTCCATGCCTCCCAATTTTTCCTCCCCAAACTATACAAAACCAGAAGTAAAAAGTAAATCTATATAAAAACCATGTACTCAGAATAACTTGAATACAGAGAATACTGAAATCTCAAAATAACTGTTAGTAAAAAGACAAAACTTAACAAATCATAGGGCACAATCTCTCCAACCCCACTGAAAGGCTTTGTCATGAGCAAAGAAAAAGAAAAACTGCTGAGAAGACAGAAGGGAGAAGACAACAAGGGGGCCAAAGGCTGATCTAAAACTACAGTCAGAAAAATAAGCCCACCCTAAATCTGAATATATAAAAAATAAATAAATAATTGAGTAGATTAGAGCACAGGGAAGGGACCTCAAAGTATCAATACATGGGAGCTGACAAGGCAAGCATGATTTAAACCGGTGGTCTGGTGGTCTTTGTAACTCAATTTCTGGAGCAGAAAAAGGTAAGAAGGGAGAAGGCCCTTTGGCAACTGGGTGGAGATGAGGAAAAGCAGCAAAATGGGATAGAGTCCAGCAAAGACAAAAGAATCACAAAATCAGAGGATTCAGAACCCCTTCTCTGCCAAAACAAAATACAACAAAAGACCCTTATTCCATCTGTCCATTTCAATCTCCTCTTCTACTTAGCCTGAAATTCTCTCACTGAAGTCACACCTTTAAAGTACACAACTACATCTAGAGGGAATTTACCCAGATGATTACCCTTAACATAAACAGAACATGTAAGACTTGGAAAAAGTAGGCATATTAGAGTGGATTCATTGATAAGTGGGAGAATGTAGCTCGCTGTACTTCTTGGGCTCACTGGTTCATTAACATTTCCCAGTCTGTTTTGAGGTTAGATGTAGCCATGACTGAATTATTGACAAGGGATATGAATCTGAGGGAATGTGCATTGCTTCCAGGCCTAGTCCATAATCATCTCCTAGGCATAATCCTCCTTTCCCCTTCCCTCTCCCACAACCCCTGCTTGATGCAGATGAATGCAGCAACCTCCAAAACTACACAATGAAGGTGCCAGAGCCGCAAGACAGAAGCCTGGGTCCCTGAATCGCTGCTCAAGAGTGTGATGTAGCAATCTGATACACCTGATTTAGACAAGTGAGAAATAAACCTTTATCCTATTCAAGTCATTATTTGTTCAAGTTTGCTTCACATAGCAGCTAACAATACCTTAAATAATACAATATGATGACTAATTACTTCCTAAGGAAGCAGAAAAACATTAACTAATGACATAAGATAGAGAAGAGATATATGTCAACATGGAGGGAAGAGTAGTGGCAGAAGTAAAATGTTAATGACAGAGAAATCAGCAAGGATTCTGAACTCTGGTTAATGAGGAGTTGAGGTGGGTACCTGAAAAGTGTACAATAAAGAGAGAGGGGTATTTTAAGTGGAGAGGTGAAGCTGTACAAAAAAGGAAATATAATTATTGTGTAATAAGCCTTTACTGCAAACATTATTGATCATAAAAATGTAAATTCTGAAAACTAAAACTGAAATACAACTATACAGAGGAAATGGGATGTGGACAACTGCATGAAGAGGATGAAATAATATTATTTTCATAGTGATTAAAATTATTGAATTTATTATTATTTACTTTTACTGATTGGTTTTACTCAATAAATGTACTCACATTCACTTAACATGTATTAACTAGTTTAATCCTCACAACAACACACAAGGAAGACAATACTGTTATCCCATTTCATAGATGAGGACAGTGAGATACATAAGGTTACCCACCTAAGGTCAAACAGTTAATAAGTGGCATAAAGACAGTATTAGAACCCATGAGTCTTGATTCTAGAACCATATACCTAACCAATATGCTAATCCACCAGAACTAACTCTTTACCTACAAGAGCAGGAAAACAACAGATGCCTAAATATTTTCAAAAGCAAGAAATAGAGACACTTTATTCAGAATATGAAGGTAAGCAGGAAAAAAGACAGCTAAAAGGGTTAAGAGCCTTTGCCTCTGAGAGTAGGTTGGGTGGAAAGGATGGAAGGGCTAAGAGAATGCTCTTATTAACAATGTAAGAAGCATTACTTTGATTTAAAATCAGAGCTTTAACTTTTAAAGAAAAGAGATAATTAAGACAAGTGTTACATACATCATAATTTTGCTTGAATTCAGACTTCCTGCAGCTTTTTTTTTTTTAACATCTTTATTGGAGTATAATTGCTTTACAATGGTGTGTTAGTTTCTGCTTTATAACAAAGTGAATCAGTTATACATATACATATGTTCCCGTATCTCTTCCCTCTTGCATCTCCCTCCCTCCCACCCTCCCTATCCCACCCCTCTAGGTGGTCACAAAGCACCGAGCTGATCTCCCTGTGCTATGTGGTTGCTTCCCACTAGCTATCTATTTTACGTTTGGTAGTGTATATATGTCCATGCCACTCTCTCACTTTGTCACAGCTTACCCTTCCCCCTCCCCGTATCCTAAAGTCCATTCTCTAGTAGGTCTGCGTCTTTATTTCCGTCTTGCCACTAGGTTCTTCATGACTTTTTTTTTTTTCCTTAGATTCCATATATATGTGTTAGCATACTGTATTTGTTTTTCTCTTTACTTACTTCACTCTGTATGACAGACTCTAGGTGCATCCACCTCACTACAAATACCTCCATTTCGTTTCTTTTTATGGCTGAGTAATATTCCATTGTATATATGTGCCACATCTTCTTTATCCATTCATCCGATGATGGACACTTAGGTTGCTTCCATGTCCTGGCTATTGTGAATAGAGCTGCAATGAACATTTTGGTACATGACTCTTTTTGAATTATGGTTTTCTCAGGGTATATGCCCAGTAGTGGGATTGCTGGGTCGTATGGTAGTTCTATTTTTAGTTTTTTAAGGAATCTCCATACTGTTCTCCATAGTGGCTGTATCAATTTACATTCCCACCAATAGTGCAAGAGTGTTCCCTTTTCTCCACACCCTCTCCAGCATTTATTGTTTCTAGATTTTTTGATGATGGCCATTCTGACTGGTGTGAGATGATATCTCATTGTAGTTTTGATTTGCATTTCTCTAATGATCAATGATGTTGAGCATTCTTTCATGTGTTTGTTGGCAATCTGTATATCTTCTTTGGAGAAATGTCTATTTAGGTCTTCTGCCCATTTTTGGATTGGGTTTTTTTTTGTTATTGAGCTCCATGAGCTGCTTGTAAATCTTGGAGATTAATCCTTTGTCAGTTGCTTCATTTGCAAATATTTTCTCCCATTCTGAGGGTTGTCTTTTGGTCTGGTTTATGGTTTCCTTAACTAGAACAAAAAATTTCACAATTTGTATGGAAACACAAAAGACCCCGAATAGCCAAAGCAATCTTGAGAACAAGAAATGGAGCTGGAGGAATCAGGCTCCCTGACTTCAGACTATACTACAAAGCTACAGTAATCAAGACAGTATGGTACTGGCACAAAAACAGAAATATAGATCAATGGAACAGGATAGAAAGCCCAGAGATAAACCCACGCACATATGGTCACCTTATCTTTAATAAAGGAGGCAAGCATATACAGTGGAGAAAAGACAGCCTCTTCAATTAGTGGTGCTGAGAAAACTGGACAGGTACATGTAAAAGTATGAAATTAGAACACTCCCTAACACCATACACAAAAATAAACTCAAAATGGATTAAAGACCTAAATGTAAGGCCAGACACTATCAAACTCTTAGAGGAAAACATAGGCAGAACACTCTATGACATAAATCACAGCAAGATCCTTTTTGACCCACTTCCTAGAGAAATGGAAATAAAAACAAAAATAAACAAATGGGACCTAATGAAACTTAAAAGCTTTTGCACAGCAAAGCTGCCCTTTTAAAAGTGGATCTAACACAAACTAACACCACAAGTTCCTTTGTAACAGAACACTTTAAGGTGAAATTCAACTATACCATTTCTATTCACTTAGTATACAAACTATGGCTTGTTACCTTGTCGACTCTCTAATTGTCAAAATTCCAACCCCTAGAAGAACCACTAAATTAAAACTGACTGAGAACATTTATTCCTGCATGATGCTTTTAGTTGAGAAAATCAAACAATTATCCCTGGCAGAATGCAAGACAACCATTAAGTGTGTGTTTTAAAATTAATTCCAAAGATAACAAATTCATTAAGATAATAAACTATTCATGTTCAACAACTACAACATAAACATCTTTTTAATGTTTACATGCAAATCTATATTCACGTTAATCCTGTATTTGGTCTTCTCTTTTCTACCTAAACTCACTTCCTGGGTGATCTCAACTAGCCTCACTGCTTTAAATACCACATACCCCCAAATTTATCTTCTACTCTGACCTTTCTCCTGATTTCCAGATATCCAACTAACTGCCTTCCTGATATCTATGATAAATAGGCACCTCAGAGCTAACATGTCCAAGACAGAGTCCCTGATTTCTGTGCACCATCACCCTTGCCCCACCAGCTCCTCTCTCAGTCTTTCCCATTTCACTTAATAGCACCACCATTCAGAAGTGATGCCAAAACCTCTTAGTCTTCCTCCCTTTCCCTTCCGCCCCCACCCATATTAATATTTCAAGTTTTGTCAATTCTACCTGTAAAATACGTCCTAAATCTAAGCATTTCTCAACTTCTCCACAACTAACATCATAACCCAAGCCCCATCGTTTCTTACCTAGACTATTTCAATAGCTTCCTAACTGGTCTCCTTACTTCCACATTTAACCCCCTACAGATCATATATTACCAACAAGTCACATCACTCCCCTGCTTAAAACACTCTTTTAGCACCCTATTGTGTTTCAAACTAAGCACAAACCCCTTACTATGGCCTATAAGTCCATACAGGATCTGGATACCATCTATCTCTCCTATCTTATTTTGTGAGACTTTCCACACTCACTTACTCACTCACTACTTTTCCAGCCATACTTCTTTCAACATCTTGGACATGCCAAGCCTTGTTTCCACCTCAGAGCACTTGCATTCCCTGTTCTCTAACTATGACCTTCCCTGACCTTCACACTCCAGCTCCTTCTCATCATGTAGATATCAGCTTAAATGTTATCTCCTCAAAGAGTCCTGTCCACACACACACACAAACACACACTTTCTCTCTCTCTCTCTCTCCCACTCACTCACCATTGTGTTCTTTGGTCTTAATAGCATTTATGGTTAGCTAGAATAATCCTATTTGTTTATTGTCTGTTTCCCATCAGCCCCAAGAATATAAGCTACAGGAGAGCGGGTAAGTTGTCTTATTCACCACAGTATCTCCAGGACCTAGAACAAGACCTGGCACTTAACCACTTGCTGAACAAATTAAATATACAAGAATACATAGACACACGAGAGGAAGGTAACACAA